>NC_091287.1:399432803-399760803 GCF_032444005.1 Ranitomeya imitator | reverse complement strand
AAAATGTCTAGTGATAAAAATTCCCAATTAAATGTCACCTGCTTAACCCAGCAGGAAGTGCAGCGGCGTCTAAAAATCACTAAAATTGACAAATCTCCGGGCCCGGATGGGATACACCCTCGAGTACTGCAGGAATTAAGTACAGTCATTGATAGACCATTATTTTTAATCTTTAAAGACTCCATAATAACAGGGTCTGTGCCACAGGACTGGCGTATAGCAAATGTGGTGCCAATATTCAAAAAGGGAACAAAAACTGAACTCGGAAACTATAGGCCAGTAAGCTTAACCTCTACTGTGGGTAAAATCCTGGAGGGCATTCTAAGGGACGCTATACTGGAGTATCTGAAGAGGAATAACCTCATGACCCAGTATCAGCACGGGTTTACTAGGGACCGTTCATGTCAGACTAATTTGATCAGTTTCTATGAAGAGGTAAGTTCCGGATTGGACCAAGGGAACCCAGTGGATGTAGTGTATATGGACTTTTCAAAAGCTTTTGATACGGTGCCACACAAAAGGTTGATACATAAAATGAGAATAATGGGGATAGGGGAAAATATGTGCAAGTGGGTTGAGAGCTGGCTCAGGGATAGGAAACAAAGGGTGGTTATTAATGGAGCACACTCGGACTGGGTAGCGGTTAGCAGTGGGGTACCACAGGGGTCAGTATTGGGCCCTCTTCTTTTTAACATATTTATTAATGACCTTGTAGGGGGCATTCAGAGTAGAATTTCAATATTTGCAGATGACACTAAACTCTGCAGGGTAATCAATACAGAGGAGGACAATTTTATATTACAGGATGATTTATGTAAACTAGAAGCTTGGGCTGATAAATGGCAAATGAGCTTTAATGGGGATAAATGTAAGGTCATGCACTTGGGTAGAAGTAATAAGATGTATAATTATGTGCTTAATTCTAAAACTCTGGGCAAAACCGTCAATGAAAAAGACCTGGGTGTATGGGTGGATGACAAACTTAAATTCAGTGGCCAGTGTCAGGCAGCTGCTACAAAGGCAAATAAAATAATGGGATGCATTAAAAGAGGCATAGATGCTCATGAGGAGAACATAATTTTACCTCTATACATGTCACTAGTTCGACCACACTTAGAATACTGTGCACAGTTCTGGTCTCCGGTGTATAAGAAAGACATAGCTGAACTGGAGCGGGTGCAGAGAAGAGCGACCAAGGTTATTAGAGGACTGGGGGGTCTGCAATACCAAGATAGGTTATTACACTTGGGGCTATTTAGTTTGGAAAAACGAAGACTAAGGGGTGATCTCATTTTAATGTATAAATATATGAGGGGACAGTACAAAGACCTTTCTGATGATCTTTTTAATCATAGACCTGAAACAGGGACAAGGGGGCATCCTCTGCGGTTGGAGGAAAAAAGGTTTAAGCATAATAACAGACGCGGATTCTTTACTGTAAGAGCAGTGAGACTATGGAACTCTCTGCCGTATGATGTTGTAATGAGTGATTCATTACTTAAATTTAAGAGGGGACTGGATACCTTTCTGGAAAAGTATAATGTTACAGGGTATATACACTAGATTCCTTGATAGGGCGTTGATCCAGGGAACTAGTCTGATTGCCGTATGTGGAGTCGGGAAGGAATTTTTTTCCCCAATGTGGAGCTTACTCTTTGCACATGGGTTTTTTTTGCCTTCCTCTGGATCAACATGTTAGGGCATGTTAGGTTAGGCTATGGGTTGAACTAGATGGACATATAGTCTTCCTTCAACCTTAATAACTATGTGACACCAGGGAACACCATTTTTGAAAATAATAAGAACGATGTGGAAATAAATGTATGCAACCTTTAACATACACCTGTGTAGATGGAGAATTTGAGGGAAAAAAACAACTATTAGACATTGCAAATGATTGTGGAATTACCAAACACCCTATTTATGCATACCCAAACCCATGCACAATTTTTTTTTTTCTTTTCTCCCCTGAGAGAAAGCGTGACATGTCAATTAGTGATTACTGAGGGTCCTATCCCACCCCGAGGATTAAGATCTCCTACACTGGATCCTTGTTAGTTTTTCTCCTCCCTTCACCTCTCCTGCGGTATCGAGCCGGAATAGCTTGGCTTCAGACAATGTGTAATGACCTCAGGTACTTTGGCTCAGCTCCTGATGAAGTGAATGGGAGCTGTGCTGCCATACTTGAGTCCAGCCAGTACACAGTGTATGGAGCTGTGCTGTTCCAGCTCTATACACTGTTTCCATTCAAACACATTAGCTGCTAAGAGTAGATCAGTGGTGGTGCAGGGTATCTGACCCCACCATTGTGAGATTGATGATGCTAAGGGTAATCTTGGGCAACAGCTTTAAAGGGAATCTGTCACAAATCTGAGAGCAGCACATTGTAGGGGCAGAGACCCTTATTTCAGTGATGTTACTTATTGGGCTGTTTGCTGTTGTCTTGATAAACTCCTGCTGAAAAAAATTATTTTGTTACTAGAGAACTAGTAAGCCTACTTCCATGTAGTTCAACATATTTATGAGCTCTATATAGCCACACCCTCACCACTGGCAGATTTCTGCCTATGCACAGTGCACACAATCAGTGCTGTCAGCGGGGCTATACAGAGCTCAGCATTCAGAGAACTGATAGATCTGCAGCAGATTTAAGTGATTTTTATCAACAATGCAGCAAGCAGCCCAGTAAATGATACATCGCTGGAACCACAGTCTCTGCCCCTACATCATGTTGATCTCTGTAGCAAATATCTGGTCACAGATTCCGTTTAAGTTATATTATGTTGTTGGAATTGGAATTTAGTTTTTTTTATGTTAGATTTACAATCAGAAAAACATGCTTTTTTTCTAAGCTTTTGTGGTGTGATTAGTGCTTCTCTGGCTGGACTGTGTATAAAATGATGTTTGGGATCTGCACATTACATGACCACTTCTTAACTGTTTTACAGGGCTGACATTGTGTCTTGGCTTCCAGCGTCTGCATTCTTTGTGGGCATTATTTATGCAGGTTCCAGAGCTCTGTCAAGGCTGGTAGGTGACATTGCCCATGTTCTGTACTTTCATCCTGGTAACCAGCCAAGTCTGGTTTTCATAACCTCTTATACACCCATCACTTTCTCTGCATGCTACATAAAGGTAACCTGTCAGCAGGTCTTTGCTACTTCATCTGAAAGCAGCATAATGTAGGTGTTGAGACTCTGATTCTAGTGATGTATCACTTACTGGGCTGCTTGCGGCAGTTTTGATAAAATCAGTGTTTTTTTCTGCTGCAGATCTAGCAGTTCTCTGAATGCTGAGCTCTATATATATCTCCGCCCCAACCACAAATTTGCAGAATTCTGTGTACACTGCATAGGCAGGAATAGGCCACTCAGTTGTGGGAGGCAATGTTATACAGTGCTTATAAAAATGGAAGAATACATGGCAGCAAGTTTACTAGTCCTCTAATATAAAACAAAAAACAAAAAAACGCAAAAACAAAATCTTTTTTTCAGCACAAAATTTTCAAAACTTCTGCCAGGAGACCAGTGAATTACTGTACATTATGCTGCTCTTTGATTTGGTGGCAAAATCCCGGTTACAGATTCCCTTTAAGTAGCATCTGTCACCTCTCCTTGACAAGTTTTCGACACTTGTATTTCAATAGAAGCAAATGACCGTTTAAGTAGGTACTTCATGTCTTGATGTCCATATTATTAATGCCCATAGCTCTTATTTGAAAATAAATAAATGGTGTGTTATAATCTGGCTTCTCTTCCAGCCAATGACTGACTTTATATGATTAGATGTTATGGCTAATTGCATATTTTCTCTTGGTAACAGAAGTAGAGAGAGTATCATTAGGCACTGGCTTTTCAATTCCTGTATATACTCGAGTATAAGCTGACCCCCCCTAATTTTGCCACAAAAAACTGTGAAAACTTATTGACTCGAGTATAAGCCTACGGTGGGAAATACAGCAGCTACCGGTAAGGCTGTGTGCACACGTTGCTGTTTTTTCGCCATAAAAACGCTATAAAACCGCAAAAAAAAGCATACACTATGCATCCCATCATTTAGAAAGCATTCCGCAATTTTTGTGCACATGATGCGTTTTTTTTCCGCGAAATAAACACATCGCGGTAAAAAACGCAGCATGTTCATTAATTTTGCGGATTTCCCAGTATACAATGCATTGGGAAATGTCCGGAAAAATCTGCAAAAAAGCACCAAAAATGTGGTAAAAACGCGCAAAAAATGCATGCAGATTTCTTGCAGAAAGTTTCAGGTTTTTCTCAGGAAATTTCTGCAAGAAATCCTGAACGTGTGCACATAGCCTAAATGTCAAAAGTAAAAATAGATACCAATAAAAGTAAAATTAATTGAGACATCAGTAGGTTAAATGTTTTTGAAGATACATATTGAATCAGGAGCCCCATATAATGCTCCATAAAGTTTATGATGGCCCCATAAGATGCTCCATAGAATAATATGCCCCATATGCTGCTGCGATTAACCCCTTTCTGACCTTGGACGAGATAGTACGTCCAAGGTCAGATCCCCCTGCTTTGATGTGGGCTCCGGCGGTGAGCCCACATCAAAGCCGCAACATGTCGGCTGTTTTGAACAGCTGACGTGTGCGCGCAATAGCGGCGAGTGGAATCGCGATCCACCCGAGGCTATTAACTACGATAGTTAAATGCCGCTGTCAAACGCTAACAGTGGCATTTAACTACCGCTTCCGGCCTCGAGGCAAGAAAAGCGCTCATCGCCGACCCCGTCACATGATCAGGGGTTAGCGATGCGTCGGCATAGTAACCATAGAGGTCCTTGAGACCTCTATGGTTGCTGATGCCGGCTTGCTGTGAGCGCTACCCTGAGGTGAGTATGATGTGACTGCCGCTTCCCAGCTTACCCCCTGGGACAATGACTCAAATATAATCATAGAGGGGCACTTCCAGCCTAAAAAAAATGGGCTGAAAATCTCAGTTTATACTCGCATATATAAGGTAGTTGCTTTCCATGTAATAGATGTTTGGGGTCCATTACTACTGCGGCTGTGCTTCCAGGCTCAGAGGGGATCTTGAATAGGAATTTTCTTTTATGGCTCATTAATGAGACCACCATTTCAGTTGGTGTCCCTAAGGTTATGTTCACACTTTGCGTTTTTGATGCGTTTTTTTCTGCAAATTTTAAGCTGCTTTTTACAGTGCGAGCAACGGGTATGAGATTTCCGTAATCTCATGCACAGACATTGGTTTCCTTTTTCCTGACTGATTTGGAAAACTTCTGCGTTTTTTCAGATTGCAGCCTGTCACTTCTCTGTGATTTTGCCGCATTTTTGCACCCATAGAAAGCAATGAGTCAGTGCAAGAACGCAGCAAAACCTGCTTTTTTTGTAAGCAGCTTCTTTACTGCCAAGAGAGCAGGTTTTGCCTGTAGAAAAAAGGCAACGTGTGAACATAGCCTTAGTGTGTGCTTTGACTGGAAATCAACACTAAGGCTCAATGCAGTGTTCCAAACCTGCTCTTCTGTTATTTCCGGGCAAGTCACCTAAAATTAATGGATTGGCCAAAAAAACTCAAGGGCACATTAGGAAAATCTAAATGTAATGTTAAAGATCTCAATAAACATTTGGAAAGCAGGGGCACAGAAGGAAAAGGGGTAACCTGTTCCAGAATCGGTGAATCACCAGCAATTGGAGGATGGACTTTAGTTTAATTTAAAAATATTTGTGAAAGATCCTTTTTACCCTCAGTTACTCATTTAGTGGCCTGAATTTCATAAGCTCGGTTTGTCAGACTATCAATCACTAAAATTAAAAGCAAAGCAACGAAAATAGGAATAAGAATTCTCAAAAAATTCAAGAATTAATACAGCAAATAAGAGGCAGCAGTGTTTACCTGCCCAGGTCTCTGGACTAAAGCACTATGGGATGCAGCAAACCCATGTAATAAAGATGGCGACAACAGAGGGGCAAGATGCTGATGAGAGAACCACTCACAGCCTACCAATTCATGGAGGGGGGATTGCTTAGTGTTAAATTGCTCAAAAGTGGCTTGTTTAGGGCGCTGGTCACACACAAGTGATGCACAGTGTCTGGTTTACAGCCCATTAGTGCCGCCCATACTATTAGATCCGGAGGACTGCCCCGCACCACCTAAGTGCATTCCATGAGGGCAGACACCCTAGTTTACATTACCAACACTGCTGGGTTTGGCTGCACCCTGAAATTGATGTGAAAAAATATACATAATATAATGAGGTATTGGTCAGTATTTTGGCCAAGATATTCAAGCTCGCAACCCATATCAAGGGTCCTCACACTTGTTAGTCCTGACATTAGGATTAATAGCAACCTGTGTATTACCAGCACCCTATACAAACCTCTTCTGTGCAATTTTGTCATGGATAAAACAATTCATTCTTTCCCCCACTCTCCCCAGTCCCACAAGCTCACTGTCTCGGGGTAATCCTTGACACTGATCTCTCCTTTAAACCGCATATCCAAGCCCTTTCCACTTCCTTCCGCCTTCAACTCATACATATTTCACGGATCCGTACATTCCTAAACCAAGAATCTGCAAAAACCCTAGTCCATGCCCTCATCATCTCCCGCCTCGACTACTGTAACCTCCTGCTCTGTGGCCTCCCCTCTAACACTCTCGCACCCCTCCAATCTATTCTAAACTCTGCTGCCCAACTAATCCACCTGTCCCCCCGCTATTCCCCGGCCTCTCCCCTCTGTCAATCCCTTCACTGGCTCCCCATTACCCAGAGACTCCAGTACAAAACCCCAACCATGACATACAAAGCCAACCACAACCTGTCTCCTCCATACATCTGTGACCTCGTCTCCCAGTACTTACGTACACCCAACCTCCGATCCTCACAAGATCTCCTTCTCTACTCCCCTCTTATTACCTCTTCCCACAATCGCATACAAGATTTCTCTCGCGCATCACCCCTACTCTAGAACTCTCTACCACAACATATCAGACTCTCGCCTACCATCGAAACCTTCAAAAAGAACCTGAAGACCTACCTCTTCCGGCAAGCCTACAACCTGCAGTAACCACCGATCGACCAAACGACTGCACGACCAGCTCTACCCTCACCTACTGTATTCTCACCCATCCCTTATAGATTGTGAACCCTCGCGGGCAGGGTCCTCTCTCCTCCTGTACCAGTTATGACTTGTATTGTTCAAGATTATTGTACCTGTTTTTATTATGTATACCCCTCCTCAGATGTAAAGCGCCATGAAATGAAATATATTGCGCTATAATAATAAATAATTTAATACTAAGGAATCCCCCCTCAATGAACTGGTAGGCTGTGAGTGGTTGTCTCATCAGTATTTTGCACCTGTATTGCCGCCATCTTTACTATATGGGTTTGCGGCATCCTGATAGTCTGCCCAGGTCTCAGATCTAGTGCTCTGTCAATAACCCAACAGTAACGTGCCCGCCATCCATGACCCTGCTGCAGATGAGTCAGTCACTGTGCCCACCATAACAAATGGCTATTAGGATGTCTGCTGCCAACAAGAAACGACAAAATCAGACCAGACTGTCAGTGGTGGCAGCAACCAGTCTCCCTCCACTCAGAACAGCAGTGATGCTCCCATTCTAGTGCTTGTGGTCTTTGTTGTGCTGCTATGCAACTATGATTTTTCAAAGGTTTTTATTTTTTTCTTCTTTTCAATGAGCTGTATACTTTTTTGCAGGCATTGCTATGGCTTTTGTCTCTTTGTAACTCTGTGATTGCATCATTATATACGTACATGTTTTCAGGAGAACTAAATGGCCCATGCCTAATGCCCAGGGCACTACCCAGCTGGTATACTGTAATGCTACTAAATATAATGAGTGAGGAATGTCCTGGTTGTTCACATATTAGCCATTGTTCCAGGCGCCATGTGTAGTAAATGCAGTTAAACCTGTGTTTTCTCTCCTTCCTTTCTTTGTAGCCGATTCCTATATTTCTGACTTTGCACAATGCCTCTGACGTCGTGTCCTATGTAGTCCAGAAAATTTTCTTCAGAGAGGTAGGCTATTTGTATTTTTTATTTTTTTTTAGATTTTTGTTGGTTTATCGGTTTTTAACCCCTTAATCGCATATGACGTACTATCCCGTCCAGGTGACCTGGGACTTAATTCCCAGTGACGGGATAGTACGTCATATGCGATCGGCCGCGCTCACGGGGGGAGCGCGGCCGATCGCGGCCGGGTGTCAGCTGCCTATCGCAGCTGACATCCGGCACTATGTGCCAGGAGCGGTCACGGACCGCTCCCGGCACATTAACCCCCGGCACACCGCGATCAAAGATGATCGCGGTGTGCCGGCGGTGCAGGGAAGCATCGCGCAGGGAGGGGGCTCTTCCTGGAGACGATCGGTACACGGTGATGTACTCACCGTGTACCGAGCGTCTTCTCCCTGCAGTCCCCGGATCCAAAATGGCCGCGGGGCTGCATCCGGGTCCTGCAGGGAGCACTTCCGGGTCAGGATCAGGCTGCAGCTGCAGCTCTAATCCTGCCCGGCTGTATGTCAGATCACCGATCTGACAGAGTGCTGTGCACACTGTCAGATTGGTGATCTGTGATGTTCCCCCCCTGGGACAAAATGAAAAAGTAAAAAAAAATTTTTCCACACGTGTAAAAAAAAAAAAAAAAAAAAAAAAAAAAAAAAAATATTATTCCCATAAATACATTTCTTTATCTAAAAAAACAAAAAAAACAATAAAAGTACACATATTTAGTATCGCCGCGTCCGTAACGACCCGACCTATAAAACTGGCCCACTAGTTAACCCCTTCAGTGAACACCGTAAGAAAAAAAAAAAAAAGAGCCAAAAAAACAACGCCTTATTATCATAACGCTGAACAAAAAGTGGAATAACACGCGATCAAAAAGACGGATATAAATAACCATGGTACCTCTGAAAACGTCATCTTGTCCCGCAAAAAACGAGCTGCCATATAGCATCATAACCAAAAAAATAAAAAAGTTATAGTCCTCAGAATAAAGCGATGCCAAAATAATTATTTTTTCTATAAAATAGCTTTTATCGTATAAAAGCGCCAAAACATAAAAAAATGATATAAATGAGGTATCGCTGTAATTGTACTGACCCGAAGAATAAAACTGCTTCATCAATTTTACCAAACGCGGAACGGTATAAACGCCTCCCCCAAAAGAAATTCATGAATAGCTGGTTTTTGGTCATACTGCCTCACAAAAAATCGGTATAAAAAGCGATCAAAAACTGTCACGTGTCCGAAAATGTAACCGATAAAAACGTCAACTCGTCCCGCAAAAAACAAGACCTCACATGACTCTGTGGACCAAAATATGGAAAAATTATAGGTCTCAAAATGTGGAGACGCAAAAACTTTTTTGCTATAAAAAGCGCGTTTAGTGTGTGACGGCTGCCAATCATAAAAATCCGATATAAAAAACGCTATAAAAGTAAATCAAACCCCCCTTCATCACCCCCTTAGTTAGGCTAGGTTCACATTGCGTTAATGGGTTAACGCTAACGGACAGCGTTGCACAGCGAAAATGTCTCAATTAACGCCGTGCAACGGGTCCGTTAGCACACCCATTGACAGCAATGTGATTTTCGGGTGTAGCGCATCGCTAGAGCGTGCCATTTTCGGCTTGCGCTAGCAAGGTGCCGTTCTTTTGTGGCGCGCCTCGGACGCATCTTCCAGAGCGGGGACGTTAACGCGACCACTAAACACGACACCTAAAAAGACATTGCGTTAGCGCAATCCGCTAGCGCTAAACGGATTTCCCTAACGCAATGTGAACCTAGCCTTGGGGAAAAATAATAAAATTAAAAAAAATGTATTTATTTCCATTTTCCCATTAGGGTTAGGGCTAGGGTTAGGGTTTGGATTACATTTACGGTTGGGATTAGGGTTGGGATTAGAATTAGGGGTGTGTCAGGGTTAGGTGTGTGGTTAGGGTTACAGTTGGGATTAGGGTTAGGGGTGCGTTTGGATTAGGGTTTCATTTATAATTGGGGGGTTTCCACTGTTTAGGCACATCAGGGGCTCTCCAAACGCGACATGGCGTCCGATCTCAATTCCAGCCAATTCTGCATTGAAAAAGTAAAACAGTGCTCCTTCACTTCCGAGCTCTCTCGTGCGCCCAAACAGGGGTTTACCCCAACATATGGGGTATCATCGTACTCGAGACAAATTGGACAACAACTTTTTGGGTCCAAGTTCTCTTGTTATCCTTGGGAAAATAAAAATTTGGGGGGCTAAAAATCATTTTTGTGGGAAAAAAAAAGGATTTTTTATTTTCACGGCTCTGCGTTGTAAACTGTAGTGAAACACTTGGGGGTTCAAAGTTCTCACAACACATCTAGATAAGTTCCGTGGGAGGTCTAGTTTCCAATATGAGGTCACTTGTGGGGGGTTTGTACTGTTTGGGTACATCAGGGGCTCTGCAAATGCAACGTGACTCCTGCAGACCAATCCATCTAAGTCTGCATTCCAAATGGCGCTCCTTCCCTTCCGAGCTCTGCCATGCGCCCAAACAGTGGTTCCCCCACATATGGGGTATCAGCGTACTCAGGACAAATTGGACAACAACTTTTGGGGTCCAATTTATTCTGTTACCCTTGTAAAAATACAAAGCTGGGGGCTAAAAAATCATTTTTGTGAAAAAAAAAAATTATTTTAACGGCTCTGCGTTATAAACTGTAGTGAAACACTTGGGGGTTCAAAGCTCTCAAAACACATCTAGATAAGTTCCTTAGGGGGTCTAGTTTCCAAAATGGTGTCACTTGTGGGGGGTTTTAATGTTTAGGCACATCAGGGGCTCTCCAAGCCAACATGGCGTCCCATCTTAATTCCAGTCAATTTTGCATTGAAAAGTCAAATGGCGCTCCTTCCCTTCCGAGCTCTGCTATGCGCCCAAAAAGTGGTTTACCCCCACATATGGGGTATTGTCGCACTCAGGACAAATTGCACAACTTTTGTGGTCTAATTTCTTCTTACCCTTGGGAAAATAAAAGATTGGGGACGAAAAGATCATTTTTGTGAAAAAATATGATTTTTTATTTTTATGGCTCTGCATTATAAACTTCTGTGAAGCAATTGGTGGGTCAAAGTGGTCACCACACATCTAGATAAGTTCCTTAGGGTGTCTACTTTCCAAAATGGTGTCACTTGTGGGGGGTTTCAATGTTTAGGCACATGAGGGGCTCTCCAAACGCAACATGGCGTCCCATCTCAATTCCTGTCAATTTTGCATTGAAAAGTCAAATGGCGCTCCTTTCCTTCCGAGCTCTGCCATGCGCCCAAACAGTGGTTTACCCCCACATATGGGGTATCAGCGTACTCAGTACAGATTGTACAACAACGTTTGGCATCCATTTTATCCTGTTACCCTTGGTAAAATAAAACAAATTGGAGCTGAAATAAATTTTGTGTGAAAAAAAGTTAAATATTCATTTTTATTTAAACATTCCAAAAATTCCTGTGAAACCCCTGAAGGGTTAATAAACTTCTTGAATGTGGTTTTGAGCACCTTGAGGGGTGCAGTTTTTAGAATGGTGTCACACTTGGGTATTTTCTATCATATAGACCCCCAAAATGACTTCAAATGAGATGTGGTCCCTAAAAAAAATGGTGTTGTAAAAATGAGAAATTGCTGGTCAACTTTTAACCCTTATAACTCCCTAACAAAAAAAAATTTTGGTTCCAAAATTGTGCTGATGTAAAGTAGACATGTGGGAAATGTTACTTATTAAGTATTTTGCGTGACATATCTCTGTGATTTTAAGGGCATAAAAATTTAAAGTTGGAAAATTGCGAAATTTTCTAAATTTTCGCCAAATTTCCGTTTTTTTCACAAATAAACGCAAGTTATATCGAATAAATGTTACCACTAAAATGAAGTACAATATGTCACGAGAAAACAATGTCAGAATCGCCAAGATCCGTTGAAGCGTTCCAGAGTTATAACCTCATAAAGGGACAGTGGTCAGAATTGTAAAAATTGGCCCGGTCATTAACGTGCAAACCACCCTCGGGGCTTAAGGGGTTAACTGATGAAAACACATAATCTTCAAAAGCTGCCAACATCTTTGACAAGACTGTTTTAAATGGAGTCTGT
The DNA here is from genome assembly GCF_032444005.1 of Ranitomeya imitator. Taxonomy (NCBI): domain Eukaryota; kingdom Metazoa; phylum Chordata; class Amphibia; order Anura; family Dendrobatidae; genus Ranitomeya; species Ranitomeya imitator. The sequence continues at coordinate 399,748,690 of NC_091287.1, read as the reverse complement.
CACTGCCTAAATATATCCTGAGAAAATAACTTTTAAGTCATATGCAAATGAAAGGCTCGGTGCCACGTTGCGCATTTACATATTTGAGTCCTTCCTCTCCTTTTGTTTGACAGTGCTCGCTCCCTAGAGTACACAGGCCGGCAGCATTCACACAGTGCTTTCTCTGGGAAGTGAGTACTGTCAATCAGAAGCGGGTGTAGGGCGCCAGTATGCAAATAAGGGTCTGCAACCAAAATCTTGGCCACACCAAAAGGTGCGCCAAAACCTTCTCATTTGCTTATCAATAAAAAGTTATTATTATTATTAACTTCAGAAAATGTTTGCGACTGTCAGATGTGTTTTGCCGAGGTTGTGTTGGTACACAGCTCCATACAGTTCTGAATGGTATTCCACAACTATTCGAAGCCAGAATATGGCAGGAACCACTCAAATAAATAAAAAGAATTGACAATCCATTATTACTTTGACATGATGGTCATTCAGTCGAGAAAATTATTATAAACTTCTAATTCTCATCAAGTGCAGTTATGAAAACCATCAATCGCTATAATGATACTGGCTCTAATGAGGACTTCATCAGGCAAGGAACGCCAATAATTACCTTTGCAGCAGAGCATAAGTTCATCTGAGTTCCGAGCCTCAAGACCTGCAAATTGTCAACACCTTAAATAGCATCCCTCCTAAATGATTCACAGACATCAAGTAATCGGACACATCTCAACATCAACTTTCCAAAGGAGACTGTGAGGGGCTTTATGGTCAAAATGCTGCACAGAAGCTGCTACTGAGGACCACAAAGAAGAGCAAATTGAAGTATTTTTTTTTCACAGTCGCTCGACCTCAACCTAATTGAAATGGTTTGGGATGACTGACTGCAGAGGGAAGGCAACGCAATCCGCAAATGATCAGCATCTCTGGGAACTCCATCAAAACTCTAGGAAAGCCATTCCATTTGACTACTTGACCACGCTGCATGCCAAAGGGGTCTTTCAGAGTGAAAGCTGGTACTTTGAGACATCTAAGGTTTAACAAACTTTCTGGTAGGTTTAACACTTGCTTATTACACCTTGTTCCCATAAAGGTTGCTTCATAATTTTGCGGTCTTCATACTAAATCTACAATGTGTACGTTCCAATAGCAACAAGAAAAACCTTTGCATGAAAGGGGGTGTGCAAACTTTTGACTGATACTGTAGATCATAGAAATGTGTACATATGTTCTTACTGGATTGCAGAGGTAAAGAGGAATAGAAGGAGAAGTAAAAGTAACCACTAGAGCGACCTCTGTCACTGTATGATGGCGCACTGAACTTCCGTTTTGATGACATAACTTGACTCTAACCTCCAGCTATGTAAATGAGATCTAATGCTCTTTACTCTTTTTAATTGCAGCCAAGTTCTTACATACGATTGTGCAGGTAAGTCCGTTTCCAAACACTTAACTGATGCTATGATTGCTTGTGTAGAGGAAGCCTAGATTACAGGACAGGGGTTTTGCAGATCCAGAGTTCTGTTTGTTTAAAATCTTCCATACTTCTGCTTTTATAGGGCATGCCGTGTGACGCATATAGTGTACAAAATGCCTTGTACCCGGTTTGTCTAGAGAAGTAAAGTTTTTACATTTTGATGAACATGCTGAATATATTTTTAGGCACATACAGTAATATTTCTAAAGGTATTGGGTCAATAATCTGCCTTCTGGCCACCTGACTGAAACCCTGCTCTTTAGATTTTCAGGCAACTACATTGTTTTGCTGATGCATTATATGTAAAGTCTGCCAAAATTTGCCCGTGTACACACACACACAAAAAAAAAAAAAAATTCAATTTTTTTTTTCTCCCCTCACTACACCATTTACCAATCTGATTAATTTACTTTATATTTTGATTTGACATTTCTGAATTTGGTAGTGCCAAATATGTGGTTTTCTTTTTTTTAAAGTTTTTTTTTTTATTATTTTCAATAGGGCAAAATGATTTGACTTTTTTTTTCTTCATATTTTTAAAAACTTTTTTTTTCACTTTAATAGTCCCTCAAGGAGACTTGAATCTGCCTGTCTGATCGCCTGTGCTATACATAGTTGGTTTTCAGCACTGCTATGTATAACAGAAATCACCATCTCCTATGAACGCCGGCCACAAACGACGTTCACAAGGGGTACCATAATGACAGGCATGAGGGTCATCAGCAGACCGCTTGCTGTGATGATGCCCTCGGCCATGTGACAGGGACATCAATGGACGGGAATTTGGACTTGCTCCTGGCTGGCCCTTGTTAAATCCCGCTGTCAGAAATTGACAATGGGATTTAACTGGTTAACAGCCATAGGTGTAGCTCCAATCCACCCGCGGATGTTAACCCCTTTCTGACCTCGGACGGGATAATACGTCCGAGGTCAGAAGCCCCTCTTTGATGTGGGCTCCGGCGGTGAGCCCGCATCAAAGCCGGGACATGTCAGCTGTTTTGAACAGCTGACATGTGCCCGTAATAGGCGCGGGCAGAATCGCGATCTGCCTGCGCCTATTAACTAGTTAAATGCCGCTATCATACAAAAACTTGATAGCGACTCGACGTGTATCTACTTATTCATTATATTCCTATATATATAATACACTCTTCATTGTTTGAAAAAAAAAAAAAAGTATATTTTATTGTTTATATCATAACACACATATAACACGGGAAAAAGAACCACCAGGTGGCACAAGATAACTGGACACAGCACAAGGGTATGAGATTATAAGTAATAATTTACGTCAAAAAAGTATAATATAAATATATATATATATATATATATATATAGCAAGTGAAATACAAATAGTGGCACATAGATATAGCAAAAAATCATTAAAAAGAAAAATTATTATATGCCACTATCCCAAAAACGCTAAGTCATTGTATAGTATATGCTATGTATATGGCACAAAAGAAAAGTGTGGGTGTATGTGTATATATATATATATATATATATATATATATATATATATATATATACACTTTATTAATTGTGATTATTTGGTAAAACGCTGGGATGTATATTGCACATGGCACTTTGTCTTTAACATAAGCTATATGATGGCTATGTCCCTACTTGCCATGATTGCACAATAGCAGTTTTTTCCTCCAGTAAATATTAAATATCATATATAATAACTATTTATAATATATTTTTTACTAATGTTACTGATATTTATTATGTATTTTACGAGGATTCATTGGGATTTATTGTATGGTATGTGTAGCACTATATTATTCTTGTCATATTATTGATTCATTATAATTTTGCATAGTATATATATATATATATATATATATATATATAATATATAATGTATGTATATATACTTTTCCTTTGTGCCATATACATATATATAACAGATACTATGCAATGACTTGGCGTTTTTTGGATAGTGGCATATAATAATTTTTCTTTTTAATAATAATTTTTTGCTATATCTATATGCCACTATTTGTATTTCACTTGCTATATATATACAGAATGTTTTATACTTTTTTGATGTAAATTATTACTTATAATCTCATACCCTTGTGCTGTGTCCAGTTATCTTGTGCCACCTGGTGGTTCTTTTTCCCGTGTTATATGTGTGTTATGATATAAACAATAAAATATACATTTTTTTCAAACAATGAAGAGTGTATCATATATATAGGAATATAGTTAAATGCCGCTGTCAAACGCTGACAGCGGCATTTAACTACCGCATCCGGCCGGGCGGCCGGAAATAACGTCATCGCCGACCCCCGTCACATGATCGGAGGTCGACGATGCTTGTACCTTGTAACCATAGAGGTCCTTGAGACCTCTATGGTTACTGATCGCCGGTAGCTGTGAGTGCCACTCTGTGGTCGGCGATCACAGCACACAAATGAAAAATCCCAAGGTCATGAAGGGGTTAAAGGCACATGGCCGCTGATGAAATCAGCGGTCATGTACAGGGAAAGATGCGGACTCAGTTCTGGAGCCCACATCAAAGGCAGGGAAACGACATATGACGTAATTATATGTTGGGAAGGGGTTAAGCTAGGTTCACGCGTCATGTATGATGCTGATATTGCATGTTGATGATCCACATGTAAAATCTTTTCTGAAGTTTAATGTACCAGTAAAGTGGATGAGTTTTAACTTGTAATTCACATGATTTTTTTTTTGTTCTCCTTTTTTTTTTGTGAGATCTGCATCATGTCAATTTATGTTGTGCAAACGCAGCTAGTTAATGTGGATTTTGCCCATTCATTTGAGGGTGGACCCTAGATCTGCAGATTTAAACTGCAGACCTTGGGATTATTATTTTTTTTTGGTGCTTTTTCACAAGAGAAATTTTTTTATATTTTTCAGTTAAAGGGAATTTTGCAAAATTTCACCCCTCCAATATGCATCTGTAGCTTTTTTTTTCTATAAGTCCAGAAATACCTTTTACATGACCAGTCCATTCCTCTGTTACTGAGAAATCAGTGTCTGAATTGATATGGAATTGAAGCTGAAGATCTGAAGCCTCTGTCACTCCAGCTCTATTTTCTGCCAGAAGTGACTCCTCCTGCTTCACTGACAGCACCGTACCTGAAGTCACACAGTATAGAGGCTGTCACTCATGGAGGAGGAATGGAGCCGGAGTGACAGAGGCTTCGGAATTAATATGCTAATGAGGCTGTTAATTTGAGGCCGCCATCACTTCAGCTCAATTCCTTACCCAGTGCTGCCTTTTCCTGCTGTGCTGTGCGATTTCTGGCCAAGAACTTGTCAAACAAGCAGGTGGATGCGCCTCTGAGCAGGGAATAGAGCTGGAATGACAGAGGCTTCAGATCTCTTGTACTGCTGCAGCCTCATTTGCTTATCAGTTCAATACCTGGTTTCTCATTAACGGCAGGATGGACTGGTCATGTAAAGGTATTAATGAACCTGTCTTTGGAAAAGCTACATGCACATATAAATAGTTTGGGGTGTGAAATCGTGCCGACAGGTTCACTTTTATAGAAATGTACATGAACAATTCACATCAATTAAGCCGTGTGTAAACTCCTACTTATTCTATGCAGTTTGTATGAATAAAGTGATCGTATTCACTTTAGCACTGAACATGAGACAATAGCCAGTCTATCTGACCTCCTGTTTGGTGTAAGAAACAGATGACCCTTATATTAAAATTCTAAGTCTACGTTCTGGGATTTTGTTTTACAGAACATAATTTGTTAAGTGTTACTGCCTCTTTTGTGGTAGTGAAATAGACTGCTGTAATAAAAAGGCATGTGTTCCTTGGACCATAGCCATTTGTCTTGGAAAAACAAAAACTGCTTGCAGAACAAAAAATGTAGCGGAGGATGGAGCAATAATTTGCACAAGGTTCATAACAGAAACAAGACTAATTATATTTTTTTTCAATAAACTGTTCCCTTTTGAAAAGTTACTAAACGTAATAGGTTGTTGTACACAGCAGATGCTGGTAACGTCTGTCCGTGTACATACGGCTACTGTACGATTATCATTTAGATTCCTTCATCCAAGAAAATTCTCCTCTGCCACTTTATTCACGAACAGGAAACCTAAGGAAATAATTTGTAGCGCCGAGACTGAAAAGTACTTTTGACCATTTTTCAAGAATTGTAGAAAATTAGCATCAAATGCGCAAAATGTGAATCCATCTTGATGACTGCACTCTCTTGTGTTCATGGGTTCTTTTTTCTGTTTTGATGCTGTTAATAGAAAGAATGGGGCTCTGAATTTGTCATCTCCATTACCAAAATGCTGAGGGAAGCATCAGGGTGTCTCAAGGTTTGCCATTTTATAAATGTATCCAGCCTGCTGCCATGGGTTAGGCAGTGTGAAGTTGTGTATAAGAGCTAGTTTGTAAAGGTACCATCTGCACAATGTAGATCTGAGATGAGCATTTTTTGGGGGGTACAAGTCTGCACTCTGTGACTGCAAACGTGTGAGTTCTCACAGCGCACCCCGTACGCGCAGTCAAGATTCCGCGCTGTCAAGATACTGTCGGCAGGCGCGTGACCACAAGTGTACTATTCGCATACATGTTGTCATGTACCGACTAGTCGTGTGGCCTGTCAATACAAGTGACTTGAGCGAGGTTGGAAACGTCTAGTCAGGCTGTGGCCGGAAATATGCAAATCGCACACTTGCTGTCGCATGCTTGTCCGCTGCCGGCTTCAGATAATCCTCAGAGCATGCTGCAGTCACATAAAGTGCCTCTGTAAGGATATCTAGCGATGCATCTACTGTGAAAGTTCTTCTCCATTGCTGTTGATGCTAATTGTAAACTTTATTTGATATAATAGATCTTGTCACTAAAGCATGCATTCATGGCAGCCCAGGTATCATTTTTGGCTTTGGGCAGAGTATTGCCAGCTTTTACATGCCACTCATACTGTCTAACTTGTATTGTGAAGAGTGTTGAATTGTTTTCTCTACATCTTCCTTTGTAATTATCATTGTCTCTTTACAGCTTATTAACTTTCATAGTATTTCTTTTTTACCTCACAGTGTCACTTTGTTGCTTATATCGGCTGGATCCCTTCCAATACATGACAAACAGGTACAATTTTTTATTTTTTTTGCTACCATCAATAGGGCAGAATTTGGAACAAACAGTTTTTTTGTGGCTGTTACGCACAATCTAGTGCAGACTTGCTGCAGATCACAATCTTCAGCTTTTTCTGATAGACATCAACATCTTCATAAGGCGGCTTTCACACATCAGTTTTTTATCAGTTGCAATCCATGGAATTTTGAAAAAAACGGATCCGGCGACTGATGCCGCCGATCCGTTTTTCTCATAGACTTGTATTAGTGATGGATTGCGATGGATGGCCTCTTTTTTTTTTATTATTTTTTTTCTTCTTCTTTTTTTTTTCATCAGTGGTTCGTCGGATCCGGCGAAAATTGTTTGTCCGGCGGCCTGAGACAACGGACAATGTAACGATTTTGTCTCCGTCAAAAAAAAAAAAAAGGACAGCGACGGATCCGTCGCCATCCGTCGTTTGTTAGAATGGAAGCCTATGGGCGCCGAATCTGTCAAATGACAGATTCTGGCTACAGATTCCGCTTTTTTTTTTAACTGAGCATGCTCCAATTTTTTTTTTAGGATCCTTTAGCCAGCCCCCCTAGTCGGATCCGTCAAAAAAACGGATCTGTCACATCAGTTTTTCACAATCTGCGATAAATCCGATTTTTTTTTTCAAAATACGACGGATTGCGACTGATGGCAAAAAACTGATGTGTGAAAGCAGCCTAAGATTTTGCCATATTCCTTGTTGTCACCCATAGGGTTGCATTGTAAAAGAAAATATATATTACATTTACTATATATGTTTATCTTGGTCTGTTTCTTTGTGCAATATACTGATGTATCGTCCATTAGGGCAGTCTCACACGTCCAGATAATTCCGGACCGGAAAATCGGTACCGGAATTATCTGTGTCCGGCACATCAGTTTTTCTCTTGTTTAAAATAAAGATCCCTGTCCCCACCCCCCTCCCACCCCCTGTGCGCGCGCCCGCCCGCTGTTAATAAAATACTCACCCGGCTCCCTCGCAGTGTCCTGTCCTCGCCGCAGCTTCTCCTGTATGCGGTCACGTGGGGCCGCCCATTACAGTAATGAATATGCGGCTCCACCATTATGGGAGGTGGAGCCGCATATTCATGACTGTAATCGGCGGCACCACGTGACCGCTCATACAGGAGAAGCTGCGTCCAGGAGAGGACACTGCGAGGGAGCCGGGTGAGTTTTTTTATTAACAGCGGGCGGGCGCACAGGGGGTGGGAGGGGGGTGGGGACAGGGATCTTTATTTTAAACAAGAGAAAAACAAACAAAAAAAAGGATTATTCATATCTTCTCTCCAGCGAACATTGCTGGAAAGAAGATATGAATCGCGGCTTCAGCACCATGTGGGGGGGGGACAGCGCTTACTGTAGCGCTGTCTCCTGCACGGCACACGGACTGCACACGGACAACGTCCGTGTGCGGTACGTGTTTTACACGGACCCATTGACTTTAATGGGTCCGTGTAATCCGTGCGCTTCCACGAACACTGACATGTCTCCGTGTTTTGCGCACGTGACACACGGTCCGTGAAAACAGGCTAACGTGCAGAAACACATTGATTTCAATGTGTCTACGTGAGTCAGTGTCTCCGGTACGTGAGGAAACTGTCACCTCACGTACCGGAGCCACTGACGTGTGAAACCGGCCTTAAGGAGCAAAACCTTATTCAGGTATTTATTCAACGACAAAATTTGATACCATGAAAAAAAATGAAGAGCACAGATGCTTGTCATCTCTAATGCTGAGCCGTCTCTCAGTCGGTGTTGGGGGGGAAAGGGTGCAGTTCCAGCCGCCGCTCAATAAGCACCAAGCGGTGACGGACACATTCACCTACCCCATGACATGGCCTGCCCCAGCCCTGGGGCTGCCGTGAAGGATAAAGTTCATTTCCTCCTGCAGCGGGGCGCTGGACAGCTTCAGAACGCTGCTAACCTGCAGATTAACCCCACATATGCACTTTTTTTTTTTTTACATGATAGGTTCCCTTTAAAAGAATTTTTACAGGGCCAAAATTTATTTGTGAGGCAACCATTGATAGTTTAGAATGTAGTGACTGTGACCTTTTATTTGATCAATATTCATTCACAAACTCCACATTTCATTGGTTGCTCATGGCGATCTTCAGAACATGGTCACGCGCTTTCCTGAATGTATAGTTGGGCGTAGAATTGCATTGCTGAACTGTGGTGCAAAATGTCTGTCAAGGCAATTTGGATGCAGTGAGGGTTTCTGGGGGATGTTTTATGTGACTGGGTCATAGGTGCATCTGTTTTTCATTAATTAGATGGGGTCATTAGATGCAAGCAGCTGGTATCAGTGGCATCTTCGGCATAGGTATAGCTGAGCTGTGCTACAATCCTGCTCTCAGATGTTTTATTAGACAGGGTCATTAGGTGCATCTGAGTATGTGGCAGCATTAGAGCTCCTTGAGGATGGATCCAGTGACAACAGAGGGTAATGGGGTCACTATTAGGGAGTTGATGGCAACAAATCACTACTGATTTAAACATAGGTTCTATTGGAACACATGATCAATGTTGTAGGTACAGAAAACTGAGACCATATTATGATTTTAGGAATAACCCTTTAATATAAAACTTTCCTGCTGGTGGCATCACAGACTTGGCCCTACCTTGGATCTCGTCATACTGAACAGACCAGACATTCAGCGTCTCCCACTCGCACACCACCTCCTCACCTCGCCCCCTATCTGCGGGAGTCATGCAAGGTTCAGTCCTAGGGCCCCTGCTCTTCTCCATTTACATCTTCGGCCCGGCATAACTTTCAGTATCACATCTGGGCTGATGACACACAGATCTACCTGTCTAGACCAGATATCGCCTCCATACTAACCCCTATCCCACAATGTCTGTCCACTATTTCATCCTTCTTCTCCATTAGATTTCTAAAACTTAATATGGACAAAACAAAATTCATTATCTTTCCCTCATCTCACGCAACCCCCCCCCCCCAAACGGATCTATCCATTAAAGTAAATGGCTGCCCACTCTCCCCAGCCTCACAAGCTCACTGCCTCGGGGTAATCCTTGACACTGATCTCTCCTTCAAACCACATATTCGAGCCCTTTCCATTTCCTGCCAACTTCAACTCAAAAATATTTCCTGGATCTGTACATTCCTCAACCAAGAATCTGGAAAAATCCTTGTCCATGCCCTCATCATCTCCCACCTTGACTACTGCAATCTTCTGCTCTGTGGCCTCCCCTCTAACACTCTCGCACCCCTCCAATCTATTCTAAACTCTGCTGCCTGACTAATCCACCTGCCTCCCCGCTATTCCCCGGCCTCTCCCCTCTGTCAGTCCCTGCACTGGCTCCCCATTACACAAAGACTCCAGTTAAAAACCCTTACCATGGCATACAAAGCCATCCACAACCTGTATCCTCCATACATCTGTGACCTCATCTCCCGGTACTTGCCTGCATGCAACCTCCGATCCTCACAAGATCTCCTTCTCTACTCCCCTCTTATTACCTCTTCCCACAATCGTATACAAGATTTCTCTTGCGTATCACCCCTACTCTGGAACTCTCTACCACCACATATCACTCTCACCTACCATCGAAACCTTCAAAAAGAACCTGAAGACCTACCTCTTCCGGCAAGCCTATAACCTGCAGTAACCACCGATGGACCAAACCGCTGCATGACCAGCTCTACCCTCGCCTATTGTATCCTCACCCATCCCTTGTAGATTGTGAGCCCTGCAGTCGTACATGCAGTCACGTGTCTTTCAATGTGCTTGATTTGAGCGAGGCTGTGCACATCTAGTTAGCACGTGACTTCATATCGTATACTTGTGGTCATGCGCCCTCCTGCTCCCAACACCAGAGAATCCTCACAGCGCACACAAAGTCTGCAGTCACATAAAATGTCTGCTTTTAAAGGGATATTCAGTACTTTAAAAAAAAAAACAAGCATGCAGTTGCTAATGGAGGCAACCACCTGCTTATTGTGCCTGATGTCGGTCATTGACCACTCCTGCCAGAGATTATGCCACTCCCTGTCAATAGAGCAGCAGTTGCTAACTAAGGCAACCACCTGCTTATTGTGCCTGGTGTCGGTCAGTGACCACTCCTGCCAGAGATTATGCCACTCCCTGTCAATAGAGCAGCAGTTTCTCTTCCTGTTGACAGGAAAGGGGGGACTACTAGTGTCACGCTGATTGACAGCTGGATATCCACTGCCTAATTGTGGGAAGCCGGCTGTCAATCAATGTGACACAGGTAGTCCCCCCTGTCAATGGGAAGAGAGACTGATTCTCTATTGACAGGAGTAGCTATATCTCTTGCAGGAGTGGTCAATGACTGGTGCCGGGTACAACAGGCAGGTGGTTGCCCTTGTTGGCATCTATGTGCCATTTTTTTTTTTTTTTCCTAAATCGACCCCCCCTTCTCCCCCGCTTCCCAAGTCTTGGATATCCCCTTTTAGTGAAGATGTGCATTATAGGGTTTCATTTTGAAACTGAGAATAACGGACACTCTGCCTCTAAGAATTATTATTTATTATTTTACCCTTCGCCACGACAGCACCCACAATGAGAGAGGGATCCGCCTATAGGAACAGGAAACCTACAGAGATAAAAAGGGCGGTCCCCCTCTCCTCCTCAGTTGGTTTCCTGTTCCTATCGGAAATCCTGGATAACCTGCAGCACGAGGTGGTTGGAGCACCTCCATCTTACCTGACCCATGCACCCGCCTGTTCGATCTCCTGGTGAGCGGCAGGGGCTGCGGCGTCAGTAGCAGCGTCGGGGGAGCCACTGTATCAGCCTCCTCCCTCGTCTGATCGCGTTTCCGGCAGGTTCCGGGCGCTAAAGCCCGGCCTATGAAGAGGAGGACGCAGGAGCGTGAGGAACGCAGGAGCGGCACTTCTAGAGGCCGGCGGCGTCAGCGTCTCCGGGTAAGTGTGCTCGGCCCTGCTTGAACCGGAAGTAGTGAAAGCACTTCCAGTTCGCGGCCTAGAGCGCGGAGATTGCCGCCCTGTTTTAAATGGAGCCGGGACACAGAGCGATTGTGCTCAGAATGTCGTCCCCAGCGCATGAAGAGCATCTGCCAGCGGTGGAGCAGGTGAGCACTGGAAGAGATGGCAGCGCTAAAACTGCAAAATCCACAGCTGGGAAAAAGAGTGGTCGCCCTGTGATGGAGTCTGACACTCATGTGAGAAGGAGTAGAGAATCAGATCTACTCAGAAGCCGCACAGCGTCCCCTCCTCCAAGACCGGTACAATGAATGCTTCACTGGGTGAGTGTATTTAATCCTCTACCTATAAGCTGATCCCTTCCTTCTCTACCTCTCCCCGTAGGCTAAAAGGACAAGTAAAACAAAACATAAAGAATGTGCCCTGTGTATACAACCCTTGCCGGATTCATATCCGAAAAGGTTGTGCCAAGATTGCATACAGCAAACCCTAAAGGATGAGGCTGCAGTAACCACCACTAACCTCAGGGCCATAATTAGACAAGAGATTCAATCTCTAGGATCGAAATCCCAGGAAAAGCATGGGAGTAAAAGCCGCCCCCTTTCTTCTAGTTCGGAGTCAGAAGAGGGGTTAATCCAGTCCTCTAACACCTCAGAACCATCATCCGGTTCTTCCGAGGATGAGAGCGGAGCATGTTTCCCGCTGGACAGCATTAATAACCTTATTAAATCAGTGAGGAATACCATGGGTTGTCCAGACACTAAGGAGGTTAAATCGGCCCAGGAGATAATGTTTGCAGACCTAGGCCACAAAAGACGCCGAACCTTCCCAGTGGTGTCCGCTGTGAAAGATCTCGTAAAAAGAGAATGGGACAAGCAGGGGAAAGGATTCCTTCCCTCCTCTTCAAAAAGGCGTTACCCCTTCAGTGATGAAGAGTTAGAGATCTGGTCCAAGGTGCCTAAAGTGGACGCAGCAGTGGCATCCACCTTAAAACAATCATCCCTTCCTGTGGAGGACGCAGGAAATTTACTCGACCCATTGGACCGCAAAACTGAGGCTCTTCTTAAAAGGTCATGGGAGACAAGCACAGGGGCCTTTAAACCCGCCATATCGGGTACTTGCACGGCTAGGTCACTATTGGTATGGATTGACCAGCTAGAGCAGCAAATTAAGGGTAAAGTCGCAAGAGAAAAGATCTTGCAGACAATCCCTTTAATTAAGAGCGCTACAGCATTCTTAACTGATGCTTCAGTGGACTCCTTACGGCTGGCAGCAAGATCAGCAGGCCTTGTCAATGCAGCCCGGCGTGCCCTTTGGTTAAAGGGATGGAAGGGTGATGTACAATCCAAATCAAAATTATGTACAATCCCATGCCAGGGTGAGTTCCTTTTTGGGAAGGTTCTTGATGACCTCCTTAATAAGGCAGGAGAAAGAAGGAAGGGATTCCCTAAACAGTTTCTTCCTTCTTATAGGAGAGCGTTTAGGAGACGGCCATTCAATAGGAGAAGGCCGTACGAGCCGCAAAGAGAGCGCTGGGAAACTAAGGAGAAACCGAAAGGTGCCTTATTCGGTAATCCCGAAACATCTAAACGTGGCAGATACCATCAGTGATGAAATTCCGGTGGGTGGAAGACTGAAGTTCTTTTACCATCATTGGGAATATATAACTTCAAATCAGTGGATTCTCCACCTCGTAAAATACGGATTAAAATTAGAATTCTTTAAGATTCCGCAGGATACTTTTATTATCACCTCACTAAAAGCGCCGGAACAGCAAAAAGCGCTCCAATTAGAAATTCTGAGCCTGCTGGCTAAGAATGTTCTTGTAGAAGTACCAAGAGATCAGGAAGGGAAGGGATTTTATTCCCCTTTATTTCTGGTTTCAAAACCAGACGGTACTTTTCGTACTATAATTAATCTAAAAAGACTAAATTCCTTCCTGTACAGTCATACGTTTAAAATGGAATCAATAAGATCTACGATTAAACTTTTGTTTCCTAGGTGCTTTATGGCAGGCCTAGATTTGAAGGATGCGTATTATCATCTTCCCATTTATGCGGAGCATCAACAATGCCTCAGAGTGGCAGTACTTCTACAAGGTCGGAGCCGTCACTTTCAATTTACAGCCATGCCGTTCGGCCTGTCCATGGCTCCTCGGGTTTTTACAAAAGTTATACTCGAGGTGATGGCTTATTTGCGTCATCAGGAGACGCTAATTGTACCTTATCTAGATGATTTTTTAATAATTGGAAATTCAGCCTCTCAGTGTAAAGAACGATTGACTAATACTGTTTCATCGTTACAGGCCTTGGGTTGGATAGTGAACTTCAAAAAGTCCAGACTACATCCGGAAACCCATCAGTCCTTCCTAGGACTAAGTTTGGACTCTGTAAGTAAAAAATGCTTTTTACCAGATTCCAAAAAATTAACAATAATTTCAAAAATTTCGATGGCAATGGCAAAACCTCAAATGTCCCTTAGAGATGCCATGTCTCTCTTGGGCTCACTTTCCTCCTGCATTCCTGCCGTACAATGGGCTCAATACCATACCAGAGCCCTACAACACCAGACACTCCAGGCGCAATCTCGCTGCCATGGTAATTTGAATACGAAGATTACTCTATCTAAAGATGTGTTGGAGTCGCTTCGCTGGTGGTTAAATAAAACCCATTTGTCTAGAGGAGTCTCATGGTCAGTAACACCCTCTAAATTAGTCACTACTGACGCAGGACCAGAAGGGTGGGGAGCCCATCTGGATAAATATGTAGCTCAAGGTCGCTGGAATTCTTCAGAGATCCAGCAGTCCTCCAACTGGAAAGAATTGAATGCAGTTCATTATGCCTTAAAATTTTTCCTTCCCCAGCTCCGAGGATCTCATATCAAAATCCTGTCAGACAACACGACAGTCGTCGCATATCTAAATCATCAAGCCGGAACTCGATCAAAAAGTCTGATGTCTTCAGCAGCAAGCATCTTCGACTTAGCAGAGCTCAATTTTCTGTCACTCACAGCTCTCCACATCAGAGGTATAGAAAATACAAAGGCCGACTTTCTAAGTCGCCACATGCTACGTCAAGGAGAATGGACCCTCAACCCTCAGATATTCAAAAACATAGTGGACATGTGGGGTCTTCCGCAGATAGATTTATTTGCAACCAGGAACAACAGACAGGTACGAGCATTCGCCTCCCTGAATGTGGCAGACAAACCAGACTTGATAGACTCGCTCCAGTATCCGTGGAACTACAATCTGGCATATGCCTTCCCTCCAATGATGCTAATCCCACTAGTCATCAAAAAGATAAGGGAAGAGAAAGCGAGAGTAATATTGATAGCACCTTTTTGGCCAAAGAGGCCCTGGTTCTCCTGTCTTCAAGCAATGTCAGTCTGCGATCCCTGGATTCTGCCAATGACACCAGACCTACTGTCTCAAGGTCCATTCTACCATCCACAAGTGAAGGGCCTCCACCTCACGGCGTGGAACTTGAGAGGCAAATACTAACATTAAGGGGGTTCTCACAAGATCTGATTAATACTTTACTGTTAAGTAGAAAGAGATCCACGACTCTTATATACAGCAGAGTATGGAGGAAATTTCTTAACTTTCATACGGAACCCTTCTCTAACAGGGTTCCTATTAGAGCCATCCTTGAATTTTTACAAAAAGGTCATGGGATGGGATTATCTGTTAATACCTTGAGAGTTCAAGTGTCTGCCCTAGGAGCCCTCTATAGTGCTAACATAGCGGGTAATAGATGGATAGCAAGATTTATTAGGGCATGTGAACGATGTACTCCGGTTCATGTCCCACGTCTACCACCTTGGGACTTGAATCTAGTTCTAGACGCCTTAACTGGTCCTCCCTTTGAGCCCTTAGATTCTATCCCTCTAAAAAATGTCACATACAAGGTAGCTTTATTGATAGCCTTAACATCGGCCAGACGAGTAGGAGACATCCAAGCCCTTTCCATAGACCCTCCATTCTTAATGACATATCAGGACAGGGTGGTTCTCAAACCAGATCCATAATATCTCCCTAAAGTAGCGACAAAATACCATAGAACTCAGGAAATTTTCTTACCTTCCTTTTTCGATAATCCACTAAATCCAGAGGAAGAGAAACTGCACATGTTAGACATTAAAAGAGCAGTCCTAAGCTACTTAGAGAGAACCCAGTCCTGCAGACAGAGTAGGGCTCTGTTTGTATCTTTTCAGGGTCACCGAAAAGGCCACTGTGTCACGAAAGCTACCTTGTCCCGGTGGATCAGAGAGGCTATCCATCTTGCATACTTGTCAAAGGGCAAAGATCCTCCAGAGGGAGTAAAGGCGCATTCAGCTCGAGCCGTATCATCCTCGTGGGCGGAGAATAAAGACATCTCCATCGAGCTTATATGTAAGGCCGCAACTTGGTCGTCGCCTTCCACCTTCTATAAACATTATAGACTTGATCTGTCTTCTGCATCTGACTTGGCTTTCGGGAGAGCCGTCCTTAGTACGGTAATCCCACCCAGGTGAAGGTTCTCTGAAAGTCTCTCATTGTGGGTGCTGTCGTGGCGAAGGGTAAAAAGCCGGATTACGTACCGGTAATGCCCTTTTAATGAGCCACGACAGCACCCTGTCACTTCCCACCCTAGTAGTTATTTATATAAGATATTCTCATGGGTGAATATAGATAACATACAAACAATTATGGATATATTTATACTAATTTAACAATGGCGGTTCCTCTTGTACTCTGAAAAACAACTGAGGAGGAGAGGGGGACCGCCCTTTTTATCTCTGTAGGTTTCCTGTTCCTATGGGCGGATCCCTCTCTCATTGTGGGTGCTGTCGTGGCTCATTAAAAGGGCATTACCGGTACGTAATCCGGCTTTTTTTTAAACCTGCCTCTGGTAAGTGATACTGTTGGCAGATGGCCGTTTTAATGCACCTCGGATTAATTTTCAACAGAGGTCCCTGAAATGGAGATTTCATGTTGTTCTATAGCATTCAACAGAGCGTTAAAGGACCCAGCGTCCAAAGACTGGCTTAATTTTTCCTAGTGTAGTGGAATGTACAAATCCTATTCCAGAGACTTCCATCTGCAGAGAATAAAGTGCAGAGAAGAAGCTTTAATTTAGTAATGAGTGCAGCCACTTTACATTGGTCTGATATAGTGCACCGAGGCAGATAATGGAGTAAGTGGAGCCGACATTGTCTGTTCTTGTGTAAGTGAGCCGTATAGCTTCAATAACCCTAATGCACTTTCCTTCTCAGGTACTATACTAAATTGTCCGGAGCTCTGCTTCTCATTCCTTACATCTTAGCTCTGTGCATACAGTCATTACTGCAGATACGTGACATTCTCTGGATAGAATGTCATCAGAAAGTAACACCGAATACGTACTTTAGGGTACCGTCACACAGTGCAATTTTCATCGCTACAACGGTACGATCCGTGACGCTCCAGCGTCGTAGACTGCTGTCACACTTTGCAATCTACGACGCTGGAGCGATAATTTCATGACGTATGTGCGATGTAGAAGCCGTTGGTTACTATGCGCACATCGTATACGATATATGTTACACCATGTGATCATGCCGCCACAGCGGGACACTAGACGACGAAAGAAAGTTTCAAACGATCTGCTACGACGTACGATTCTCAGCAGGGTCCCTGATCGCAGGAGCGTGTCAGACACTGCGATATCGTAACTATATCGCTCGAACGTCACGAATCGTGCCGTCGTAGCGATCAAAATTGCACTGTGACGGTACCCTTAGCCTTAATAAAGCTGCACCCAGCTGTTTCCATATCTGCAATGGGGTTGTATAGGGTGCAAGCGCTTCAGCGTGACTCCACCACTGCACTGTCGGGTTGCTGGAAAAGAACGGGCTAAGGGCAGCGCAGTGGCTCAGTGGTTAGCACTGCAGCCTTGGAGCTCTTGGGTCCAAGGACAACATCTGCAAGGAGTTTGTGTGACATGGGGTAATGTAATTTATGCCAAAAACACTGATTAATCTGGTTAGTCCTATTGGACTGCTGTTATTTAGAACACTACTGTACTGATAAAGAATTTAGATTGTGAGCCTCTTTACGAACAGCAGTGATAATGTCTGTAAAGAGCTGCGGAATGTGATGGCTTTATATAAGCAAAGCATAATACATTTCCGTATTTTGCGGATCATAAGACGCACCCCAAATTTTGAGGAGATAAATGGGGAAAAAACAAATGGTAGTGTGTTTTATAATCCTTGTGTCTTACTGCTTACTGGGGGTGGAGGCTGCGGTCAAGCTGGGTCCCAGGGCCCCTACTGGGGGAGGCAAGAGTGTAGCGTTGCTGCAGGCTGGGATGAGGGGGTATTCAGATGTGCGGCACTCTGCTGCGGGTGTTCGGTGCTGCGGGGGATCTTGATGCCGAGATCTCCATCTGTGCATGCGCCGCCCCTGGCAGCCATTTGTCTCGGCGCTTACACAAAACGTCAGCAGAGCCAGGGCGTCGCGCATCCGAATACCCACACCACACCAGGGCGTCGCGCATCCGAATACCCCCTCATCCCAGCCTGCAGCAACGCTTCACTCTTGCCTCTTCCAGCAGCGACCCTGGGACCCTACGCCATCGCGGCCGGTAAGGTATATCGGATTGCATGTGGATGACAAATAATAATATTTTCTGGATATGAACAGCTGATTTTGCACATGCTCGTGTGTACCAGGTCTAAGGCTGAGGAGTCCCAGCGGATCTTACTTACCAACTATTCAGTGGATCGGTAATGCATGGTATTTGCTTAAAGGGAATGTATTGTTAGAAAATGAGCTTTTGTTTAAATTTGGTTTTAATGTAGAAAAAAAATCATATTGCTAATTACAGAGAAAAAACCCACTTGCAATGTTATGATCCTTTACTGCTTTAGAAAGCCTAATAATGTATTTTTATGCCTGTGGGCACATGGAGCAGTAGTGACTCAGAATTGTCTTGAGGAATTTTGAGCAAAGGTCACTGTGAAGGGAGGGGGAGGAGGTGAGCTGTGACATCACCTGCTGTAAATGGGGCTTCCAAGGGCTTAACTATACGGAGTGCAGAGGTTGCATTCACGCCTGGCCACTGGTGTCTATGAAAGCCCAAAAGGGCCCTTTGGGCCATATGAAAAGACTAACAATATTAACCCTTTAGTAACTAGGCCAAATTTTTGAAGTCTCACCAGTGTTACTTTATGTGGTAATAACTCTGTAGATTTTTTTTCCGCGACACATTATACTTTATGATAATGGTACATTTAGGTTGACTATGCTTTGTTTTATTTATTTTAAAAAGCATTGGAAATTTGACAAAAATGAAGAAAACAAATTAAATTTTCAAACTTTGATTATCCCATTAATCCAGATGGTCATACCACGCAAAAATCTGAATAAATAACATGTCCCTCATGCCTGCTTTAAATCGGCACCATTTGTAAAATGTTTTTTATTTTTGTTAGCATTTTAGGAGGTTTATAAATGTAGCAGTAATTTTTCATTTTTTTCACGGAAATATACAAAATTATTTTTTTAGGCCCTATCCAGGTTTGAGGGGTCCTATATATTGGAAACCTCCAAAAGTGATACCATTTTAAAAACTGCAGCCTTGACATATTGAAAACTGCTGTCAGGTAGTTTATTTACCCTTCAGTTGATTTTTCAGGAATTAGTGCAAAGTGACATGACCGGAATAAAGTGTATTTTTACCACCTAAATGTCGCTAACTTCTGAACAGGTTACAACAGCCGGCAGACTCTAAGGCCGCTATTTGGTTGTGAATTCCCTTGGCAAACATCAGGAACATACAATCATGATCTCAGGGCACCGATGCGGGTAAAGAGGAAGCCCCCACACTCTGCTAACCATTTATATGATGTAGTCACTATTGACAGCAGCATCTAAGGCTACTTTTACACTTCCGTCTTCTGGCGGCCGTCACAGATTGTTAAACTAAGAGCCTCATGTTCAGCTACATAGATATTTTTGCCGAGCTGCATTAGATCAGTGTATGATCTTTTGAAGGTGCAGTCCATGCTCTTTTTCAGCATGTTTTATTTCATTTTTTTGTTTGTTTCTGATGTTAGAAATAAATTATTCCATGTTTAATATTTGAATCCATAAAGTGATTTACCAATACAGCAAAGCTCCAGTCTAAAGTCTGGTTATAGGAAATGCCCAGAATGTACTTGTGCCCACACTTGTTGTATGCCATCTTTGCAAGTGAG
This sequence comes from Ranitomeya imitator, assembly GCF_032444005.1. NCBI lineage: Eukaryota > Metazoa > Chordata > Amphibia > Anura > Dendrobatidae > Ranitomeya > Ranitomeya imitator. Next base: position 399,728,956 of record NC_091287.1, on the reverse strand, counting down.
TTTGCTTCAGTAATGAATAAGCAGAGGACCAGCGATATGTTTTTCTCCACAGCAATAAAACATTTTGTTTCACATGTGTTCATTGAAACCAGAAATCTAGGCAGAGTGTTTGCCTGGCAAGCCGTATGAAGTGGCAATTATCCGAGCTGCATGTTGTACTGCAGGGAACTCTTCATACGAAACTGTGCAAATTGGCTTCTGCTAAATTACCATGTTTATTTTGTGCTTTGCATCAATGCAGAGAGCACCACGTGGATTTTCAGTAATTAAGCAACAATTTAACACCGCAGTGTCTAAAAGTTTGCCTGAATACGGATTTCTTGTCTTTAATTTCCATAAACCTCATGGGGAATAGTAATAGCAGGTGATAAATAACTACGGTATATGAATCTGGTTAAATCAACATGTCAGTAACGAGGGGTTACGTTCTGGATTGTTATAATACACGAAACAAATCTCCTGATTTTAGAGTTTTCTGTGAAATTGTCAAATGTGTGCTGTCCAAGCTAGCCACACGCTAAATCAGGGGTGTCAAACTGCATTCCTCGAGGGCTGCAACCAGGTCATGTTTTCAGGATTTCCTTGTACTGCACAGGTGATAATTTAAAGGGAACCTGTCACCCCCGTTTTTTGAGATTGAGCTATAAATATTGTTAAATAGGGCCTGCGCTGTGCGTTACTATAGTGTATGTAGTGTACCCCGATTCCCCATGTATGCTGAGAAATACATTACCAAAGTCGCCGTTTTCGCCTGTCAATCAGGCTGGTCTGGTCAGGTGGGCGTGTTCACAGCGCTCTTTTCCTCCCCAGCTTTCCGTTGGTGGCGTAGTGGTGTGCGCATGTCCAGAGTTCCGACTTCCCTACGCCCACGTGAAGACACAGCGCGCGATCTGCGCTGTAATCCCTTGCATCGGTGGGGGCGGCCATCTTCCTGGGGCCGCGCGTGCGCAGATGGAGTGCTCTGCTGCACGGGGCTTCAGGAAAATGGCCGCGGGATGCCGCGCGTGCGCATTAGAGATCGCGGCGGCCATTTTCCCAAAGCCAAGTTTGCATCTCGGCTTTGGGAAAATGGCCGCCGCGATCTCTAATGCGCACGCGCGGCATCCCGCGGCCATTTTCCTGAAGCCCCGTGCAGCAGAGCACTCCATCTGCGCACGCGCGGCCCCAGGAAGATGGCCGCCCCCACCGATGCAAGGGATTACAGCGCAGATCGCGCGCTGTGTCTTCACGTGGGCGCAGGGAAGTCGGAACTCTGGACATGCGCACACCACTACGCCACCAACGGAAAGCTGGGGAAGAAAAGAGCGCTGTGAACACGCCCACCTGACCAGACCAGCCTGATTGACAGGCGAAAACGGCGACTTTGGTAATGTATTTCTCAGCATACATGGGGAATCGGGGTACACTACATACACTATAGTAACGCACAGCGCAGGCCCTATTTAACAGTATTTATAGCTCAATCTCAAAAAACGGGGTGACAGGTTCCCTTTAATCACCTACACACATAATGATTGCAGCACCTTGTACAAAGCTAAGGAAATCTTGAAAACACGCATGGTTTGCAGCCCTCGAGGAATGCAGTTTGACACCCCTGCGCTAAATTACATATTCCAGTCCTTTCGCTCTACTTAAACTGATCTGAACCCAGACTTCACAATGCAAATTGTATACATTAGTAAATGGATCTCTAAGACCTGATGTAGATACTTTGAAAATTAATTTGAGATTGGCTGTATAATCCTGATGATATAGGCAATCTGTCATAAGGATTTTACTACCCCATTTGAGCATAATGTGGGGGCACAGACGACGATTCCAGCAATGTATCACTTACTGATCTGCTTGCTTTTATTTTTATTTAAAAAAAAAAAAAGTTTTTATGCTGCAGGTCTAGCAGTTGTCTGCATGCTGAGCTCTGTATATTTACAGTGCACACCAGGGATGCACAGCATCAGTGCTCAAGGGTCAGCATCAGTGCTCAAGGATCACCAACAGTGGGTATTTTCAGGATTTCCATACTATTGCACAGGTGTTGGAATCCTCACCTGTGCAAGTGATAATTTAATCATCTGAGCAATAGTAAGGAAATCCTGAAAACTGCACTGTTGGTGGCCCTTGAGGACAGGAGTTGTGCACCTCTGGTGTGCAGTTGGGATTCATACAGAGCACATGAACATGGTGGATTACCTGACAGCCGGTTTACAATTCATCTAGTGATAATCTGCTGATAAAACAGTAATTTGTTCAAAAAACTACTTTAAGCAGCCCAATAAGTGACACATCGCTTCCATCAGGGTGTCTGTCTCTACATTATGCAGCTCTCAGATTAGATGGCAAAAATTTGCTGGCAGATTCCCTTTAAATGAGCAGCTATAGCATGAGAGCTCATGAGTTAGAGATGAGTGAATTTGCTCGGGTTCCCTCTTATTCAGCCAGCTGCAGAGGGAACCAGGCTTGCTGGATCGCGCCAGCTTAGTTTGTGTATTCACTCTCCTCCTACCCAGCCTGACTGATAGCTGCAGCTTGTACTGAGCAGTGTGAGATCTGAGCAGCACAAGGACACTGAAGAGCTGTTAATTATAGGTGGAGTTAAACTTTCATGAGGCATTGTATTGCTAGTCTTGACAAAGGATTTTCAAAGTAATTAAAGCATTTTTTCAGGTCTAAAGGTACCTTCACACTGAGCGACTTAACAACGATATCGCTAGCGATCCGTGACGTTGCAGCGTCCTGGCTAGCGATATCGTTGTGTTTGACACGCAGCAGCGATCTGGATCCTGCTGTGACATCGTTGGTCGGAGCAGAAAGGCCAGAACTTTATTTCGTCGCTGGATCTCCCGCAGACATCGCTGAATCGGCATGTGTGATGCCGATTCAGCGATGTCTTCACTGGTAACCAGGGTAAACATCGGGTTACTAAGCGCAGGGCCGCGCTTAGTAACCCGATATTTACCCTGGTTACCAGTGTAAATGTAAAAAAACAAACAAACACTACATACTTACATTCCGGTGTCTGTCGCGTCCCTCGGCATTCTGCTTCCCTGCACTGTCAGTGCAGCACCCCAGAGATCTGGTTGTTGCAGTATGACACTCTGCCACTAAGGGGAGTGTTGGTACGTCTGATGGCACTGTAGGAATTCTACTGACTAGGTATCACTAGCACACATTACACTTCACACTCCGGCCACTAGGGGGAGAAAAAGGCTTTATTTATTGGGCCACTCCTCACACTGGGAAAACTATGGGTTGGATAGGAAGTTAGTCAGAAGCTGACTGGGTTGGATTCAGGCAACATCCCGTGGCAGGGGGTGTTGCAGGGAGAAGACACAGGGGGGTCCCTGTCAGGCGTGGGAACCTGGCAGGTGCCTAGCGAACAGAGCAGAACGTTACGGAACCGCACCTGCACACCCCGCGGCGGTATCCTAAGAAAGTGACACGAAGGGAAGGATATTGTGGAACAGTGAGAAATGAGATCAAGCACAAAGGAGAGCCATTAGGAGTCGTGCCGTGAGACCGAGGCAACATCCTACTGAGGCGCGTAGCCGGTGGCCGGAACACCGCGGGAGTAACTGACTCTAGGCCTTACTTCGAACTCCGCAGGACAGTTAATTATAGGTTGGCTGTCTACCTTAAATTTCCTACGAAGATATAGGGGGCAATGTGTGGAGAGGGGCGTCTCTAGGGTCCCGGAAGAGCTCCGAGCCTTCCCGTCATACGGGTGCGTCCTAGCCATAATATACTGGGGGACAAGAAACTAGTAACATCTGGAACAAGCGAGAGAGAATTAGAAAGAACGAACGAGAACAGCAGTTGTGAGGACTATTCCGAATGCTCAGCGGGGTAGCACTACAACACACAGGCGCTAGTGGTAGGCACTGATTTCCACCTGCAAAGGGAACTCTGGAAGTGCCCATCGGACCGGCCGGTCTCAGCTAGCCCGGTTAAGCGTGCTCTGGATTGAGGATCCTGAAGTCTTCAGTAAAGAGGTAAAGAGACTGCAACCTTGTGTCCTCGTTATTGACTGCATCTCACACCATCACCATCCACCTTACTGGGAAGCCCTGGGGACATACTTCACCTGTGGGAAGGTATACCATCTAGCTGCCGTTCCATCATCCCAGCGGACCCCACAGCAGCGTCGGTCACCCTGACCGAACACCACAGGTGGCGTCACAAATCCCTGACAGACTGTACCACCTTTATTGGACGCCCCTTAGCAGGGTCGCGGATCGGGTCCAGCCACCGTGACGATCCCAGAACTGAACCAGAGAGGCCCGATACCGAGAACTCGTGGCCCTGTGTCTGGGGGCGCTCCATCAGCGCCGGCCGGCCGTAAAGCAGATTACAGTGGTGACGTCACCGCTCTGCTTTACGGCTGGCGCTTAGACAGTGCAGGGAAGCAGAACGCTGGGGGACGCGACAGACACCGGAATGTAAGTATGTAGTGTTTTTTTTTTTTTTTTTTTACATTTACACTGGTAACCAGGGTAAACATCGGGTTACTAAGCGCGGCCCTGCGCTTAGTAACCCGATGTTTACCCTGGTTACCCGGGGACTTCGCATAGTTGGTCGCTGGAGAGCTGTCTGTGTGACAGCTCTCCAGTGACCACACAGCGACGCTGCAGCGATCGGCATCGTTGTCTAGATCGCTGCAGCGTCGCTAAATGTGACGGTACCTTAAGATCTATTTAGTAGTGTACCCTGTTTGTTCTGTGAAATGTGGAGACAAATCTTATTTAAGATTTCTTAAAATATGAATAACCCTTTTGCCGAGGCTGAATATATTCTTCTCAAGAATTTGATAGCTTAGAAGCAGAGCTTACCTATTGAGATCCATGGTTCTCCTCACAGATGAATTTATAAGCTGTCATGTGCCTTTTACATCCGCGGCTGGATCTGAGCTCCTCCCGCCCCTGTTATCCAGTTGAATCACACTATCAATCACTGATCGCAAGGAGCACATGGGTTGTCATGACAGCCTGGGGTCTGTAGAAGACCACCCGTGCCTGTCATTACAATACTCCTGTGAACGCCGGCTCGTCGCTGGTGTTCATAGGAGATTGTGATTTCTCCTAAACATAGCATACATAGCAGTGCTTCAGCTATGTGGAGTAGTCCTGTTTTTTGCTATTTCTCTGGTCTTGGAATTTTTTACCCATTTTCCGGTACACTATATGTTAAAATTTAATGGTGCCATTGAAAAATAGAATTCATCCCGCAAAAAACAAGCCTTCTCATGGCCATAGTGACTGAAATATCAAAATGTTATGGCTCTTGGAAGAATGGTAGGAAAAAGGAAAACTGAAAAAAATGGAAAATGGCCATGGCGTGAAGGGGTTAATGTAATAGTAAACGTGAGGCCATTAAAATCAGTCAGCAATTAGATGGCGGTGCCCCTTACAATAACCTCTTTTTACAAATGAGCAGCTTATACATACAGTACCTTGCGAAAGTATTCGGCCCCCTGGAACTTTTCAACCTTTTCCCACATATCATGCTTCAAACATAAAGATGCCAAATGTAAATTTTTGGTGAAGAATCAACAAGAAGTGGAACACATTTGTGAAGTTGAACGAAATTTATTGGTCATTTTAAATTTTTGTTGAAAATCAAAAACTGAAAAGTAAAGCAAACTCACTCCAGAAGTTCATTGTGGATCTCTGAATGATCCAATGTTGTCATAAATGCCTAAATCCACCTGTGTGTAATCAAGTCTCCGTATAAATACTGCTGCTCTGTGATAGTCCCAGGGTTCTGTTTGAAGCACAGAGAGCATCATGAAGACCAAGGAACACAACAGGCAGGTCCGTGATACTGTTGTGGAGAAGTTTAAAGCCGGATTTGTATACAAAATGATTTCCAAAACTTTGAACATCTCAAAGAGCACTGTGCAAGCGATCATATTGAAATGGAAGGAGTATCATACCACTGCAAATCTACCAAGACCCGGCCTTCCCTCTAAACTTTCATCTCAAACAAGGAGAAGACTGATCAGAGATGTAGCCAAGAGGCCCATGATCACTCTGGATGAACTGCAGAGATCTACAGCTGAGGTGGGACAGTCTGTCCGTAGGACAACAATCAGTCGTACACTGCACAAATCTGGCCTTTATTGAAGAGTGGCAAGAAGAAAGCCATTTCTCAAAGATATCCATAAAAAGTGTTGTTTAAAGTTTGCAACAAGCCACGTGGGAGACGCACCAAGCGTGTGGAAGAAGGTGCTCTGGTCAGATGAAACTAAAATCAAACTTTTTGGCAACAATGCCAAAATATATGTTTGGCGTAAAGGCAACACAGCTCATCACCCTGAACACACCATCCCCACTGTCAAACATGCTGGTGGCAGCATCAAGGTTTGGGCCTGCTTTTCTTCAGCAGGGACAGGGAAGATGGTTAAAATTGATGGGAAGATGGATGGGGCCAAATACAGGACCATTCTTGAAGAAAACCTGTTGGAGTCTGCAAAAGACCTGAGTCTGGGAGGGAGATTTGTCTTCCAACAAGACAATGATCCCAAACATAAAGCAAAATCTACAATGGAATGGTTCACAGATAAAAGTATCCAGGTGTTAGAATGGCCAAGTCAAAGTCCAGACCTCAATCCAATCGAGAATCTGTGGAAAGACCTGGAAACTGCTGTTCACAAACGATCTCCATCAAACCTCACTGAGCTCGAGCTGTTTGCCCCACTTTTCAGTTTTTGAATTTTCACAAAAATTTTAAATAACCAATAAATTTCGTTCAACTTCACATTTGTGTTCCACTTGTTGTTAATTCTTCACCAAAAATTTACATTTGGTATCTTTATGTTTGAAGCATGATATGTGGGAAAAGGTTGAAAAGTTCCAGGGGGCTGAATACTTTCGCAACGCACTGTTTATTTTAGCACACGTGTGTTTATCATACTAATACAGTGATGATGTATTCCAACCCCGATCAGATGGCAGGTTATTTTTTGGGCAAAGTTTTTTTTTTTTTTGTGTGTGTATGTATATTTTTTTATTTTTTCAATGTACATTTATACAAACTTGAGTGTAATACATAATTTATTTTTCTGTAGTTTGATGTAGATGGTTATTTCTGGGCTATCATTCACCTGGTTTGCTCAGGTAAGTCTGTACAATTAAGAGTATTTTTACATTTTGTTTTTCTTTTTTACAAACTTAAAGGGAACTTGGTATGTTGGATAATCCTATTAACCTACAGTTACAAGACTAATCTGCAGATTTAGGGCCTGGTCACACTTTGCAGATTTTTTGTGTGCATATTTTGCTGCATTTTTCTTTTTCTGCACAGATTTGTCACAAAACCTGAATGCCAGCAAAGTGAAAAGCATCATGGACACTTTGCTTATTTTTGACCTTCAAATTTGGTTCTGATTTTAAATCTGCAGCATTTCAATTATTTCAGTATTTTTACTGCAGATTTCACCCATACTAATGAGTGGGGAAAAATGCATCAAAAACGTACCTATTTTATGCTGTTTTTCCTGCCTAGAGATGCAGAAACTTCTGCGCCAACAACTTGATGCGTGTACATACCCTATGGTATTAAAATTCGGCAAAGCCGCTGTACTGAAAGTGCATTATCTGGGAGAAATGTACTTTATGCCTCCCAAGAGCTGCCAGCTTTCTCCTGTGCAGGTGCGCCGGCGTGGCTGCAGTCACAACTCACAGCACCCTATACACCCTATATCTGCAGGTTAATGGCATTAGCCGAATTGACAGGTTCCCTCTAAAGTAGTCAAAAAATTAAAACGGCAGGTAAAATGCAAATATATTCATTCATTTAAATATCTAATGATGCCAGACAGATCCTTTTTATTGTTCCACCATCTATAAGGCCTTATTCGGACATCCCATGTTTTTTTACATACAAAGAAAAAAAAAACAGTCCATGTTTCATCATAGTAACTGATTGGTCATTGTGTCTGTTTTTCCATAAGTGTTTCATCTGTGTTGTTCGTGCATCAAAATATCAATGACAAATCTTCTCCCATCCACCATGTTAATCACGGACAGCTCAAGGACTGCTCACTGATGCCATTCGTACACAGTCTCTGATCTTCACAGACCCTTAGGGCCCCATTCATCGCTGCATTCATGCCAGAATTCTGACGTAAAATCTTTGAAATGTTGCAATATTTTGGCGCATCTCAGATTGAAGCCAAAATTGTGCGACTTTTGGCGTTTTTAACCCCAGTTTTTTCCAGCTCCAACAGAATGGGAAGAACTAGGGTGGGGTAGATCACCACAGGTCATCTAATTTGAGTTCCCTACTCCAGAAATCTCACTACAGTACCTGACTCTTCTGAGGTTTCTGTCATGGCACATGGATTCACAAGCCGTTCATCAGACACTCCAGATTCAGAGGCATGAACCTCTTCATGAATCTGGGGCACCTGGCTCATTGTGCCCCACACTGGTGTGAACAACACCGTCCTTGAGGAATCTGGCTCATATATAGGTAAATTTCATCCTTGACGCAGATCAAATACGTCATTTTTTTTTGAGGACACATGGTCTGCAAAAAAATAAAAAAATTCAAGGACTTGTGAACAGCTTCACAGATTGCTGCAGTGGGTACATGTTCTGTGCGTGAAAAGCACAGAACACCCATGCGTGACTGACAGATTTATGAATGAGGCCTACAGTCCTGCTCATGAAGTATAAGTACATAATGTCGAATATCTCCTGAAAAAAAAAAAAAAAAAATGAATCAAGTGAGTTGTTTGTTTTTTTTTGTAAAGAGCACTCATGTTAAATGTAAAAGTGCAAATGATAATCCATTACTTAAAACAAAACAAAAACAATGTGAAAAATATAAAAACCACAATCCTTTTGTCAAAATGTTCTGTGGACAGATGTAACAAAAATAGGTCTTTTTGGCAATGCAAAGCAACAGTTTTACAGATTGTGCAATGAAGCTTATAAGAAAAAGACCGCCTTACCAACAGTAAAGCATGGTGGAGGATCCTTATTGTAGTGGAGTTGCTTTGCTGCGTCTGGTACTGGAGGCCTTGACTGTATCATAGGAATCAGAGAATTGTCAAGTTTTTATATCGAAATATCCTACTCTGTGTAAGAAAACTTGGTTTGAGTTGAAGATCATGAGTCCTCCAGAAGGGCAATTGTTGTGAATTCTGTGGCTGAATTTACTCCTGTGGTCACAAGTGGTACTGCAGCTTCTGAGCTTCCTCCCTCAGGTGTTCTGGTGAGCTCGTTAACTGCTTCATTACTTAACTCCGCCTGATGCTGCTATCCTTGCTCCTTGTCAATGTTTGTGTTGGATCTGAGCTTCTCCTGATTGTTCCTGTGACCTGCTGCTCTGTATAGCTAAGTGCTTTTTGCTTTTTTGTTGCTTTTTTTCTGTCCAGCTTGTCTTTTGTTTTGCTGGAAGCTCTGAGACGCAAAGGGTGTACCGCCGTGCCGTTAGTTCGGCACGGTGGGTTTTTTTTGCCCCCTTTGCGTGGTTTTGCTTTAGGGTTTTTTGTAGACTGCAAAGTTCGCTTTACTGTCCTCGCTCTGTCCTAGAATATCGGGCCCCACTTTGCTGAATCTATTTCATCCCTACGTTTTGTCTTTTCATCTTACTCACAGTCATTATATGTGGGGGGCTGCCTTTTCCTTTGGGGAATTTCTCTGGGGCAAGTCAGGCCTATTTTTCTATCTTCAGGCTAGCTAGTTTCTTAGGCTGTGCCGAGTTGCCTAGGTAGTTGTTAGGCGCAATCCACAGCCGCTTTTAGTTGTGTTTAGGATAGGATCAGGTGTGCAGTCTACAGAGTTTCCACGTCTCAGAGCTCGTTCTTGTATTTTTGGGTATTTGTCAGATCACTGTGTGCGCTCTGATCGCTAAGCATTCTGTGTTTCTGGATTGCCTTCATAACACCTGTCATTAGCAAACATAACAGGCAATGACCCAAAGCATAGATCCAAAAGCACACAGGAATGGTTGAAAAAGGAAAAAAATTGACTGTTTTTAAATGTCCAGCAATGAGTCTTGACCTCCATCCCATTGAAAATCTTTGGGGTGAGCTGTAATCTGCCATTGGGAAAAAGAACCCTGCAAACATTCAAGAGCATGAACAAACTGCAAAGGAAGAGTGGGAGAATACACCAGCTGAGAAGTGCAAGAAGCTTATAGATGGCTATAAGAAAACATTTGGAGCAAGTTATCAGTGCCAAAGGGTCTGTGCAACCAAGTATTAATTGGGGGTGCCTTTATTGCTGCATGTGCTGTTTATTTTTTGAAATTGCAACACGCAAGTTGAAAAACAATGTGTTATTGTTGTATTACTTTGGACCACTAATTAACAAATCCTGAGGATATAACTTTGGTACATTTTCGATTTATTTCTGAAGATATTGAAGAGTCTATGAAAATAATGAAGCGAACATCAAACACTTGCCCCACGCTCATCATACACCACCATTATCGTAGCCAAAGTGCTCAAAATACTTTAATGGCAACGGAAATATTTTCCCAAACTTTTTACCGAATGTTTCCAATTTTTTCAGATTTTCTAAAATTTTTGCTCGTGTTTCCAATCACTAATCAGAATGTGCCGTATTTGTACCGATTTTATGTTTGGCGATTGCTTTTCAAACAATTTCGCTCATCACTATTGATGTCAGGAATTTGTATGTTCTCCCTATGTTTGCCTGGGTTTCCTCTGGGTTCTCCGGTTTCCTCCCACACTCCAAATACATACTGATAGGGAATGTAGATTGTGAGCTCCAATGGGGACAGTGTCAATGGTGTATGTAAAGCGCTGTGGAATTAATGATGCTATATAAGTGAATAAAATAAATAAGGGGTTCCAATAATGGTGAGCAGCACTGTAAGTGTTAGAAGAAAGCTACCAACCTTCTCAATGATGTGCGCGCTACATTCTGTCTAGAAACACACTACCCTTAAAACTTCCTTTTCCTCAAAGTCGGGAGATTATCTTGATTTCACTGTGAGATAGTTCTGCTGTTCTATATGAAAGCATGGCACTTAAATTATTCACTTCCTAACACATAAAAGTATATGGAACGAATATGCTGTATATATTTTCATCATTTCTACTGTTCTATCGTTTCCTATTGTCAGGATGTTACAAAGTTTTCCAGAAGTCTCATAAGTCCAGTTTATTAAGGTGAGTGATTGGCTTTATTTCATTACACATATATAATGATCTGATAAACATCCAGAAACACTAGAAAAAGGAGAGATTGAGGGTGTGTTGACACAGTGGATGCACATAGGATTTTCTGGGTGTAAAATGCACATCTAATTATAGTATTATTATTATTATTATTAATTTATATAGCACCATTGATTCCATGGTGCTGTACATGAGAAGGGGTCACATACAAATTACAAATATCACATACAGTAAACAAACTAACAATGACAGACTAATATAGAGGGGCGAGGACCCTGCCCTTGCGGGCTTATATTCTACCGGATGGTGGGGATGGAGACAATAGGTTGAGGGTTGCAGGAGCTCCGGTGTTGGTAGGCGGTAGCTCCGGTAGTGATGAGGAGGCAGCGGGGTCAGTGCAGGCTGTAGGCTTTCCTGAAGAGGTGGGTTTTCAGGTTCCATCTGAAGGTTTTCAGGTTCCATCTGAAGGGTCCAAATATGGTTGATAGTCGGACGTGTTGGGGCAAAGAATTCCAGAGGATGGGGGATATTCGGGAGAAGTCTTGGAGGCAGTTGGGTGAGGAGCGAATAAGTGTGGAGGAGAGAAGGTGGTCTTGGGAGGACCGGAGATTATGTGAGGGAAGATATCGGGAGATTAGTTCAGAGATATATGGAGGAGACAGGTTATGGATGGCTTTGTAGGTCAGTATTAGAGTAAAGCATCATCACAGAAATTAGTGCAGTGTGGATATTGGGGTAATTCCTCTCTGGTTATTTTTTAGTGGCTTTTCCACGATAAGTCTGCTGCATATTAAAGTACCAGTGGTGCTCATGTGATTTTACGAGATCTTACACAAACTGCAGAGAAAATCAGCTATGTGGATATAATATGATCAACCTACCTGGTTTTGCTGAGAATCTCCCTTTTTGCTGCAGGATTAATATTAGTAGTTTAATATGTGTGACCCTAATGACCGCTTCTCTTTAACAGTGGAAATGTCCCGTATGGACTTATCCTGCAATACAGCAAGTGAAATCTTCAGCCATGTCAAAGGAATTTTTTTTGCATGAAGGTTTTAGTTACATTATTAGCCGTTAAAGTAATTTATTATTTTTGCATGTTCATTTTTTTTTCACCCCTTTGTTACAAGAGCCATAACTTTTTAAAAAAAACGTTTCAGTTCAAATAGCCGTATGAAGGCTTGTTTGTTTTTTTGCAGGAAATGAAGTTTTTACTGATCCCCTTCATGTCATACATTGCAGCACTAATAAAACGGGGGCTGAAATTGAAAGTGCTGTGAAATTGCGAAAAATTAAAATGCAATTCTGCCATTGTCTTTTTGGGTTTTGTTTTTCAAAGCGCTCATAGTGTGGTGAACATGACCTGGTAACATGATTCTCTAAAATTTTGCGATTTTCAAAGTAATTTTTGCCGGAATTCTGGTGAAATTGTTCTAAAGCACCATTCCAACGTTCTGTTTTGTTTTTTGTTTTTTTGTTAGTTTTTTTTATTTTTTATTTCTTGATTGGCGCTTTAAATGTAAAACCCTTGCCCCCAGTTATATACTCACCCTCTGTCATCTTCACTGTATTTTAGCACTGCCCAGGTCCAGCAGCCCCATCTTGTGAGCGCAGCTGCTCACTGGCTGGAATTCAGAAGCTAAAGCACAAGCTCTCCGTGCAAGTCTTTGAGAGCCCGAACGAGACTCTCATAGATTTGTATTAAAAAGTGACCTCCGCACCGCTCCATGGAACACTGGGGCAGCCGACAGGTCACTTTTCGCAGGAGATTGGCCAGATCGATGCTGGGAAACTATGAAGATGGTGGCAGGTGCGTATGAGAATTTAATTTAAAGCGCCACTCCAGTAGTGCAATGAAAAAAGGCTGGAATGGTGCATTATTGAATCAGGGCCAAAGTCTAATATATTTTACTATTTTACTGATTGGTTTTCTTTTTGTTCTCTGTATCTACTTTTAGATCTTTTGTGAAAATCTGATGTAGCTTTAGGTTAAATTGATGCACAAAAATTGAACGTTCTGAAGGGTTCACAAACTTTCAAGTAACTATATACACGTCGGATGCCAAGAAGTGTTTAAAATGCCCTTATAAACTGTACATGCCACCTTTATGGGAATGGTGTAAAGTAGACCAATCAGCAAGACATATTTGTCTCAAAAATGTGCTCATTTATTATACTGTGGCACAATTGGGATCTATTTGTTGTAATTTTATGTTTTCCTGGTTTAGTTTGTCTGTTGGAATCTAGTACCGCAATAATACATTTGCCACAAAAAGTTACGTAGAACACCACTTTAAGTCTTGCTCTTCTCTTTACAGTGACCTCGATCAGCAATATATCAACTATTTCTTCAGGTATGGATGTTGTTTCTCTTGTACTGGTATCGTGTTAGTGCTTACTGAATAATTAGTCTATACTCCTGCCAAGAACTGGAGCTAATAAATACAAGTCCGTTGTACATTTACCGTACTTTCCTAATTCTCTACTATAGCAGCTTCAATTCAATATGTGAACATTAGGCCCCACAGCAATTTATCAAAATCCAGCATAAATTATTTTAGCAATGATTTGTGAGCCTCCATATCCTTATGATAACACTCCTTTTCCAGCGCACATACACAGGAAGTGCTGACTTGCAGGACGTAAACCATTAATAACTTGACACAGGAATGACATTTGATTTATTTCATTTTTCTAAACATACTAGAGAAGCATTATTGTAAGTCTTGTGTTTTTTCTGCTTCACATGTACACATTATATGTAGTAAACACCATGGCCCACCTGTATCACATCATTTATTTCTCAACAGACCCCATAAATGTTTTAAACCATGCGGTTTAAATGGAAACATTGTCTTTAAAAAATAAAAAAATAAAAAAAGTACTGCATAAAATGAATTGTACGAGCTAGTGTAACAAAATGTGTAAATGTATCTCTGCGTGAATTCTGCTATCTTTACTTCTTCCCTCCCTTTTGACTCCTGAACTCGCATCCACTCTGGGAGAAAAGGGAAAAAAATGTAAATGAAGGACGGATTGATATCAAAATGAGGCTAAACCTATTATTTTTATGGGTAGGCGACAAGGGAGAAACAGATTGTGCCAAGCTTTCTAACAAGTCTTTTAGCTCAACCCAGCTCTGAATTCATATTTACAATGATAACTGATTCTACATAATTTCTTTCAACCAGGGGTAAGGAACCATTTTCCAGCCAGGGGCCATTTGGAAATTTCTAACATCATTCAGGGGCCACATAAAAATGATTATCTTGAAAATGACCCCCGGTATATTTAGTCAAACAATTAATTACGGTACCTCACCCTTAATGTGACGGCTGCAGCGGCTTCTCTTTGGTGCAGCTGTGATGTTCGGTGATACTGATCATGTTGCTTCTCACAGCTGCTTTTCCAGGGGTGGCACGAAGATCACAGGGGGGCACAAAAATCACATAGCGGGGGGGGGGGAACAGATCACGGAGGGACACTGTTATGGCTGGCAATCAGGCAACACAGCGTGCAGTAATCAGCGCACATACAGAGATCTGGCAATAACCAAAAACAATAGGACGAGCTCTGAGACGTGGAATCTCTGTAGACTGCAGTACCTGATCTATCCTCACACAACTATAAGCAGCAGTGGATTGCGCCTATCACTACCTATGCAACTCGACACTGCCTGAGGAGCTGACTAGCCTGCAGATAGAAATACAAGCCTGACTTACCTCAGAGAAATACCCCAAAGGAATAGGCAGCCCCCCACATATAATGACTGTTAGCAAGATGAAAAGACAAACGTAGGAATGAAATAGATTCAGCAAAGTGAGGCCCGATATTCTAGACAGAGCGAGGATAGCAAAGAGAACTATGCAGTCTACAAAAAACCCTAAAACGAAAACCACGCAAAGGGGCAAAAAGACCCACCGTGCCGAACTAACAGCACGGCGGTGCACCCCTTTGCTTCTCAGAGCTTCCAGCAAAAGTTAAAAGCAAGCTGGACAGAAAAAACAGAAAACAAACTAGAAGCACTTATCTAGCAGAGCAGCAGGCCCAAGGAAAGATGCAGTAGCTCAGATCCAACACTGGAACATTGACAAGGAGCAAGGAAGACAGACTCAGGTGGAGCTAAATAGCAAGGCAGCCAACGAGCTCACCAAAACACCTGAGGGAGGAAGCCCAGAGACTGCAATACCACTTGTGACCACAGAAGTGAACTCAGCCACAGAATTCACAACAGGACACGTAGCTGGGGCACACATAGCTGGAGGGGACGGAGATCACAGGGGGCACAGATCACATGGGAGCACAGATATCACAGGGGGTACATGGGGGGGCACAGATCACAGTGGGCATATAGCTGGAGAGCACATAAATCACAGGACATATAGCTGGAGAGCACAGAAATCACGGGGCCATATAGCTGGAGGGCACAAATCACGGGGGCATATAGCTGGGGGGGGCATATAGCTGGAGGGCACAGAAATCACGGGGGCATATAGCTGGAGGGCACAGAAATCACGGGGGCATATAGCTGGAGGGCACAGAAATCACAGGGGGCATATAGCTGGAGTGGCAGAGAGATCAGGGGCATATAGCTGGGAGGCTTAGAGATCACAGGGGGCATATAGCTTGAGGGCTCAAATCACAGCTTTGGGGCAGAGAGATCACTGGGGGCACAGGGATCACAGGGGGACATAACCTATGGGGCACAGATCACAGGGGGGCACGTAGCTGGGGCCACAGATCACAGTGGGGGAACAGAGATGACATGGGGGCACAGAGATCATATTGGGGCACATAGCGGGAGGGGGCACACATCACCTGTAGACAAGCACAGAGCTGCCAGCACAAAGATCGCTCTGGACTCTCTAGCAGCAGCTCCTCTTCTGGGACAGGATGACGGGAGCGCATTGGCCGCTAACCCTGCCCACCCCGATGACATCATCATTCATGTGCAGGGCAGGCAGCGTTCTGTAATCAATGCTGCGTAATGTGCACTTGGGGGTTAAAGGGCCGGCAGGATACGGCTGCTGCCCGATCATTGTGGCATCCGGGGACCTTCCCGCGGGCCTCATGAAAAGCATGCGGCCCTTGGGCTGGAGGTTCCCCACCCCTGCTTTAAACCTTTAGTAACAGAGGCAATTTTGACCGGAATGATATGGCACAATTTTTCAAATCTGAGCAGTGTCGATTTGTGATAATAACTCTGGAATGCTTCAACATATACCAGTGATTCTGACACTATTTTTCTCCTGACACATTGTACTTTTATGTAAGTGGTAAATTTAGGTCGATATGTTTTGCGTTTATTTATGAAAATATGGGAATTTTTACCAAAAATTTAGAAAAAGTAGCAATTTTCAAACTTAAAATTTTTATATCTTTAAACCAGTTAGACATGCTGTGCAAAATAATTATCATTTCCATGTCTACTTTACATTGGCATAATTTTTTTAAATGTAACTTTATTTTGTTTGTATGTTAGAAGGGATAAAAGTTTAGGGCATTTTTTTTAATTAACAAAACCTATTCTTTAGGGGTCTTTTCAGATTTAAATGGACTTTTATTGGGCTATATATTGGAAACTCCCCGAACGTGATTCCATTTTAAAAATCATACCCCTCAAATACTTCAAATCTGTTGTCAGGAAATTTGTTAACTCTTCACGTGCTATACAGGAATTAATGTAAAGTGGAATGAAAAAAAGAAACTTGCTTTCGCCCCAAATTTTTTACTTTTACAAAGAATAGCAAAAAATGGACTATACCATTTTTTACACAGTTAATTCTGAACATTGGGATACCACACATGTGATTGGCAACCTAAGTTTGGACTAACATCAGCTCAGAAGAGAAGGAGCACCATTTTTTTACTTTGTAAAACAAATTTGGTTGAACTAGATTGTGGGCACCATATCACATTTGCATGGCCCTTAAGACACTCAAACAGGAGAAAACCACCACCACTGATCCCATTTTGGGGACTATACTCCTCAAGGATTTATATAAATGTTTAGTGCACATTTTGATCCCACAGGTACTATACGACATTTAATAACATTAGTATAAATATGAAAAAAGAAGAACTGCGGCAGCACTCACCAGATTGCGTAGATCAAACCTTTATTGAAGGTAAAAAATCCATCATGACGTGTTCACGGCTCGGGGGAGTGAGGACATAGTGGAAGTGAGCAGGGGAAGACAACAGCTGTTTCGCGCGAAACAGCTGTTGTCTTCCCCTGCTCACTTCCACTATGTCCGCACTCCCCCGAGCCGTGAACACGTCATGATGGATTTTTTACCTTCAATAAAGGTTTGATCTACGCAATCTGGTGAGTGCTGCCGCAGTTCTTCTTTTTTCATATTTATACTGGATTGTTTGTTTTTTCGTATGCGAGCACCTCCAGTTACTGAAGCCCTACACCCACAAGTGACTGTGTTCTTACCAGTACGTTACATTCAGGCTGTGCAGCAATACTTTTTTTTCTCTTCATTGATTGGATTTAATAACATTAGGTTTTCATATTGAAAAGGTTAAATTTTTTCATTAAAATGTTGCTTTAGCCCTAATTTTTTTTTTTTACTTTTGCAAGAGGCAATGTGGTGCCCCTGCAGTCCGGTCACCACAGAGGTACTGCCCCTCATCCAGAGGTGTGGGACTCCGCTCTCGGGTTAGGAGGGGGCACTACCCAGGACCCACACATTGCATTCAACATCACATCACTTTAGCCTGGCAAGTTGGGCAGACCCTAGAGAATGGGGCGGGATCTCACTCAGGCAAGAAGGGTGGAGACAGTTGGAGGGTAGTGTGTAGTCAGTCTGTGGGGAGGACGAGAAGAGGGCAGACGTGAGAAGTCGGTAAGAGGAAGTAGGAGTGAGACAGGCAGAAAGGGGCTCCAAGAGAGAGGTGAAGCTACAGAAAGAGAAAGAAGGGGTCCTAGGGGCACGGGTAGTGAGGAATCCACTCGTGGGGCCCACATCCAGGCTGACCATTGCCAGGTGGAGGGACCAGGTTGCATAGAGGGTACCGGCCCCCCAAGACTAGTGGAGGACTACCAGGCTCAGCAAGCCGGAGGTTACAGTATCAGCATGTGCTGCAGCCACATCCAACACATTTTCTGAAAAGGCAGCCAAATAGGATCAAGAGGACATAAAGCACGTCGCCTGACAAGATCTGAGGCCCCTGGCTTGGGACACTGTGTGAAGGCTCAGGGCAGGAGAGGAGAGAGCCCGCGCAGCGAGACGGCCAGGAACATAAGGGGGTTCTGGCAAAGTGTACCCCGAATTACCTGAGAGCTGGCTGGACCTCTCACCTGGAGCGCACAGCACCCCAGCTGGGGAATAACATCTGAACTGTGAGTAAACCTTGAAAATTGCACCCTGCTGTGTCCTCTGAATTATTTGCAGCGTCACCTGCGCTGCACCACAACATCCACCATCATCTTTAACACCATAACTGCCCAGGGGCTTAGCTTCACCCGTGGAGAGCTGTACCAACTCTGCTACATCACCATCAGCCCCAGCGGTCCCACTTAAGCAGTGTCGGCCACTCATTGCCGAACACCACGGGTGGCGTCACGAACAATCCCCTATAAACTTTATTCCGCTTTAATATCACTGACTTTTATTGAATGCCCAGGGCCACGGACTGGGTCACTGCTGCCGTGACACATCCCTTTAAGAACCGTCTGACCCAGCCTGAGTACCCCACGGCCCTAGCGGGCGCTCCTCCAGCATGGACAAGTGGACCCTGCAGTTTGTTACCCATTTTCTTCTGAATGCGCGATACCCCACATGTAGTCAAAAAGTTCTGCTTGGAAACACAGCAGGGCTCGGAAGGGAAGGAGCGACCTTTGGTATTTTGAATGTAAATTTTACAGGGCCCCTTACATGTCAAAACAGCAGAAACCCACAAGAAGTGACCAAATTTTGGAAACTGGACCCCTCAAGGAATTCATCTAGGGTTGTACTGAGCATTTTTTACTTACAGGTTGTCCACAAAATATTATAACATTTAGATTTGAAAAAAGTTTCCACTAAAATACTCTTTTCTCACTAAATGTAGAATTTTTATATTAGGGGCAATTGGAGAAAAAGGCTCCATAATTTGTTAGGCATTTCTCCTAAACACGATAATAATTCATGTGGTCAAAAAATACTGTTTGGCCACATGACAAAACTTTGAAAGTGAACAGCGCTATTTAGTTTTTGAAACAGTGTATTGCGTTTACAGAGCCCCTGAGGTGCCAAAAAAGCAGAAACGCCCACAAGTGATCCCATTTGGTAAATTTACATTATATTGGCCTCAAAGTTTTTAATTCACACTTCGGTAATAAGGGAAAATGCACAGGACAATTTGTTATGCTGTTTTTATCAAACGTGGTTTTTGCAGGCTCCTTGTTTCCCTCCACATTAACCTTTCATGTAGTTTATAGTCATAAACTGCGAGTAGAAGCTAAAAAAATAAGAGACGAGTTAAAAACTTTCCAGTTAGACCATCAGAACTGAGCTCGCTGACACATGCTCAAGTTAACCCATTCTACAGGTAGCAATAAACATTGAAAGGCACAGGCTATCGAAGGCTAATGGTTTAATTTCTAATTACCGTAAGTAAAATTATATTGGTTTATTTTTTTTTTTTTGTTGCCAAAAGTACATGCATTTAAGTAAAAAAAAATTAAAAATCCCCAAAATATGGATAAAGCCACAATATATTAGGCTAATATATCTATAATGCAGTATGTTTAGCATCAATATTCTGTAAGATAATGTGATTCTTCACGTCCTACTGTTAATGTTTTCATGTACTTACTGTTGCTCTTTTAGCAGCACTAGATTTCTAAATACCCAGAGGGAAATACTTTCTAGAAAATTTTGATGTGACCTTTCGTAAATGTTTTCTCTTGGTTTCCGGTCTCTGCATTAAATGGCTACCCTTGCCCTCATGACAAATTTAATTATGAGGTGATATCGCTGCGGTTGAATCAGTTTGCAGGGATTTGTTGTTAAGAGATGACGGACTGTGTGATTTGTTCAGGCCACAGGAATGTGGTAGGATTATAATAAGGAAAAAGTTCAGCGTCTCAAACAGGATCTTGTGTTCAGAATCATTTTTAAAAAAAATATATTTAGGGAAGTGATTTCTGTTTATTTAAAGGGGAAGAACACTTCTGAAACATCAGTCTATGCCTTTTGTATGAAATAAATGTAGAACTGATCCAGATTGTATGTACAGTGGCATGTAAAATTTTGGGCACCCCTGGTCAAATTACTGTTATCATGAACAGTTAAAGGGAACCTGTCAGCACGATTGTGCCGAGTAACCTACACACAGTCAGGTCGGTACATTTATACTGAATAAAATGCTACCTTGGTTGAGGATATCCGTCTTGTGGTTATTTAATCGTTATTTTCAGTTTTGAGTTAATGATATGCCTGTGCTCAGAGGCGGCCTGTCGGGGGTCTTCATGTGGTGCACTGCTTAGGTATTCATAATCCAGACTGCTGACAGGTCACTGATCCCTCACTGACCTGCCCCCTATTTTACATACTGTAATATGTTTTGGAAAACCATTCACATTTGGAAGGCATCAGTGGCATCGCACCTGCGCTATAAGATGACCACATCTATAATATCCTTTTTTTTTTCTGAAGAACGCTATTTCTCAAAATAGATGCTACCGTGCAGGCGATATCAGATTAAGCAACCACAAAATGGATTTCATCAACTAAGATATCATTTTAATCCGTATAACCACGTTAACCTGACACAATGCTGCTGACCAGTTCCCTTTAAGCAAGTTGAAAGTTAAATGATCTCAAAAGGAAAATAGGCCGATGCAAAAGTGTTGGCATCCTTGGAGTTATCTGCTCAGGTAACTTTGACCAAGGTCCCAGACCTTAAGTAGCCCGTTGGGGTTATAGCTTGTTCACTATCATCGTTGGGAAAGGCCAGGTGATGCAAATTTTCCAGCTTTATAAAAACTCAGACTCCTCTAACCTTTAGCCAACAAACAGCATCCATGGGTTCTTCTAAGCAGCTGCCTAGCACTCTGAAAATGGTGGAGGCCCACAAAGCAGGAGAAGGTAATGTCTGGAAGACCAAGCAAAGTTTCATTGAGAGCTGCTTGTAGGATTGCTATAGAGACAAATAAGAACCTTCGTTTTACTGCAGAAGACCTTCAGAAAGATTTAGCAGACTCTAAAGTTTTATTGTTCAGGGACACGTGCACAAATATGTCCTTCATGGAAAAGTCATCAGAAGAAAACTTCTCCTGTGTCCTCACTATAAAATTCATAGTCCGAAGTATGCAAAAGAATATCTAAACAAGACTGATGCATTTTGGAAACAAGCCCTGTGGACTGATGAGGTTAAAATAGAACGCTTTGAAAATGATCAAAGGTATGTGTGGAGAAAAAAAGGGTACAGCATTTCAGGAAAAGAACATTTCAACAACCTTTAGGCAAGGAGGTGAATCAATCATGCTTTGGGGTTGTGTTGCAGCCATTGGCACTTGGAACATTTTAGGGGTAGAGGGAGGAATGGATTCAATGAAATTACAAATTGTCTCTTCACAGAGGAAGAGGACTAGAACTCTAGTGCCACCTATTGGAAGTAGCAATCCTAACAGTCAATGTTGACTCTTTAACGAGCCTTGTCACATGACTTAGGATAATAGCCAAACCAGAATCTCAATTTGCAGACACTGTGTTTCGGGGTACTGCCCCTCGTCAGTTGGGCATTACAGAATGCTGTAGATAAGCCCAGAAAGGCAGTGGCCGCAGCTCATAGCTCAAAAATGAGGTGACCGGATCCCTTTAATATACTTTACTCATTTCCTGTGGATGCTGGATTTTTCCATTTTTTTTATTTTTTTATTATTTTTGTTCCCCAACTCCAGTCCTCAAGAGCCACCAACAGGTTGTGTTTTTAGGATTTCCTTAGTATGGCCCAGGTGATGGAATTGTTGCCTGTCTAGATTATGGCGTTCTCACCTGGGCATTACTAAGGAAATCCTGAAAACATGACCCGTTGGTGGCTCTTGAGGACCGAACTTGGGGAACACTAACCTCTTTTTCTCATCTTTCAGGATACATCGGGGGCTTATCTACAGCATTACAGAATGCTGTAGAGAAGCCCCTTATGCTGTTGGGCTTAGCTCACCTTCGATTTTGGGGTGACAGGTTCTCTTTTAATAGAGGTTTACTGCAATGTTTCATCTCAAAAAGTAGTGCAAGAGGGTATATACCCTCAGACAGTTTTTCAAGACCTTTCCCAATGTCTTCAACGTTCTTAACCATACTCCAGCCATAGCGTCCACAATTTCTCATATAGGGCACCTTTTCCCCTGTTCCTATAAACTCCCTTCTCCAGATTAATGACACGCTTGTTTAACCCCTTCCCGACCCATGACGCCACGTAGGCGTCATGAAAGTCGGTGCCAATCCGACCCATGACGCCTATGTGGCGTCATGGAAAGATCGCGTCCCTGCAGATCGGGTGAAAGGGTTAACTCCCATTTCACCCGATCTGCAGGGACAGGGGGAGTGGTAGTTTAGCCCAGGGGGGTGGCTTCACCCCCTCGTGGCTACGATCGCTCTGATTGGCAGTTTCACTTTCAACAGCCAATCAGAGCGATTTGTAATATTTCACCTATTATAACGGGTGAAATATTACAATCCAGCCATGGCCGATGCTGAAATATCATCGGCCATGGCTGGAAATACTAGTGTGCCCCCACCCCACCCCACCGATCGCCCCCCCAGCCCCCCGATCTGGCCGATACACTGCTCCGGCTCCCCTCCGTCCAGTGCTCCGCTCCCCCCCGTGCTCTTGTCCGCTTCCCATGTGCTCCAATCACCCCCCCGTGCTCCAATCACCCCCCCTGCACTCCGATCCACCCCCTCCCCGGTGCTCCGTTCCACCCCCCCGTGCTCAATTCCAGCCCCCCCGTGCTCCATTCCACGCCCCCCGTGCTCCGTTCCACCCCTCCCGCGCTCCGATTCCCCCCCCCCGTGCTCCGATCCCCCCCCCCCCCCCCCCCCGTGGTCCCCCCCCACCCCGTCATACTTACCGATCCAGCCGGGGTCCCGTTCGTCTTCTCCCTGGGCGCCGCCATCTTCCAAAATGGCGGGCGCATGCGCAGTGCGCCCGCCGAATCTGCCGGCCGGCAGATTCGTTCCAAAGTGCATTTTGATCACTGAGATAGATTATATCTCAGTGATCAAAATAAAAAAAATAATAAATGACCCCCCCCCCCCCTTTGTCACCCCCATAGGTAGGGACAATAAAAAAATAAAGAAATTTTTTTTTCCACTAATGTTAGGGTTAGGGGTAGGGGTAGGGTTAGGGGTAGGGTTAGGGCTAGGGTTAGGGTTTCGGTATGTGCACACGTATTCTGGTCCTCTGCGGATTTTTCCGCTGCGGATTTGATAAATCCGCAGTGCTAAACCGCTGCGGATTTATGGCGGATTTACCGCGTTTTTTTCTGCGCATTTCACTGCGGTTTTACAACTGCGATTTTCTATTGGAGCAGTTGTAAAACCGCTGCGGAATCTGCACAAAGAAGCGACATGCTGCGGAATGTAAACCGCTGCGTTTCCGTGCAGTTTTTCCGCAGCATGTGTACAGCGATTTTTGTTTCCCGTAGGTTTACATTGAACTGTAAACTCATGGGAAACTGCTGCGGATCTGCAGCGTTTTCCGCAGCGTGTGCACATACCTTTAGAATTAGGCTATGTGTACACGGTGCGGATTTGGCTGCGGATTCGCAGCAGTGTTCCATCAGGTTTACAGTACCATGTAAACATATGAAAAACCAAATCCGCTGTGCCCATGGTGCGGAAAATACAGCGCAGAAACGCTGCGTTGTATTTTCCGCAGCATGTCAATTCTTTGTGCGGATTCCGCAGCGTTTTACACCTGTTCCTCAATAGGAATCCGCAGGTGAAATCCGCACAAAAAACACTGGAAATCCGCAGGTAAAACGCAGTGCCTTTTACCCGCGGATTTTTCAAAAATGGTGCGGAAATATCTCACACGAATCCGCAACGTGGGCACATAGCCTTAGGGTTAGGGTTGGAATTAGGGTTGTGGTTAGGGGTGTGTTGCGGTTAGGGTTGTGATTAGGGTTATGGCTACAGTTGGGATTAGGGTTAGGGGTGTGGGGGGGTTAGTGTTGGAGGTAGAATTGAGGGGTTACCACTGTTTAGGCACATCAGGGGTCTCCAAACGCAACATGGCGCCACCATTGATTCCAGCCAATCTCGTATTCAAAAAGTCAAATGGTGCTCCCTCACTTCCGAGCCCTGACGTGTGCCCAAACAGTGGTTTACCCCCACATATGGGGTACCAGCATACTCAGGATAAACTGCGCAACAATTACTGGGGTCCAATTTCTCCTGTTACCCTTGTGAATCTAAAAAAATGCTTGCTAAAACATAATTTTTGAGGAAAGAAAAATGATTTTTTATTTTCACGGCTCTGCGTTGTAAACGTCTGTGAAGCACTTGGGGGTTCAAAGTGCTCACCACATATCTAGATAAGTTCCTTGGGGGGTCTAGTTTCTAAAATGGGGTCACTTGTGGGGGTTTCTACTGTTTAGGCACACCAGGGGCTCTGCAAACGCAACGTGACGCCCGCAGACTATTCCATCAAAGTCTGCATTTCAAAAGTCACTACTTCCCTTCTGAGCCCCGACGTGTGCCCAAACAGTGGTTTACCCCCACATATGGGGTATCAGCGTACTCAGGAGAAACTGGACAACAACTTTTGGGGTCCAATTTCTTCTGTAACCCTTGGGAAAATAAAAAATTCTGGGCTAAATAATTATTTTTGAGGAAAGAAAACGTATTTATTATTTTCACGGCTCTGCATTATAAACTTCTATGAAGCACTTGGGGGTTCAAAGTGCTCACCACACATCTAGATAAGTTCATTTGGGGGTCTAGTTTCCAAAATGGGGTCACTTGTGGGGGGTTTCTACTGTTAAGCCACATCAGGGGCTCTGCAAACGCAACGTGACGCCCACAGAGCATTCCATCAAAGTCTGCATTTCAAAACGTCACTACTTCACTTCCGAGCCTCGGCATGTGCCCAAACAGTGATTTACCCCCACATATGGGGTATCGGCGTACTCAGCAGAAACTGGACAACAAATTTTGGGGTCAAATTTCTCCTGTTACCCTTGGGAAAATAAAAAATTGCAGGCTAAAAGATCATTTTTGAGAAAATATTTTTTTTTTTTTATTTTCATGGCTCTGCGTTATAAACTTCTGTGAAGCACTTGGGGGTTCAAAGTCCTCACCACACATCTAGATTAGTTCCTTTGGGGGTCTAGTTTCCAAAATGGTGTCATTTCTGGGGGATCTCCAATCGTGACATGGTGTCCGCTAATGATTGGAGCTAATTTTCCATTTAAAAAGCCAAATGGCGTGCCATCCCTTCCGAGCCCTGCCGTGTGCTGATGTAAAGTAAACATGTGGGAAATGTTATTTATTAACTATTTTGTGTCACATATCTCTCTGGTTTAACAGAATAAAAATTCAAAATGTGAAAATTGCGAAATTTTCAAAATTTTCGCCAAATTTCCGTTTTTATCACAAATAAACGCAGAATTTATTGACCTAAATTTACCACTAACATGAGGCCCAATATGTCACGAAAAAACAATCTCAGAACCGCTAGGATCCGTTGAAGCGTTCCTGAGTTATTACCTCATAAAGGGACACTGGTCAGAATTGCAAAAAACGGCAAGGTCTTTAAGGTCAAAATAGGCTGGGTCATGAAGGGGTTAATGAACTCTCCCCTAGTCGGCAGCTCCTCCCTTATCCAACATCTTGCAATTGCCTTCCGGGCCATGTAAAGTAGTCTAGCAATTGCCTCCTTCAAGGCATTATCTACCACTATCTCCTCCACATACCCCAGAAGGCATACTACCGACTCCCTCGGAATCACGCATCTATATGCCCCCTCAACATGTTGTTTTCAGGGGGTCACCATGAGGTCACATGACCTGACAGACCTATACCATGAATCTTTAGATAAAGTAATAGGCAAGGTAAAACAAGGTGAATTGAACATATTGATGAACTAGTGGCAAAGTACATTTAAAAACAAAAAAAAAAAAAATATATATATATATATATATATATATATATATATATATATATATATATATATATATATATATATATATATATATATATATATATATATATATATATATATATATATATATATAATATTATTTTTTGTTTTTAAATGTACTTTGCCACTAGTTCATCAATATGTTCAATTCACCTTGTTTTAAAGCAGTAACCCATATATATTATGTGTGTATATGTGTATATATATATATATATATATATAATATTACTGTGGGGTGCCAAGGGGAGAAGTACTAGAAAACAGATATGTTTCTCCCCGTTTCATTTCATATGTATCACGGTATTGATTGTGAAGCTGTTTATTTCTCTGTAATCCGGTCCTGGTTTCTTTAGTGATCAGCCTGAAAGCTCTGGTGCTTCCCTTCCACACATACGATCCAGCTTTTGCTTCAGCTGATATAATCAAGGAACTGCTGGGATCTCAGTCTCTCATCTGCTGGTCTGGGAGCTGACACAGTAAGGTTGCACAAACTTCTTTCTTGTTGTGTAGGTTTATTTTGCAGTTAGTATCTTGTTGTTAGTTAGTGGCCAGACGGCCTTAGACATTTTATTTCATGTTTGGCACGTGTAACATTGTACGGCAAATGTGTACAATAAATACACCTGACACATACCTGTGTGGAACTCGCTAGCCTGCTATTGTTCGTTGTGACTCCATAGCCACCTGCTTGGGCCAAAGCAGAGATCCCTGATGAGCTATATTTCCACAAATGGTTTTGAGAATGCGGGCATAGTGGCTGTTGGACTGTGACTGCAGATAAAGTGCTCTGTGTATGTCCTGGCTGAAAGCTCATGTGCTTTTGAAGAGCCAAGAGTCCAGTAATATGGAGGAACTAGTGAAACAGTTATTGCAGGCAAATGTGCAACAACAGCAGACCAATACTTACTTCCAGCAAGCCCTGGACCAGCAAAACCAGATTCAGCAAGAGCAGTTGAATGCAATAAAGCAGGCTTTGATTCGGCAGCCCCGAGATGAGAGGGATCATGCACAAAGTGTTGCTGGTGCACGGAAAGCCGTACAAAAAACCCTGCTTAAAATGACTGCTGACGATGATGTAGAAGCGTATCTCACCGTATTTGAACGTATTGCAGCACGTGAGCATTTACCGGTGGACACGTGGGCTGAAGTGGTTGCGCCATTTCTGAGTGGAGATCCACAAAAGGCCTATTACGATTTAAGTGGAGTGGATGCTATGGACTATACCAAATTAAAAAGCGAAATCCTGGCAAGGCTGGGAGTAAACACATATGTACGAGCACAGAGGGTACATTTATGGACTTTTGTGGAAGATCAACCAGCCCGCTCACAAATGCATGATCTTATCCATCTAGTAAAAAAATGGCTGCAACCAGAGATTTTGACATCTGCAGAGATGGTGGAACGTGTTGTTCTAGACAAGTACCTGCGGTCCTTGCCCCCTAAGTTACAGAGGTGGGTTGGACAAGGTGACCCATATACAGCCGACCAGTTGGTGAATATGGTCGAACGCTACAATGCTTCCGAAAGCCTACTCCAAGGGACGTTATCACCTCGCTGGGCTCCCAAGAAATCGCCAGAAAATACTGCGAGACCTACTTCATCTTCAAAAGAAGAGAACGTTGCAATAAAGGGTAGCAGACCCACAAAGAACTATGGAGGCGGTACAGTCTCACAGCAATTCAGCAGACCCTATCAGGCGTCTCCGGCGAGGAAGCAAAGACCTATACAATGTTGGCGATGTCGCGGGCTTGGCCATGTAGCAGCTAACTGCCCAATGACTACAGAGCAAATGGACTGTAACGCTATGAGACGCCTTTCGTTATATGTACAGTCAGTCTGTGTTGCAGAGGTCCTTACAGGAAATGAACGACACGTGTGTTGCCTCGAGGTCGACGGCCATGGTGTGAATGCCGTCTTGGATTCCGGCAGTCAAGTAACTCTGGTACATGCCAGTTTGGTGGACCCTAGAGCCCTAACGAACTCAACCCTGGGCATTAGTTGCATCCATGGCGATATAAAAAACTACCCCACTGCCTGGGTCACCCTTGCCACGCCAGTAGGAACCAAAAGACATCAAGCGGCAGTCCTAAAGTCTATGGGACATGATGTAATATTGGGGAGAGACTTTCCCTTATTTTGGGACTTGTGGAACCTTAAAAATGGCATGAGCACTCTAGTTGAGGAGGGTGCCGTGGGGCTAACCCCTGAGCTATTGCAGCAAGAGGGGGGGGGGGGGGAGTCCATCTCAGAGGTAACTCCAGAATCTGTAGACTCACCTCTGGCTGTATATGCAGGCGACGCAAGTGAACTAGAGGAGGCTATAGAAATGCCAGGTCTTGAGGTGGCCCGTGGTAAGTTCGGGACCGCTCAACACCAGGACCCTACTCTGGCAAGGGCATGGGAAAATGTAAAGGTCTCTGAGGGAAGACCATTGTACCCAGGGGCTCAAAATGAGTTCCCACACCTAGCTGTGCAACAGGGTATGCTGTATCATATAGACAAAGTGCGGGGGGTGGCGGTAGAGCAACTAGTGGTGCCCAAGTCCTTTCGCCAGGTAGTTTTGGAACTGGCACATAAACATCCCTTGGGGGGACACCTGGCCGGAGAAAAAACAAAACACCGTATTCTGCAGCGTTTCTTTTGGCCGGGTCTAGGGGGGGACGTGACCCGGTATTGTCAGTCCTGTCCTACGTGTCAATTGACCACACCTATGTCACATTTTAGAAGCCCCCTTGTGCCCTTACCAATAATAGAGGTGCCCTTCGAGAGGATAGCAATGGATATAGTGGGTCCATTGGTTAAATCTGCCAGGGGACATCACTACATTTTGGTAGTACTAGATTATGCCACTCGTTACCCTGAAGCAGTGCCTCTGCGGAATGCCAATGCGAAAGCAATTTCAAAGGAGCTTGTTAATATGTTTTCTCGCACCGGCATTCCGAAAGAAATACTAACAGATCAGGGAACCCCCTTTATGTCTCGAATACTTAAGGACTTGTGTAAGCTACTAAAAATCTCCCACTTGCGTACTTCAGTATATCACCCTCAGACTGACGGGTTGGTGGAGCGATTTAATAAAACCCTGAAGGGAATGTTGAAAAGGGTGGTAGATAAGGACGGGAGGGATTGGGATGCCCTCTGTTATGGCTGGCAATCAGGCAACACAGCGTGCAGTAATCAGCGCACATACAGAGATCTGGCAATAACCAAAAACAATAGGACGAGCTCTGAGACGTGGAATCTCTGTAGACTGCAGTACCTGATCTATCCTCACACAACTATAAGCAGCAGTGGATTGCGCCTATCACTACCTATGCAACTCGGCACTGCCTGAGGAGCTGACTAGCCTGAAGATAGAAATACAAGCCTGACTTACCTCAGAGAAATACCCCAAAGGAATAGGCAGCCCCCCACATATAATGACTGTTAGCAAGATGAAAAGACAAACGTAGGAATGAAATAGATTCAGCAAAGTGAGGCCCGATATTCTAGACAGAGCGAGGATAGCAAAGAGAACTATGCAGTCTACAAAAAACCCTAAAACGAAAACCACGCAAAGGGGCAAAAAGACCCACCGTGCCGAACTAACAGCACGGCGGTGCACCCCTTTGCTTCTCAGAGCTTCCAGCAAAAGTTAATAGCAAGCTGGACAGAAAAAACAGAAAACAAACTAGAAGCACTTATCTAGCAGAGCAGCAGGCCCAAGGAAAGATGCAGTAGCTCAGATCCAACACTGGAACATTGACAAGGAGCAAGGAAGACAGACTCAGGTGGAGTTAAATAGCAAGGCAGCCAACGAGCTCACCAAAACACCTGAGGGAGGAAGCCCAGAGACTGCAATACCACTTGTGACCACAGAAGTGAACTTAGCCACAGAATTCACAACAGTACCCCCCCCTTGAGGAGGGGTCACCGAACCCTCACCAGAACCCCCAGGCCGACCAGGATGAGCCACATGAAAGGCACGAACAAGATCTGGGGCATGGACATCAGAGGCAAAAACCCAGGAATTATCTTCCTGAGCATAACCCTTCCATTTGACCAGATACTGGAGTTTCCGTCTAGAGACACGAGAATCCAAAATCTTCTCCACAATATACTCCAATTCCCCCTCCACCAAAACAGGGGCAGGAGGCTCCACAGATGGAACCATAGGTGCCACGTATCTCCTCAACAACGACCTATGGAATACATTATGTATGGAAAAGGAGTCTGGGAGGGTCAGACGAAAAGACACCGGATTGAGAATCTCAGAAATCCTATACGGACCAATAAAACGAGGTTTAAATTTAGGAGAGGAAACCTTCATAGGAATATGATGAGAAGATAACCAAACCAGATCCCCAACACGAAGTCGGGGTCCCACACGGCGTCTGCGATTAGCGAAAAGCTGAGCCTTCTCCTGGGACAAGGTCAAATTGTCCACTACCTGAGTCCAGATCTGCTGCAACCTGTCCACCACAGAATCCACACCAGGACAGTCCGAAGACTCAACCTGTCCTGAAGAGAAACGAGGATGGAACCCAGAATTGCAGAAAAATGGAGAGACCAAGGTAGCCGAGCTGGCCCGATTATTAAGGGCGAACTCAGCCAACGGCAAAAATGACACCCAATCATCCTGGTCAGCGGAAACAAAACATCTCAGATATGTTTCCAAGGTCTGATTGGTTCGTTCGGTCTGGCCATTAGTCTGAGGATGGAAGGCCGAGGAGAAAGATAGGTCAATGCCCATCCTACCACAAAAGGCTCGCCAGAACCTCGAGACAAACTGGGAACCTCTGTCAGAAACAATATTCTCAGGAATGCCATGTAAACGAACCACATGCTGGAAGAACAAAGGCACCAAATCAGAGGAGGAAGGCAATTTAACCAAGGGCACCAGATGGACCATTTTAGAAAAGCGATCACAGACCACCCAAATGACCGACATTTTTTGAGAAACGGGAAGGTCAGAAATGAAATCCATCGAAATATGTGTCCAAGGCCTCTTCGGGACCGGCAAGGGCAAAAGCAACCCACTGGCACGTGAACAGCAGGGCTTAGCCCTAGCACAAATTCCACAGGACTGCACAAAAGCACGCACATCCCGTGACAGAGATGGCCACCAGAAGGATCTAGCAACCAACTCCCTGGTACCAAAGATTCCTGGATGACCGGCCAGCACCGAACAATGAAGTTCAGAGATAACTTTACTAGTCCACCTATCAGGGACGAACAGTTTCTCGGCCGGACAACGATCAGGTTTATTAGCCTGAAATTTCTGCAACACTCTCCGCAAATCAGGGGAGATGGCAGACACAATGACTCCTTCCTTGAGGATACTCGCCGGCTCAGATAACCCCGGAGAGTCGGGCACAAAACTCCTAGACAGAGCATCCGCCTTCACATTTTTAGAGCCCGGAAGGTATGAAATCACAAAATCAAAACGAGCAAAAAATAACGACCAACGGGCCTGTCTAGGATTCAAGCGCTTGGCAGAGTCAAGATAAGTAAGGTTCTTATGATCAGTCAAAACCACCACGCGATGCTTAGCACCCTCAAGCCAATGACGCCACTCCTCGAATGCCCACTTCATGGCCAGCAACTCTCGGTTACCCACATCATAATTACGCTCAGCAGCAGAAAATTTCCTGGAAAAGAAAGCACATGGTTTGAACACTGAGCAACCAGAACCTCTCTGTGACAAAACCGCCCCTGCACCAATCTCAGAAGCATCAACCTCGACCTGGAACGGAAGAGAAACATCAGGTTGACACAACACAGGGGCACAGCAAAAACGACGCTTCAACTCCTGAAAAGCTTCCACGGCAGCAGAAGACCAATTAACCAAATCGGCACCCTTCTTGGTCAAATCGGTCAATGGTCTGGCAATGCTAGAAAAATTACAGATGAAGCGACGATAAAAATTAGCAAAGCCCAGGAATTTCTGCAGACTTTTTAGAGATGTCGGCTGAGTCCAATCCTGGATGGCCTGAACCTTAACCGGATCCATCTCGATAGTAGAAGGGGAAAAGATGAACCCCAAAAATGAAACTTTCTGCACACCGAAGAGACACTTTGATCCCTTCACAAACAAAGAGTTAGCACGCAGGACCTGAAAAACCATTCTGACCTGCTTCACATGAGACTCCCAATCATCTGAGAAGATCAAAATGTCATCCAAGTAAACAATCAAGAATTTATCCAGATACTCACGGAAAATGTCATGCATAAAAGACTGAAAAACAGATGGAGCATTGGCAAGTCCGAACGGCATCACCAGATACTCAAAATGACCCTCGGGCGTATTAAATGCCGTTTTCCATTCATCTCCCTGCCTGATTCTCACCAGATTATACGCACCACGAAGATCAATCTTAGTAAACCAACTAGCCCCCTTAATCCGAGCAAACAAGTCAGATATCAATGGCAAGGGATACTGAAACTTAACAGTGATCTTATTAAGAAGGCGGTAATCAATACACGGTCTTAGCGAACCATCCTTCTTGGCTACAAAAAAGAACCCTGCTCCCAATGGTGACGACGATGGGCGAATATGTCCCTTCTCCAGGGACTCCTTCACATAACTGCGCATAGCGGTGTGTTCAGGTACGGACAAATTAAATAAACGACCCTTAGGGAATTTACTACCAGGAATCAAATCGATAGCACAATCACAATTCCTATGCGGAGGTAGGGCATCAGACTTGGACTCTTCAAATACATCCTGAAAGTCCGACAAGAACTCTGGGATGTCAGAAGGAATGGATGACGAAATAGACAAAAATGGAACATCACCATGTACTCCCTGACAACCCCAGCTGGTTACCGACATAGAGTTCCAATCCAATACTGGATTATGGGTTTGTAGCCATGGCAACCCCAACACGACCACATCATGCAAATTATGCAGTACCAGAAAGCGAATAACTTCCTGATGTGCAGGAGCCATGCACATGGTCAGCTGGGCCCAGTACTGAGGCTTATTCTTGGCCAAAGGTGTAGCATCAATTCCTCTCAACGGAATAGGACACCGCAAAGGCTCCAAGAAAAATCCACAACGTTTAGCATAATCCAAATCCATCAGATTCAGGGCAGCGCCTGAATCCACAAACGCCATGACAGAATATGATGACAAAGAGCACATTAAGGTAATGGACAAAAGGAATTTGGACTGTACAGTACCAATAACGGCAGAGCTATCGAACCGCCTAGTGCGTTTAGGACAATTAGAAATAGCATGAGTAGAATCACCACAATAGAAACACAGTCTGTTCAGACGTCTGTGTTCTTGCCGTTCTACTTTAGTCATAGTCCTGTCGCACTGCATAGGCTCAGGTTTACTCTCAGACAATACCGCCAGATGGTGCACAGATTTACGCTCGCGCAAGCGACGACCGATCTGAATGGCCAAGGACATAGACTCATTCAAACCAGCAGGCATAGGAAATCCCACCATTACATCCTTAAGAGCTTCAGAGAGACCCTTTCTGAACAAAGCCGCTAGTGCAGATTCATTCCACAGAGTGAGTACTGACCACTTCCTAAATTTCTGACAATATACTTCTACATCATCCTGACCCTGGCATAAAGCCAGCAGATTTTTCTCAGCCTGATCCACTGAATTAGGCTCATCGTAAAGCAATCCCAGCGCCTGGAAAAATGCATCAACATTACTCAATGCAGAATCTCCTGGTGCAAGAGAAAACGCCCAGTCCTGTGGGTCGCCGCGCAAAAAAGAAATAATAATCAAAACCTGTTGAATAGGATTACCAGAAGAATGAGGTTTCAAGGCCAGAAATAGCTTACAATTATTTTTGAAGTTCAGGAACTTAGTTCTGTCACCAAAAAACAAATCAGGAATCGGAATTCTTGGTTCTAGCATCGATTTCTGATCAATAGTATCTTGAATCTTTTGTACATTTACAACAAGATTATCCATTGAGGAGCACAGAGCCTGAATATCCATGTCCACAGCTGTGTCCTGAAGCACTCTAATGTCTAGGGGAAAAAAAAGACTGAAGACAGAGCTAAGAAAAAAAAATGATGTCAGGATTTCTTTTTTCCCTCTATTGGGAATCATTGGTGTGGCTCCTTGTACTGTTATGGCTGGCAATCAGGCAACACAGCGTGCAGTAATCAGCGCACATACAGAGATCTGGCAATAACCAAAAACAATAGGACGAGCTCTGAGACGTGGAATCTCTGTAGACTGCAGTACCTGATCTATCCTCACACAACTATAAGCAGCAGTGGATTGCGCCTATCACTACCTATGCAACTCGGCACTGCCTGAGGAGCTGACTAGCCTGAAGATAGAAATACAAGCCTGACTTACCTCAGAGAAATACCCCAAAGGAATAGGCAGCCCCCCACATATAATGACTGTTAGCAAGATGAAAAGACAAACGTAGGAATGAAATAGATTCAGCAAAGTGAGGCCCGATATTCTAGACAGAGCGAGGATAGCAAAGAGAACTATGCAGTCTACAAAAAACCCTAAAACGAAAACCACGCAAAGGGGCAAAAAGACCCACCGTGCCGAACTAACAGCACGGCGGTGCACCCCTTTGCTTCTCAGAGCTTCCAGCAAAAGTTAATAGCAAGCTGGACAGAAAAAACAGAAAACAAACTAGAAGCACTTATCTAGCAGAGCAGCAGGCCCAAGGAAAGATGCAGTAGCTCAGATCCAACACTGGAACATTGACAAGGAGCAAGGAAGACAGACTCAGGTGGAGCTAAATAGCAAGGCAGCCAACGAGCTCACCAAAACACCTGAGGGAGGAAGCCCAGAGACTGCAATACCACTTGTGACCACAGAAGTGAACTTAGCCACAGAATTCACAACAGCCCTCCTACCATATCTCCTGTTCGCTATACGGGAAGTACCCCAATCCTCCACAGGCTTTTCGCCTTTTGAGTTAGTTTACGGGCGATGTCCTAGAGGCCTGTTAGATATTGCTAAAGAGACTTGGGAACAAGAAGTGACTCCTTATCGCAGTGTAATTGAACACGTAATGCTTATGCAAGATAGAATTGAGGCGGTCATGCCAATAGTTAAAGAATGTTTAGAACGTGCGCAACAGGCCCAAAGCACGGTATATAACCGAGCGGCTAAAACACGAGTCTTTCAACCCGGAGACAGGGTGTTAGTATTAGTACCCACTGTAGAAAATAAATTTCTTGCGAAGTGGCAGGGCCCATACGAGGTGTTGGAGAGAATAGGTGAAGTGAATTATAAGATATATCAACCAGACAAGAGGAAAACCGAACAAATCTACCACATAAACTTGCTTAAGGCCTGGCGGGATAGGGAGAGTCTAATGACAAAAGCCACCCTTAATGATGGACCTCGTAGGGCACCCCCATCTGTGGTAAATGACCCCCAGGTAGCATTGCCAGAGGTGGGTATTGCAGAGACACTATCCGAAAGTCAAAAACGAGAGACTAAGGAATTTATACAGAAAAACGCAGAGGTTTTTTCAGAGCTTCCTGGTCGTACTCACTTATTTAAACACGACATTGTTACTGATCCACAGGTCCGTGTACGACTAAAACCATATCGAATTCCGGAGGCTCGGAGACAAGCCATTGCCCAGGAAGTCGAGAAAATGTTAGAACTTGGAGTCATTGAAGAGTCCCGGAGTGATTGGGCTAGCCCAATCGTGCTAGTGCCCAAACCCGATGGGACTATTAGGTTTTGTAATGATTTTCGGAAATTAAATGAGGTATCAAAATTCGATGCCTACCCGATGCCGAGAGTTGATGAACTTATAGAGAGACTGGGTTCGGCCAGGTACATATCTACTATCGACTTAACAAAAGGTTATTGGCAGATTCCCCTCACGGATTCAGCCAAAGAGAAAACGGCCTTTGTAACGCCCCAGGGACTGTTCCAGTACCGTGATATGCCATTTGGGTTGCATGGTGCTGCAGCCACCTTCCAACGTCTAATAGATATTGTCCTTAAACCCCACGTCCGGTATGCGTCCGCATACTTGGACGATATCATTGTCTTTAGTGATGACTGGGACACACATTTGTCAAAAGTACAAGCCGTCTTAGACTCGATAAAAACTGCTGGGTTAACTGCCAATCCTAAGAAATGTACCTTGGGATTGGAAGAGGCTCGCGATCTGGGATATAGCATAGGGCGAGGAGTCGTAAAGCCACAGACCAATAAAGTGGACGCTATTCAGAATTGGCCACGACCGGTCAACAAAAAACAGGTCGGAGCCTTTTTAGGGATCGTTGGCTATTATAGGCGCTTCATTAAAAATTTTGCCACCATCGCGGCCCCTCTCACAGAGCTTACCAAGGGCTCAAAATCTATCACAATAAAGTGGAACGCAGAAGCAGAGAAGGCCTTTCAGTATTTGAAAACGGTCCTCTGTGACCAACCAGTGTTGGTTGCCCCTGACTTTAAACGGGAGTTTATTGTCCAAACGGACGCCTCTGGTGTCGGCCTCGGTGCAGTGTTGTCACAGGAAGTGAATGGCGAGGAACACCCAGTAAGCTATCTGAGTAGGAAGCTTACCAGGGCAGAAAAGAATTATAGCGTGGTTGAGCGCGAAGCCCTGGCTGTGAAATGGGCCCTATTCACCTTACGCTATTATTTACTAGGTCGCCAATTTAGGCTAGTAACGGACCATTCACCCCTAACATGGATGTCCCGCGCAAAAGAGGGCAATGCGAGGGTGACACGCTGGTTCTTGGCATTACAACCTTTTAACTTTTCCGTTGAGCACAGGGCAGGCGCAGCGCACGGGAATGCAGATGCGTTATCCAGAACACACTGCTTAGTGACTCATCGTGTCCGACCCTACAGGCTCGAACAAAGGAAGGGGGTATGTGAGGTGCCAAGGGGAGAAGTACTAGAAAACAGATATGTTTGTCCCCGTTTCATTTCATATGTATCACGGTATTGATTGTGAAGCTGTTTATTTCTCTGTAATCCGGTCCTGGTTTCTTTAGTGATCAGCCTGAAAGCTCTGGTGCTTCCCTTCCACACATACGATCCAGCTTTTGCTTCAGCTGATATAATCAAGGAACTGCTGGGATCTCAGTCTCTCATCTGCTGGTCTGGGAGCTGACACAGTAAGGTTGCACAAACTTCTTTCTTGTTGTGTAGGTTTATTTTGCAGTTAGTATCTTGTTGTTAGTTAGTGGCCAGACGGCCTTAGACATTTTATTTCATGTTTGGCACGTGTAACATTGTACGGCAAATGTGTACAATAAATACACCTGACACATACCTGTGTGGAACTCGCTAGCCTGCTATTGTTCGTTGTGACTCCATAGCCACCTGCTTGGGCCAAAGCAGAGATCCCTGATGAGCTATATTCCCACAATACATATATATATTACCGTATATATATTATATATGGGTTACTACTTTAATTTAAGAACATAGGAAAGGAAAAGGTCAGGTCGCCCATTAAATGTCTAGGTAGGACCGGAGCACGGAAATTCTGTGGTGCAGTAGGAATAACAGTTAATTAAGGAAAAGGTATATCCAGCCCCACTTGTCCCATAAAATCCATAGTTTATTGAAAAATTCTTTTAAAATAACATACAGCTCACATATGCAATGACTTATTATTTTAAAAGAATTTTTCAATAAACTACGGATTTTATGGACAAGTGAAGCTGGATATACCTTTTCCTTTATCGATTTGCTACTTGAATTTATCTTTTATCTATGTATACCGAGTCAATTATTATACAGTGAATGTTAATTTACAATCCAAAGGCTATTGTCAACTATGGCTTCTTACACCCACTCCACAGCATGGTCTTCCTCCAGGAGGTTTGGAGTGCCCATATAATGTGGTGGACGAGCTCATTGTTAGTGTACTTTAAAGATAGTCCTCCATTTTTTTTTTTTTATGAAGTCCTTATGAAATATACATGCTGAAACTTGACTATTCTGCGTTGTGTTTAATAAACTATATAAAGATGAATTGAAGAGGTTCCAGACTTGTGGGAAATGTATGTCTTTCCATAAGTACATATGTGCAGAAACTGATAAATGACTGTATATGGTCCGCCTCTAAGCTTGTATATTGTGTATATCTTCTGCGAAAACCAAATGAGCTTCCGTTACTCTACCTTGTTTGTAGACACCATGTGTTAGCTGCTCACTGTTGTGATAGAGAGGGGTCCCAAATGGGATACTCAACCTTAAAATATCTATATGCCCATTTATGATCTATTTCTCTAGAGCAGAGGTCCCCAACCGCCGGTCCGCGGACCAGGACCGGGCCGTTGAGGTTTTTCAGCCGGTCCGCGGCGCCGCTGACAGCTAGCTTTGCGGCCCTGCGCCTGGTCAGAGCACACTCTGTGACAGCTCGCAGCTCCCGGCAGAGAACATTATGCAGGACGGGGCAGGGCGTCAGGCGGGTCTTAGTGACGCAGCCCTCCTGCGCAGCATGGTGTGTTCCTGATGGGGTGGGGCGGCAGGCTCTCCTCACTGACACGCCCAGTGGCGTATCTAGGGGGGGGGGCAGCCGGGGCATTTGCCCCGGGCGCAGCCGGCAGGGAGGGGCGCAGTCGGGCCGCCTCATTCGGCGGTCCGCAGTGTCTCCCCCGGCGGCTGCATTCTGCCGCCCCCGGTCAGGGAGTCAGCTGTTCTCTGTGCCGACTGTCAAGCTGCAGAGCGCCGGCTCCCAACGTGTGCAGAGGTGGAGGGGAGCCCCTGCAGGGTGGCTGCGACGGGCAGGGAGAAATCCCCGCAGCTCCGCTGCCCAGCGATCTGTCTTCCTGCTTCCTCTCACACAGACGCGCCGCTGGATGACGTCATCATTCAGCGGCCGGCTGTGTCAGAGGAAGGCAATGAGATGCTGTGGTAGAGTGCGAGGAGAGGTGAGAGGGGTGTGTGAACGTGTGTGCGAGAATGTGTGTGAGAATGTGTGTGTGTGTGTGTGAATGTGTGTGTGTGAGAATGTGTGTGTGTGTGAATGTGTGTGTGTGTGAATGTGTGTGTATGAGAATGTGTGTGTATGTGAATGTGTGAATCACATTCTCATTATAAATGTCATAATTACATAAGTATGCACTAAGCTCCACCACTCCATAACCCCACCCCCATATGACCAGAGCCCCACCCCCACCCCACCGGGCCATGGAAAACTGGTCTTGCTTAAAGCCGGTCCCTGGTGCAAAAAAGGTTGGGGACCTCTGCTCTAGAGCATTGATTTGTATTATAAACAGAAACCTGAAGCAAAAAACTAAACAAGTCCCAAATAAATCAGAAAAGCTTAAAGGGGGGGTATCCGGGACTGTACAAAAAAAATTGTATCTTAGCACTAACAGGCAGGTAATTGCAGCTTACCTGCTTGTTGTGCCTGACGCTGTTCTTTCATTACATAGTGTGGTCACATACTGCTCCTGACGGGGATTTGGCTGCCTCGTCGCATCAATCAAGCATCATTCTGATTGACTGCTGGCTCCACCACTTAGGCAGCGGGAATACGGCTATCAATCAGAATGATGGCAGAAGTCACGACCCTTCGACACAGCGGAGTGGATAAGAAGCCTTCGCTCTATAGATGTGACATTAGCAGAAGCAGCTGAATCCCTGGCAGGAGCGGTCTGTGACCGCTCTATACTGGGGAAGAACTGCGCAGTGCACAACAGGCAGGTAAGTTGCAATTACCTGCCTGTTAGTGCTTAGATATATTTTTTGTAAAGTCCCGGATATACCCTTAGAAAACCCTCCTACTATTTACATCAACTTTAAAAAATGTTAAAATGAGGGTGCTTTACCAAGCAGGGGTAGGGCACATAGATGAGGGATAGAGATGCTTCCATAGTTTGGCCTACCTTGTCGCGGAGGTTGGCACCCTAAAGAGCCACTGCTCAACGTCTGCTTGCCCTCAATGACCCTGTTATACCCTACAAAGTAGCACCATCGTGAACAAAATCACAGCAAACAGGTATATGTGACCAAATGGTAACATAAATACATACAGGGAGATAATCCCATCCAACATTGTGGGTATATCACCCATGTCTTATTAGTCAAACAATTGTAAGTATATCACATACACCTTATTAACCTAACAGTACTATGAGCACTGTTCAATATACACAGAATAGATAATGTCTGGGTTTTGATCCTAGAGAATCCTTAGAGAACCTATAGAGAGGTATATTGCACTTGCCCAATGGCCTCAAACAATTCAACAACATGGATATGTCCCAAGAGTGGCATATTACAATATCGGAACACCATCAAATCTCATCGCTTGTAGTCCATAAAAGTAGCCACCTTTTGCTTTGATGTCTGCTTTGCACACTCTTGGCATTCTCTTGATGAGCATCAAGAGGTAGTCTGTACTGTACATCCCAACTTCCAGGGTCATGGAGGACAGCGTTGAGCGGGGGCGCCATGTCGCTCTGTAGGGTGTCAAGCTCTGCGACAAGTTACCGAAACCATTAGGCCAAACTAGGGCCAGAATCCCTATTCCCTCATCTATGTGACCTAACACTGCATGGTAAAGCCCTCCTTTTTAACATGTATAAATTATAGTCGTTATAAGTAATAGGAGGGTCTTGTTTAAAATTTTTCTGGTTTATCTTCTAAACAGAACTATCACTTAATTTGCTCTAAAGGAGTAGCATACATGACGTGCACCACATCTGTTATCTGTTTTAACTTCTTTTTTTTTTTTTTTTTGCTTCTCAGCAAGTAGCCAAAGCTGAACAGGATACAGAACACTTACATTTTGCACCAAAATTATGACCCACAATATTGGTATAAACTAAGGCATCCAAAAGTTGTTATATAGTTAGGTAAATGTGTCCATAGATGCATCAAATTTAAAATTGACCACAGTTTACCCCTCTCAAAACAGTCTAGTCAAAGTTTAAAGGGTTTCTCCGAGAAATGTAATACAATAAAATACTTATGCTTTACGTTATGCTTTATGTAGTGCACGCTGTCAGGATTGTAAAGATTGCAACTTCCGTCTAGTAGTGGCAGCCGTCCTAGGACAAACAGTGTGACGAATGAGACAGACATGCTCCGTGCACTGTAGTAAAAGGGTCAGGCTGGCAGAGATGGATGTTCATTCTTAGTCCACTAAAGCAGTGTTCCCCAACTCCAGTCCTCAAGGCCCACCAACAGATCATGTTTTCAGGTTTTCCTTTGTTTTGCACAGGTAATGCAATTATCACCTGGGCAATACTAAAGGTACCGTCACACTAAGCGACGCTGCAGCGATACCGACAACGATCCGGATCGCTGCAGCGTCGCTGTTTGGTCGCAGGAGAGCTGTCACACAGACCGCTCTCCAGCGACCAACGATGCTAGTAACCAGGGTAAACATCGGGTTACTAAGCGAAGGGCCGCGCTTAGTAACCCGATGTTTACCCTGGTTACCATCGTTAAAGTAAAAAAAACAAACACTACATACTTACCTACCGCTGTCTGTCCCCGGCGCTTTGCTTCTCTGCTCTGGCTGTGAGCGCCGGGCAGCCGGAAAGCAGAGCGGTGACGTCACCGCTCTGCTTTCCGGCCACTGTGCTCACAGCCAGTGCAGGAGGAGAGCAGAGAAGCAGAGCGCCGTGGACAGACAGCGGTAGGTAAGTATGTAGCGTTTGTTTTTTTTACTTTAACGATGGTAACCAGGGTAAACATCGGGTTACTAAGCGCGGCCCTGCGCTTAGTAACCCGATGTTTACCCTGGTTACCAGCGAAGACATCGCTGAATCGGTGTCACACACGCCGATTCAGCGATGTCTGCGGGGAGTCCAGCGACGAAACAAAGTTCTGGACTTTCTTCCCCGACCAGCGACAGCACAGCAGGGGCCTGATCGCTGCTGCCTGTCACACTGGACGATATCGCTAGCCAGGACGCTGCAACGTCACGGATCGTTAGCGATATCGTCTAGTGTGACGGTACCTTTAGGAAATCCAGAAAACATGACGTGTTGGTGGGCCTTGAGGACTGGAGTTGGGGACCCCTGCACTAAAGAACAGTGTCTATGGTCTCCTTTTTTTTTTTTTTTTTTGTTATGCTTTTGCTTATATAGTGCTGCCTTATTCAGCAGCGCTTTACATACATTATCAGCACAGTCCTCATTGGGGCTCACAATCTAAATTCCCTATCAGTATGTGAAGTGTGGGAGGAAACTGGAGAACTCGGAGGAAGCCCACGCAAACACGGGGAGAACATACAAACTCCTTGCAGATGTTGTCATTGGTGGGATTTGAACCCAGGACCCCAGTGCTGCAGTGCTAACCACTGAGTCACCGCGCTGCTCCTTTATTCCAACTTCACTCAGTATTCGGTCAGAGTACAGGACGCTGCTCTGACCAGACCATGTGCATCAAAAGTGGATGCTCTTTACGCAGCCTGTCCTACTAGTGTCCTAGGAAGTCTACGATGGGGGTACATTGATTTATGGTATTTACTAAATTTCTCCTGACTGAGTGCAGTAGATGAAGCATACCGTTTTGCTAAATAAAGTTATTTGGAAAGTATGTTAATATTTAAATACCGTATGTGTTTTATTTTATAGCCATTTTCGGAGAACCCCTTTAAATATTCAACACGTTCATTCAACTCTGCCCCCAGTGTTGCCAATGTTTGAGGACCAGTACAATGTTTCTTTTATTATTCCTCATTTTTTATTTTTGTCTTTGCAGTGTTTTACTTTTGGCCTTTGCTTCCCATCCTACTGGTAAGGCAATTATAAATGTGTTCATATTTTCTTATTTGTTTTAAACAAAGCTAATTTAATGTTTTTAACCCCTTAGTGACCGAGCCAATTTTTTACAATTCTGACCACTGTCAGTTTATGAGGTTATAACTCTGGAACGCTTTAACGGATCCCGCTTATTCAGAGATTGTTTTTTTCGTGACCTATTGTACTTCATGATAGTGGTAACATTTCTTCTATATTACTTGCGATTATTTATGAAAAAAATGGAAATATGGCAAAAAATTTTAAAATTTAGCAATTTTCAAACTTTGTATTTTTATGCCCTTAAATCAGAGAGATATGTCACACAAAGTACCGTATATACTCGAGTATAAGCCGACCCGAGTATAAGCCGACCCCCCTAATTTTGCCACAAAAAACTGGGAAAACTTGACTCGAGTATAAGCCTAGGGTGGAAATGCAGCATTTACCGGTGAATTTCAAAAATAAAAATAGATCATTATTTCCCCATAGCTGTGCCATACAGTGCTCTGCACCGTTCATATTTCCCCATAGCTGTGCCATATACGGTGCTCTGCACTGTTCATTGTGCCCCATAGATGTGCCATATACGGTGCTCTGCACCGTTCACTGTGCCCCATAGATGTGCCATATACAGTGATCTGCACCGTTCATATTTCCCCATAGATGTGCCATATACGGTGCTCTGCACTGTTCA
This sequence comes from Ranitomeya imitator, assembly GCF_032444005.1. Taxonomy (NCBI): domain Eukaryota; kingdom Metazoa; phylum Chordata; class Amphibia; order Anura; family Dendrobatidae; genus Ranitomeya; species Ranitomeya imitator. The sequence goes on along the minus strand of NC_091287.1, from coordinate 399,685,292 downwards.
TTGTGCCCCATAGATGTGCCATATACGGTGCTCTGCACCGTTCACTGTGCCCCATAGATGTGCCATATACGGTGCTCCGCACCGTTCACTGTGCCCCATAGATGTGCCATATACGGTGCTCTGCACCGTTCACTGTGCCCCATAGATGCTCCACATAAAGCTCTGCCATGGCCGCTGCTGCTGCAATAAAAAAAAAAAAACACATACTCACCTCCCTTGATTGCAGCTCCCGGCGTCTCGTTCCGGCGCCTCCATCTTCCCGGCGTCTCTGCTCTGACTGATCAGGCAGAGGGCGCCGCGCACACTATATGCGTCATCGCGCCCTCTGCCTGAACAGTCAGAGCGCAGACGCCGGGAAGATGGAGCGACGCTCGGCGGCTGGAACGAGGACAGGTGAATATGCTATACTTACCTAGTCCTGGCGATCCTCGCGCTGTCCCTCTGCCTGGTCTTCGGTGCCGCAGCTTCTTTCTCTATCAGCGGTCACCGGCACCGCTGATTAGAGGAATGAATAGGCGGCTCCACCCCTATGGGAGGTGGAGCCGCTTATTCATTTCTGTAATGAGCGGTCCCACGTGACTGCTGAAGAGGGGAAGAAGCTGCAGCACAGAAGACTGTGGGACGGCAGGGACAGCGCGAGGATCGCTGGGACTAGGTAAGTATGTCTCAGCGCCCTCTCCCCCTCACCCGCCGACCCTGCCACCCACCTTGACTCGAGTATAAGCCGAGAGGGGCACTTTCAGCCCAAAATTTTGGGCTGAAAATCTCGGCTTATACTCGAGTATATACGGTAGTTAATAAATAACATTTCCCACATGTCTACTTTACATCAGCACAATTTTGGAAACAAATTTTTTTTTTGTTAGGGAGTTAAGGGTTAAAAGTTGACCAGCAATTTCTCATTTTTACAACACCATTTTTTTTTTTAGGGACCACATCACATTTGAAGTTATTTTGAGGGGTCTATATGATAGAAAATAACCAAGTGTGACACCATTCTAAAAACTGCACCCCTCAAGGTGCTCAAAACCACATTCAAGAAGTTTATTAACCCTTTACGTGCTTCACAGGAACTGAAACAATGTGGAAGGAAAAAATGAACATTTAACTTTTTTGCAAACATTTTACTTCAAAACCATTTTTTTTATTTTCACAAGTGTAAAAACAGAAATTTAATCATAAATGTTGTTGTGCAATTTCTCCTGAATACGCCGATACCCCATATGTGGGGGTAAACCACTGTTTGGGCGCACCGCAGAGCTTGGAAGTGAAGGAGCGCCGTTTTACTTTTTCAATGTAGAATTGGCTGGAATTGAGATCGGACACCATGTCGCGTTTGGAGAGCCCCTGATGTGCCTAAACAGTGGAAGCCCCCCACAAGTGACACCATTTTGGAAACTATACCCCTTAAGGAACTTATCTAGATGTGTGGTGAGCACTTTAAACCCCCAAGTGCTTCACAGAAATTTATAAAGCAGAGCCGTGAAAATAAAAAAATCCTTTTTTTTTTTTTCCTCAAAATGATTTTTTAGCCTGCAATTTTTTATTTTCTCAAGGGTAACAGGAGACACTGGACCCCAAAATCTGGTGACCAGTTTGTCCTGAGTATGCTGGTACCCCATATGTGGGGGGGGGGCACTGTTTGGGCACCCATCGGGGCTCGGAAGGGAAGGAGCGCCACTCGGAATGCAGACTTTGATGGGATGGTCTGCGGGCGTCATGTTGCATTTGCAGAGCTCCTGATGTACCTAAACAGTAGAAACCCCTCAAAAGTGACCCCATTTTGGAATGGAAACTAGACCCCCCCAAAGAGCTTATCTAGAAGTGTGGTGAGCACTATGAACCCCCAACTGCTTCACAGAAGTTTACAATGTAGAGCCATGAAAATAAAAAAAATCATATTTTTTCCACAAAAATTATCTTTTCACCCCCAAATTTTTACTTTCACAAGGGTAACAGGAGAAATTGGACCCCAAAATTTATTGTGCAATTTATGCTGAGTAGGCTGATACCCCATATGTGGGGGGGACCACTGTTTGGGCGCATGGCAGACCTCGGAAGGGAAGGAGCGCCGTTTTGGAATGCAGACTTTGATAGAATGGTCTGCGGGCGTTATGTTGCCTTTGCAGAGCCCCTGATGTACCTAAACAGTAGTAACCCCCCACAAGTGACCCCATTTTGGAAACCAGACCCCCCAAGGAACTTATATAGATGTGTGGTGAGAACTTTGAATGCCCGAGTGCTTCACAGAAGTTTATAATGCAGAGTCGTGAAAATAAAAAAAAAAATTTTTTTTTTCACAAAAAAGATTTTTTAGCCCCCGAGTTTTTTTTTTCACAAGGGTAACAGGAGAAATTGGACACCAAAAGTTGTTGTCCAATTTATCCCGAGTACGCTGATGCCCCATATGTGGGGTAAACCACTGTTTGGGTGCACGGCAGAGCTCAGAAGGGAGGGAGCACCATTTGACTTTTTGCGCGCAAAATTGGCTGTCGTGTTTGGAGACCCCCTGATGTACCTGATGTTTACAGTGGAAACCCCCCAATTGTAACTCCAACCCTAACCCCAACACACCCCTAACCCGATCCATAATCCTAATCACAACCCTAACCCCAAAACAACCCTAATCTCAACTCTAACCATAATTCTAATCAAAACCCTAAATCCAACACACCCCTAATCCTAATCTCAACCCTAACCTCAAACCTAACCCTAATCCCAATACACCCCTAATCCCAAACCTAACCCTAATCCCAAACCTAACCCTAATCCCAAACCTAACCCTAATGCCAAACCTAACCCTAATGCCAACCTTAATCCCAACCCTAGCCCTAACTTTAGCCCCAACCCTAACCCTAGCCCTAACACTAAATTTAGCCCCAACCCTAACCCTAACTTTAGCCCCAACCCTAGCCCTAAGGCTACTTTCACATTTGAGTCGTGTGGCATCCGTCACAATCCGTCGTTTTGGACAAAAAACGGATCCTGTAAATGTGCCCGCATGATGCGTTTTTTGCCCATAGACTTGTATTGCTGACGGATCGCGATGGATGGCCACACGTCGCATCCGTCGTGCACTGGATTTGTTGTGTTTTGGCGGACCGTCGTCACAAAAAAAACCGTTCAATGTAACTTTTTTTTGTACGTCGCGTCTGCCATTTCCGACCGCGCAGGACATAGACTGGGCAGCGGATGCGTTGAAAAACTGCATCTGCTGCCTATGTTGTGCACAATTTTCACAACGTGCGTCAGTACGTCGGGCCGACGCATTGCGATGGCCCCATACTGACACAAGTGTGAAAGAAGCCTAACCCTAGCCCTAAATTTAACCCTAACCCTAAATTTAGCCCCAACTCATCTAGCTGCCGGCCGGCAGATCATGGCGGGCACACTGCGCATGAGCCCGCCATTTTCTTACCAGATGAAGAAGCTGGCAGGCAGGAGGGGATGCAGGAGGACCCAGGGACACCGGTACGTATGATAGGGTCCCCGAATCCCCCTATTGATGTGCAATCACATCAGAGGACAGAGCATTACAGTTCGTTTTTTGTTGTTGTTTTTTGTGGCCGACGGTAAACAGTTAATCGCAAAACGGGTCGGTAAAAACCGACCCCGATCATGTTCTTTGGTGTCTCGGCTACCTCGGGCAGACTACCTCTTGAAGCTCATCAAGAGAATGCCAAGAGTGTGCAAAGCAGTCATCAAAGCAAAAGGTGGCTACTTTGAAGAACCTAGAATATAATACATATTTTCAGTTGTTTCACACTTTTTTAAGTGTATAATTCCACATGTGTTAATTCATAGTTTTGATGCCTTCAGTGTGAATTTACAATTTTCATGGTCATGAAAATCCAGAAAAATCTTTAAATGAGAAGGTGTCCAAACTTTTGGTCTGTACTGTATATGCATATATGTGTGTATATATTGTAAGATTGCTGTTACTTAGTGTATTGGGGGACACTCGCTTGGCACGGAATTAACGTAGTCAGGCATGATTTTTCGCTTAAACACAGTCTATATCAGTGGTCTCCAACTCCAGGCCTCGAGGGCCGCCAACAGTGCAGGTTTTCAGGATTTCCTTAGTATTGCACAGGGGTTGGAATCATCACCTGTGCAGATGATCACATTACCACCGATGCAATACTAAAGAAATCCTGAAAACCTGCACTGTTGGCGGCCCTCGAGGCCTGGAGTTGGGGACCCCTGGTCTATATGGTTTATTACAGTGTCATAAACCGGGTTATGCACAGTTTACATTTCATAACACATCAAGCACCAACTGGTGATATTAACTTGCAGATTTATCTTAAATACTTCATTTATGGCTTTGTCTCACAGACACTAAACATGCTGGACCTCTCACTTCGCCCAGTTACCATGGGTGTCTGTACGCCGTACACTTCCCCAATGTCCCAAGTCGCATACAGCGCATATGACACTGGGTCGCGGTCTCTAAATACGCCGAACCTCACTCCGTTCAGTCACAGTGGGAGACCACACAGTTCATAGAACATTACAATCACCAACAGTCTGTATAGGTGCCTGACCGGAACTCCTGCTCCACCTGCTGACTCCTTGTCAGTCCACTCCTCTGGGAAAGCTGCCTCACAGGGATCACCAACTTGCCTTGGCGGCATATCTTAGTCAGTCCAGACCCACCGAAGGACGGTAGCTTCCCCAACACAGACCATCCAGAACCATAGTCTTTCTGTGACCCACACCCTGGTCACATTATATACCCTTAACCACTCCCCTGGGTGGGAGTGTGGATGTGTGGCTAGTTTGTCCCGCCCATCTCACATAACTAGCCTAGTAAGTCTCCCTTACAACTACACCATACACATACACACTCTTGAGGGACTACAGGTCCCAGAACAACATTACATCAGACTTACCACGCAGACTCCCTCTGCAACACATATTGGCCACTCACAATTCTGCCAGTCACTGTTTCACCACTATTATAACAACAAATACGCCTCCATGCATATCCCAAGGAGCGCACACAGCGCCCCCTAGCTGCCACAGGGGTCACTGCACCACTATATCTATCTATCTATCTATCTATCTATCTATCTATCTATATATATATATATATATATATATATATATATATATATATATAATTTATTTTATATTTTTTACAAAATATAATATGTAATACTGTAGGTTAGGATTTATTTTTCCCTAGCTAATAAAGGCCTTTAGTTATGATCTGCATTTTACTTGTGCTATCTATCTTTGTCCAATATTTAGATTTTTTTGGTGATTTTAAACATTTATATTTGACAAACATGCAAAAGAATAGGAATTCGGGAAGGGGGCAAGCACTTTTTCACACTACAGTATATGTATTTGCTCAAAACTATTTTATACATTTTATGGACAGTTCTGCTGAAGGTCTAATTATACAGTAGAAGTCCGAAACGTCATATGATTATTTGTTGATTATCAGTAAAATCTGAATTTACCTTCTGTGCAGAGAGTGCCAAGTCCTCTATATTTCTGCTCTTTAGGGCGTACGCAGACGAGCGTATAAATCGGACGTTCACTGTCCAATTTTTCATCAAACATCATTCTGGCCGAGGCTATTCAATAGGGTAGTTCAGATCAATAATTTTTTCTTCTTCGTCCGACTGTGAGGAAAAAAATCAGATTGCACCACTTTCTTTTGAGCGTGCCTTCACATTGCGTTCTGTGTCCCAGTCGAGGCATACATCCAAAATCCCCCACAAAACGAGGTCCGGACTAGTGATGAGCGAGCATTTTCGGATAAGGTGTTCTCCCAAGCACACTCATGTCCTAATGGAATATTTTTTACATACTCGAGTTGCCGCGGCTGCATGTGTAGCGGCTGTTCAACAACCACAGCACATGCAGGGATTACATATTTGTTAGGCAATCCCTGCATGTGTTGCAACTGTTGAACAGCCGCTACACATGCAGCTGCGCCGACTTGAGAATTTTTTTTTTTTTTTTTGAGAATGCCGAAAATACTAGATTGTCACACGAGTATGCTCGGGATAAACACCTTATCCGAAAATGCTCGCTGCTCACTGGTCGGGACACATGCGCCTACGGGGCCATACACACTAATGGTGACAGCAGAGCAAACATGAGCTCTGCCATACATTTTTTTTAGTTTTATTTTTTTCCGGAGTGCCCGCCTCAACATTACAGTCTATTGGCCCCTTCGGCCCATGTGTCCGGACCCCATTTCACGGGGGATTTTGAATGTATGACCTGACTGGGACACCACACAGTGTGAAAGAACCTGAAGTCTCAAATAACACTTATCCACCCAAGTCTGTGGGTGTGTAAAAAAAAAAAAAAACGGATCCCACATGGACCATCCGTGTAGCATTTTACTGATACATATCCATTATAAACCTAGGAAGCTGTATTTGATGAACTCTATTTTTTTTTGTGTGGATGTATGAAAATGGAGAGTCAGATGGATGTAAAAAATGGACATGGACTGTCTGAAAAAACTGATGAGAATTAGAAAAAAAAAGTAAGAGTTCTCTAGATAAAGCTGGATTATTTTTCATATGCTTGTCTGCAAATGGCCTTAACCCTGTAACGACCACCGATACGCCTTTTAATGGCGGCAGTTAAGGATACTTAAACCACAGCGCCGTTAATTAACGGCGCTGTGGAAAAAGTGAATAGCGTCCCCCAGAGTCGGATTTTCTCTGGGGTCTCGGTTGCCGGGGGTAGCCGAGACCCCAGAGAACATGATTCTGGTTTTTTTTTACCGACCCCCGAGATGCGATCGCCGGTAATTAACCGTTTATGGGCGATGACAAAAAAAAAAAAACGCAAATTCCCTTTTAATTTTTCTGTCCTCCGATGTGAACGCACATCAGAGGACAGCAGAGAAATGGGGTCCCCGATAGCCCCCCAATACTCACCTGTCTCCCCCGGTGCTCCTCGTGACTCCCGATGGGCGCCGCCATCTTTTTCCGGCAAAAAAATGGCGGGCGCAGTGCGCCGGCCGGCACGGGAGGATCTTTGGGGTCTCGGCTGCCGGGGGTAGCCGAGACCCCAAAGAACATGATCCCGGTATTGCGATCGCCGGTAATTAACTGTTTACCGGCCGTCGCAAAAAATAAGCGATGTGTAATTCTCTGTCCTCTGATGTGATTGCACATCAGATGACAGAGGAATAGGAGGATTCGGGGACCCTATTATACTTACCGGTGTCCCTGGGTCCTCCTGCGTCCTCTCCTGCCCGCCGGCTTCTTCATCGGGAAACAAAATGGCGGGCGCGTGCGCAGTGTCGCCATCTGCCGGCCGGTAGGAGAAAGCAATTGGGGCTAAATTTAGGGTTAGGGTTGGGGCTAAATTTAGGGTTAAGCTTCTTTCACACTTGCGTCGGTACGGGGCCGTCGCAATGCGTCAGCCCGACATACCGACGCACATTGAAAATTGTGCACAACGTGGGCAGCGGATGCAGTTTTTCAACGCATTTGCTGCCCAGTCTATGTCCTGGGGAGGAGGGGGCGGAGTTACGGCCACGCATGCTCGGTCGGAAATGGCGGACGCGACGTACAAAAAAAGTTACATTGAACTTTTTTTGTGCCGACAGTCCACCAAAACACAACTGATCCAGTGCACTACGGATCCGTCGGCAATACAAGTCTATGGGCAAAAAACGCATCCTGCGGGCACATTTGCAGGATCTGTTTTTTGTCCAAAATGACGGATTGCGACGGATGCCAAATGACGCAAGTGTGAAAGTGGCCTTAGGGTTAGGGTTGGGGCTAAAGTTAAGGTTAGGGTTGGGGCTAAATTTAGGGTTGGGGCTAAAGTTAGGGCTAGGGTTGCGGCTAAAGTTAGGGTTAGGGTTTGGATTAGGGTTGGTATTAGGGTTAGGGTTGGCATTAGGGTTACGCTTGGGATTAGGGTTAGGTTTGGGATTAGGGTTAAGGTTAGGGTTGGGATTAGAGGTGTATTGGGATTAGGGTTAGGTTTCAGGTTAGGGTTGAGATTAGGATTAGGGGTGTGTTGGATTTAGGGTTTTGATTAGGGTTATGGTTAGGGTTGACATTAGGGTTGTTTTGGGGTTAGGGTTGTGATTATCGTTAGGGTTGTGATTAGGATTATGGATCGGGTTGGGATTCGGGTTAGGGGTGTGTTGGGGTTAGGGTTGGAGTTACAATTGGGGGGTTTCCACTGTTTAGGTACATCAGGGGGTCTCCAAACACGACAGCCAATTTTGCGCTCAAAAAGTCAAAGGGTGCTCCCTCCCTTCTGAGCTCTGCCGTGCGCCCAAACAGTGGGTTACCCCCACATATGGGGCATCAGCGTACTCGGGATAAATTGGACAACAACTTTTGGGGTCCAATTTCTCCTGTTACCCTTGTGAAAATAAAAACTTGGGGGCTACAAAATCTTTTTTGTGGAAAAAAAAATATTTTTTATTTTCACGACTCTGCATTATAAACTTCTGTGAAGCACTTGGGCATTCAAAGTTCTCACCACACATCTAGATAAGTTCCTTGGGGGGTCTAGTTTCCAAAATGGGGTCACTTGTGGGGGGTTACTACTGTTTAGGTACATCAGGGGCTTTGCAAACGCAACATAACGCCCACAGACCATTCTATCTAAGTCTGCATTCCAAAACGGCCCTCCTTCCTTTCTGAGCTCTGCCGTACGCCCAAACAGTGGTTTACCCCCCACATGAGGGGCATCAGCGTACTCAGGAGAAATTGGACCCCAAAAGTTGTTGTCCAATTTATCTAGTTACCCGTGTGAAAATAAAAACTTGAGGGCTACAATATCTTTTTTTGTAGAAAAAAATGCTATTTTTTTATTTTCACAGCTCTACGTTATAAACTTCTGTGAAGCACTTGGGGGTTTAAAGTGCTCACCACACATCTAGATAAGTTCCTTAAGGGGTTTAGTTTCCAAAATGGTGTCACTTGTGGGGGGCTTCCACTGTTTAGGCACATCAGGAGCTCTCCAAATGCAACATGGTGTCCGATCTCAATTCCAGCCAATTCTACATTGAAAAAGTAAAACGGCACTCCTTCACTTCCAAGCTCTGCGGTGCGCCGAAACAGTGGTTTACCCCCATATATGTGGTATCTGTGTATTCAGGAGAAATTGCACAACAAAATTTATGGTTTAATTTCTGTTTTTACACTTGTGAAAATAAAAAAAATGGTTCTGAAGTAAAATGTTTGCAAAAAAGTTAAATGTTCATTTTTTCCTTCCACATTGTTTCAGTTCCTGTGAAGCATGTAAAAGGTTAATAAACTTCTTGAATGTGGTTTTGAGCACCTTGAGGGGTGCAGTTTTTAGAATGGTGTCACACTTCATTATTTTCTATCATATAGACCCCTCAAAATGACTTCAAATGTGATGTGGTCCCTAAAAAAAAATGGTGTTGTAAAAATGAGAAATTGCTGGTCAACTTTTAACCCTTATAACTCCCTAACAAAAAAAAATTTTGTTTCAAAAATTGTGCTGATGTAAAGTAGACATGTGGGAAATGTTATTTATTAACTATTTTTCGTGACCTATCTCTCTGATTTAAGGGCATAAAAATACAAAGTTTGAAAATTGCAAAATTTTAAAATTTTTTGCCATATTTCCGTTTTTTTTCATAGATAATCGCAATTAATATCGAAGAAATGTTACCATTAACATGAAGTACAATATGTCACGAAAAAACAGTCTCAGAATCAGCGGGATCCGTTAAAGCGTTCCAGAGTTATAACCTCATAAAGTGACAGTGGTCAGAATTGTAAAAATTGGCTCGGTCACTAAGGGGTTAAATAGGTTGTCCACTACTTAAAGCGAACCCGTCACCAGGTTTGGCTGATATAAGATAAGGCCACCGCCTTTCAGGGCTTATGTACAGCGTTCTATAATAAGCCCCCTATCCGACCTGAAAGATAAGAAGAACAAGTTAGATTATACTCACCCAGCGGCGGTCTGATCTGATTGGTGTCGCAGGTCCGGGACCTCCCATCTTTTTATGATCGCCGCCCTCCTGCTTGCTTCATGGCTCCCCAGTATTGCGCTCCTGCGCAGGCGTACTTACCTGTCCTGTTGAGGGCAGAGCAAAGTACTGCAGTGCACAGGCACAGAGAAAGCTCAGAGCGGCCCAGTGCCTGCGCACTGCAGTACTTTCCTCTGCCCTCAACAGGACAGATAAGTACGCCTGCGCAGGAGCGCAATGCTGGGGAGCGATGAAGCAAGCAGGAGGGCGACGATCATAAAAAGATGGGAGGTCCCGGACCTGCGACACCCATCGGACCTGACCACCCACTGTGTGAGTTGTAATAAAAACTTATTTTTCTTATCTTTCAGGTCCGATCGGGGGCTTATCTACAGCATTATAGAATGCTGTACATAATCCCTGAAAGGCGGTGGCCTTATCTTATACTGGCCAAACCTGGTGACTGGTTCGCTTTAATCATTGATGACCTATTCTTAGGATAGGTCATCAATGTCTGGTGTCGATCAGCTGCTCTTGGCTTTGGTGGTGGCGGCGGCCGTCTCCATGAGCTGCCCTAATGCGGAAGTCCTTTCTTTTCATTGACTTGAATTGGAGGCAGATGTGCCGTACCCTGCCATGGCCACTATTAGAAGATGGAGCAGCTCTGCAATTGAGTCGTCCTGGCCGCTGACTCCAAGAACAACTGATCAACCTCTTTAATATGAGATCTCAACAGCAATACACACTTTATTAAACCCTGCACTCTGCTAAAGTGGAAGAATTGTTTTCTCTTATTTAAAAAAAAATAAAAAATAGCGTTCTGTCCCCTCTAAGGGCCAAATGTATGCCAAATAGATAAACTTCTGGGAGTAGGGCTGACTCCTTATTATCTGGGAGCACTGTGTGGGGTATTTTTCATACACTTTTTTTTTTATTTTTTTTAATTGCGATTTTTCTCTAGATGTTTTCACTAGAGTTTCATGGTATGATGAAGGGGAAGTTTAGTGTTATGTAACTTTCCTGATTAAGACAAAAAAAACCACAGTTTAACAAGGAGGAAAAATGCTTCCTGACTAAACGGTCCCATGAAAAAAAAAAAGTCTAGAAAACAAACTGTACTTTACTAGCATATATGCAGCCTACATATACTCAAACAGCCAAACCATGTTCTCAGTTGGAAGAAGGGTCTTAATCTGCTGCCACAACCTCTGGTGGATGCCCGTGCTCTAAAATGTGTAGATACCTTTGGGGACACGTTTATTTAAAAATAAATAAAAATTTTGTACTTTGGCCTAATTAAAAAATCCTTTTTGCAGTTGGTTTTCATAACATTTTTACTTTGCTTGGCTTTTGCAAGCTTTGTTTCCTGCACATTGCTGGCTGCGCAAAGACTTAAAAATGTTTTCCCTTGCAAGGAAAGTGGACCCCACTCTTGTATACCTAAAACTGCAAACCACAGGTACTCGCCCTCCCAGGGTCCGTTGCTGGCTCCCTGCTGCTGTTCAGATCTCGGAGTTTTGGCTGCAGTAGTGATGTCACTTTGGCTGCAGCAGTAATGTGCACTGTCAGTCGGTTAGCTTACCGGCTTATGCAGTCTGTTTTGGCTCATTGATTGTCTGCAGCAGTGGTGCAGGCTGTCAAAGTCATGTTTATGCTGCTGACATAACACCTAGACCCAATCCACAGTGGAAGGTCAGATTAAAGGGAACCTGTCACCCCCAAAATCAAAGGTGAGCTAAGCCCACCGGCATCAGAGGCTTATCTACAGCATTCTGGAATGCTGTAGATAAGCCCCCGATGTATCCTGAAAGATGAGAAAAAGAGGTTAGATTATACTCACCCAGGGGCGGTCCCAGTCCGATGGGCGTCGCGGTCCGGGGCCTCCCATCTTACGATGACATCCTCTTCTTGTCTTCACACTGTGGCTCCGGCTCAGGCGTACTTTGTCTGCCCTGTTGAGGGCAGAGCAAAGTACTGCAGTGCGCAGGCGCCGGGCCTCTCTGACCTTTCCCGGCTCCTGCGCACTGCAGTACTTTGCTCTGCCCTCAACAGCACAGACAACGTGCGCCGGAGCCGCTGCAAAAACACAAGAGGACGTCATCGTAAGAAGATGGGAGGCCCCAGACCAGACCGTGACGCCCATCGGACCGGACCGCAGCGGGAATGCCCCTGGGTGAGATACATCGGGGGCTTATCTACAGCATTCCACGTCTGCTGTGAGGTGTATGCCACAGCCCCATGTCTGCTGTGAGGTCTATACTGCAGCCCCATGTCTGCTGTGAGGTCTATGCCGCAGCCCCATGTCTGCTGTGAGGTCTATGCCGCAGCCCCATGTCTGCTGTGAGGTCTATGCCGCAGCCCCATGTCTGCTGTGAGGTCTATGCCGCAGCCCCATGTCTGCTGTGAGGTCTATGCCTCGGCCCCATGTCTGCTGTGAGGTCTATGCCTCGGCCCCATGTCTGCTGTGAGGTCTATGCCTCGGCCCCATGTCTGCTGTGAGGTCTATATTTCAAAAACCTGACCTGCACATCCAAACATAGACTGAGTGTGAACAGGTGCTGAACCCAGAGTCGCCAACTCGTATATAGTTAGGTAAAAAGGGCAGCACACTGCAGCGCCAAAACATGCAAACTTGAAAACACGAAATTTGAACTGCATTACTGCACCTGTTCACACTCAGTCTATGTTTGGATGTGCAGGTCAGGTTTTTGAAATGTATTCTTTAGCCTTCTGATCGTGCACTCCCCGCCTCCTAGCCACAGGTGTTTTAATTATAGTAGGTCCAATACCCCTCCACAGAAAGAGAGAATTTGAGTCCAAGAAGAGGTTTCACATGTACCCATTCAGATGGAGACGTTTATTCTCAGTGAGGTAGGTCAAGCGTAGGACCTCGTATAAGAGAGATGCCGTAAAGTGGCTACGAGGTACACATAAATATGGCCATTTTTATGCGCTAAAAGCTCTCATTTTTCATATTTGCTGTGAGGTCTATGCCTCGGCCCCATGTCTGCTGTGAGGTCTATGCCTCGGCCCCATGTCTGCTGTGAGGTCTATGCCGCAGCCCCATGTCTGCTGTGAGGTCTATGCCTCAGCCCCATGTCTGCTGTGAGGTCTATGCCGCAGCCCCATGTCTGCTGTGAGGTCTATGCCGCAGCCCCATGTTTGCTGTGAGGTCTATGCCTCGGCCCCATGTCTGCTGTGAGGTCTATGCCTCGGCCCCATGTCTGCTGTGAGGTCTATGCCTCGGCCCCATGTCTGCTGTGAGGTCTAAGCCTCGGCCCCATGTCTGCTGTGAGGTCTATGCCTCGGCCCCATGTCTGCTGTGAGGTCTATGCCTCGGCCCCATGTCTGCTGTGAGGTCTATGCCGCAGCCCCATGTCTGCTGTGAGGTCTATGCCTCAGCCCCATGTCTGCTGTGAGGTCTATGCCTCGGCCCCATGTCTGCTGTGAGGTCTATGCCGCAGCCCCATGTTTGCTGTGAGGTCTATGCCTCGGCCCCATGTCTGCTGTGAGGTCTATGCCTCGGCCCCATGTCTGCTGTGAGGTCTATGCCGCGGCCCCATGTCTGCTGTGAGGTCTATGCCTCGGCCCCATGTCTGCTGTGAGGTCTATGCCGCAGCCCCATGTCTGCTGTGAGGTCTATGCCTCAGCCCCATGTCTGCTGTGAGGTCTATGCCGCAGCCCCATGTCTGCTGTGAGGTCTATGCCGCAGCCCCATGTCTGCTGTGAGGTCTGTACAACTTTTGGGATCTGAGTGAGCAGGAATAAGGAGTATAAAATGCAAGTCCTACATCTTTTCTTACATAAATCTCTCCACTTCCTGCCCTTTATCATCCCATCTGCACATTATTAGATCTAGGTATCCGGAGTTGCCGGAAAAAATTATTTTTTTTTTATTCAGTGTGATGTCTTTTTAGTTTGCCTTGGCCATACAAATTACATGGCTGTTGGCAAGTTATGCTCCAGCCGACATCTCAGCCGATTCTCCCGTTTACAGGAGTACTAGTTTGTCCTCCATAAGAAAAATGCCGGCTGTTGTGTCAGCCAGCAGCTCATCTCCGGGAATACACTGTGAAATCAAACAGTTGGCCGGCACCCCAATACACATTAGACCGTTGGCCGATGTTGATATAATCTGTTTCGGACAATATCCGTCTAATGTGTAACACTTGGGACTATTTTTTTTTTTTTTTATAATCTAAAAATTTAGACTAAATAATTGGTAGTTAATATATCGCTCAAACTCCTTTACATATCACGCTTACCCGACTGCTCATTTATTAAATTAAGTAGTTAGGAAATTTTCAGATTTTGCTTCCAAAATGTGGCACCATATCAGTTGGTATAATTGCATGACGCAGTTCACACCTAAAACTGGTGCTGCGTTCTGAATGTGTGCCGTTTGTTTCATGCGGTCTTGCACATTATATTAATCCGCTGCTCGGTAGGCTTGTTCATGCAGTCTCTTCTTGTACCCTTAGGTGACCTTATCAGTGTCTTGGAGTTTCCATTCCTCTACTTTCATACTTTTCACAGTGGATGTTGTGCTAGGTAAGGCTTGTTTTCAATCTAACAGCAATTTATGATAAAGCCGCACTTCTAGTGGTTTTCTAAGATTTGAAAATCCTGGCAAAACAGTGTTGTATGACTGCAACATGTGAATGCATCTTTGTAATTAAAACATACCTACATTTTCATCACTATGATTCTGCAGGACCTTGCAGTGTAATATTTTTTTTTTTTTAAATCACTCTTGGGCTATGTTCACACTTTGCGTTTTTGCTGCGTTTTTATTTATCCTGGCTGATTTGGAAAACTGCAGCATGTCACTTCTTTCAGTGTTTTTCCTGCGTATTTGCAGAGTTTTTTCACCCATAGGAAACAATGGGTAATTGCAAAAATGCAACAAAAAGTGCAGGTATCGTTTTTGTTTTTTTTTAGCTGCAAAAACCTTAAGGGAGTTACATCATGATTTTTTTTTTTTATTTTGATAGGGGTGCACTGAACTTTATCAGCATGTACAAGAGACAACAACGCGGCAAACAAATGCAGCAAAACCTGCTTTTGTTTTTTGTAGCATCTTTGAGCAGGTTTTGCCTGCAAAAGAAACTTAGCAAAAACGCAACTTGTGAACATAGCTTTACAGATTTTTGCTGATCAGCCACAGCGGGGACCACCAGAAGTCTGTGTTGCAGGTTACACTAAGCTGGCACATTCCTGCTCATCAGCCTTCAGTGCGGCAACAAATGCTGTAAAATCTTATGATGCTCGTTCCCGCCCTGAAGATGGTAGCCTAACAGCTGGAGTAGGACACTGTCTAGTTTAGTGCCACTTTCCGTAGAGACTTCAAGTGGTCCGTGCTCCGGCTTATTGGCAAGAACGTTAAAGGGAACCTGTCACCCCCAAAATCGACGGTGAGCTAAGCCCACCGGCATCAGGGGCTTATCTACAGCATTCTGGAATGCTGTAGATAAGCCCCCGATGTAATCTAAAAGATGAGAAAGAGGTTAGATTATACTCACGCGGGCGGTCCGATCCGATGGGCGTCGCAGTCTGGTCCGGGGCCTCCCATCTTCTTACGATGTCCTCTTCTGGTCTTCACACTCCGGCGTACTTATCTTCCCTGTTGAGGGCAGAGCAAAGTACTGCAGTGCGCAAGCATCGGGAAAGGTCAGAGAGGTCCAGCGCACTGCAGTACTTTGCTCTGCCCTCAACAGGGCAGACAAAGTACTCCTGCGCCAGAGCCGCAGCGTGAAGATCAGAAGAGGACGTCATCTGATGAAGATAGGAGGCCCCGGACCGCGACGCCCATCGGACCGGACTGGGACCGCCCCTGGGTGAATATAATATACCGTAACCTCTTTTTCTCATCTTTTAGGATACATCTGGGGCTTATCTACAGCATTCCGGTATACTGTAGATAAGTCCCTGATGCTGGTGGGCTTACCTCACCCTTGATTTTGGGGGTGACAGGTTCCCTTTAAATAGTGATTTTGAAAGATGATTGTAGTGCTGAGACCTGCACTATATTATTTTCCACTTGAAAGTGGAAGTATCCTTTAAGTCTGATTGATAGTTAAAATAAGTGTCATCATATCAAGGATAGATTAATGAAAATCTAAAATCTACTGCATTTGTAGTCTAAATGTTGTCATTCAGCTGTATCCTCCATAGGGCGCAACCAGACGTCCGATTTATTCCTCTTATCAGAATAATTGGGCTGTTATTCTCTTGTTTGATCATTGTGGTACGAGCGTCGTCCAATTTTCTCGTACTTGGAAAAAATTTAAAAAAAAATCTTTATTTTGACAATCTGTGAAAATCAGACCACATTGTGATGTCATCTGAGTGCAATCAAATCTTTTAATGGACCCACTAACTTTCATTGTCGACCCTCGGATCACAATCGGACACATTTCCAAGATCTCCCACGATCTCTCCATGAAAATCACGGATAGCACTCGTATGCAAAAATTGAACATCTGAATGAGCCCTGGGTTTGTGTGCTAGGAGATTATAGATGTTCACTTTCCCCTTTTTTTTTTTTTCATCCTTCCTATTGTGCGCTAATATTTTAATGACTATTTTATGCTTTTCAGGGGAAATTCTGCATGTATTTTTATGTGTGTCAGTTACGTTACCCCACTTTCGTGGAATGAATTGCAGTGAAACTGTCGTGTCCTGTTAGGCCACAAACTTAAAAAAAAAAAAAAAAAGTTTACAGTTCTGACGTAAAACCATAACAAGTTGCACGTTTACGTGCTGCACAAAAAAATTGTGACTTTTCTTCGCAAATTTTCTAAAGGGGGCATAATGAATTGATCGGTCAGAGTTTACCAAGATTTAGTACAATTTTATTCTTTCCTTGCAGTGGAATATTTGGGTTCCTTCTTATGTTGCTGTCAGTGAAGTTAAGGAGTAGCTTCTCTTCTGCACTTCATCTCTCATGGAGTTTCTTTGCTAAGGTAAGTCACCTACGGTAGTGATTGCCCTGATATTATCAATAGATACATGTTCAGTTGACTGGATCTCTGAAAACAAGGCTGTATACAGTCTCTAATACATGAGGCCTGGATGGTGAACTCGACGCATACAAGAATGTGTCCAACAGTTCATGCTGAGGAGTGGAGCATCCTGAAATTCACTGCCAATATTATACTTTGTTTTGCAATTTATTGTTCTCTGTCATTAGAGGGAGCGTCCCTGCAATAAAAATAAATAATATTTTGCAAATAACGTTAACTAGCAAAATTTTGTCTTTTTCTTCAATTATGCCACATAGTACTCTAATGGATATGTTGATGCTTTCACCTTGTTACACCTACCATTAAAGTCTATGGAAAACAGAAATGGTAAATAATGGTCTGTTTTCTTCCATCTGAAACTGATCCAGTAAGCAAAAATCGGATGGATAATTAAGGGATCCGTTTTGCAAAAACTTCACTGTTTAAAAAAAAAAAAAAAGGACGAAGTTAAATTCTTATTTTTTTTTTTTTTTAGTTGGATAAAAAAGTTGTCTGCATAACATTTTTAGTCAACAGATTGTTGCTGGATCCGTTCTAATGGATGATTACTGGAAATGTATTTCTCCTTCGCCTCATTGGGGGACACAGACCGTGGGTGTATGCTGCTGCCACTAGGAGGCTGACACTAAGTGATACAAAGAAAGTTAGCTCCTCCCCTGCAGTATACATCCTCCTGCTGGCTCTCAGCTAACCAGTTCTTGCTTAGTGTCTGTAGGAGGCACATGGGTCTGTTTCAGACCCCAACGTTTTTATTTTATTGTTTAATTTTCTGTAAATTTTTATTTTTTAATTAACGGAGTGAAGGGGGCGACGGTTCCTTTCAAGGTTCCGATCTCCCCTGAACCATCAACAGGCGAGTATACCTCCCCGTACCCTCTCCTGCGACGTGGGAAGCCATGCCTGAGCTCTCTTCAGGGGCGACGGTTCCTTCGGGTTCGGATCTCCCCACATCAGCAGCGGGCGACCACATAGTGTCGCCTCCATGTATCCTCTCCTGGAGCCAGGCCTAATGCCGGACAACTGGCCCTGTCCACCCGGAATGAATTCCGTGGATGTACAGAGGCCCCTCTCTATGGCGTCCGAGCAGCCCCCCACTTTCCCACCACTGTGAAAGCGGATGGCACAAGGAGGCGGACGGTTCCTCTCCACCTCCCTAACAAACGGATGATGGATTGAGGCTTATCCCTGCACCGTCCACGCTGCACAGAACAGCGCTGAAACCCACACCCGCGGCGGCTCCATGCCGGGACGAGCACCAATGGTGAGTGGATCCATCTTCAGTGGGATATTCACATGCTGACAGGCAGCCTCAGCCACTTCCCTGTGGCCCACCTCTCTGAGGTAACGCTCTGGATGGCTGCAAAAATTTATCCCCTGGCTTTGGCCGATTTGTAGGCCGCATCCTGGAAGTCTTGCCTGGAACGACCCACTGGTGACGTCCGCCGGCTACAGAAATTTAGGCCCCGGCTCGGGCCTATTCAGCATCGTGTTTGTGGCTCCGCCCCCCAAATTGGCGCTTCTCGCTCTTTGCGAGATTTTATCAACTCTGCAACTCCCGATGGCCATCTTGGTCCACCCAGCCGGCTCACCCTGGGGTGACAGTTTTTTTTTTTTTTTTTTGCATTAAAGGGGCACATTGGAGGGGCGTGGCCTGAACGTCCATGTGAGCGGACGCGTGACAGAGCGCTCCCGCTGCCAAAGTTAATATTATCCTTATAAGCCGCAGCTGAGCGGCGATTCACAGCGCTTACCGGCTGCAGGAGAGTCCCGGGAGTGCGGCGGTGAATAGCGGCGGCCCCGAGGTCGGTGAACATGACCAGGAGGAGACAAAGAGACGCCGGAGCCGGCGAGGCAGGGACCGGCCAAGATGGCGCCGACGCCAGGGAGAAGGCGGAGAAGGACAACGCGGCATGCCAGAAGAGAATGTCGGCGGCGGCAAAGCTCCAGCAGTTTGCTAGAGTGGAAGCCGCAGGGAACACAGGAAAAGCAGAGGAGGACGACGGAGTGGACACAGACACAGAAGGAGAGGAGGAAAGCCCAGCAGAGGAGCAGGAGGTACAACAGGGGAGCAGGGATGGTGACATGGCGGTGGTAGTAGGGGGACCTGAAGATAAGGAGTCAGGAGCAGAGCCCACCCTTAGAGATGTCTTTGCACTGGTATCATCCTGCAAACAATCCCTGACCCAGCAGATACAGGAGGTTAAAGGGGATACAGCCCAGATAAATGCAGCCCTGCAGAAGATTGACAAACGTGTGGGGGCTGTGGAGGAAAGAGTGAGCACGGCAGAAGACCATATAGTGCAGCTGCAGAAAGCGGAGAGGAAGTTTGCTCAAACAATATCGGAGCTAGCTGCAAAAAATGAGGATCTGGAGAATAGGTCCAG
Organism: Ranitomeya imitator; assembly: GCF_032444005.1. Classification (NCBI taxonomy): domain Eukaryota; kingdom Metazoa; phylum Chordata; class Amphibia; order Anura; family Dendrobatidae; genus Ranitomeya; species Ranitomeya imitator. The sequence goes on along the minus strand of NC_091287.1, from coordinate 399,665,931 downwards.
AAGAAATAACATTCGCATAGTGGGTGTCCCTGAAAAAACTGAGGGGAGGAATCCCACGGAGTATATTGAAAGCTGGCTCCTTGAGACTTTTGGTGATGCAGCACTGACAAAAGTATTTGCGGTAGAGAGAGCCCACAGGGTCCCACCGAAACCACCTGTCCCTGGAGCAAGTCCCCGTACCATGCTTGCCAAAATCCTAAACTACAGAGACAGAGACATTATCCTGAGGAAGGCTAGAGACATGACGGATCTGACAATTGGAGGTCAAAGAATTGCTATTTACCCTGACTATTCCGCCCTGGTACAGAAACAACGGATGATGTTCACGGGTATCAAGAGACGGCTGAGAGAACTGGGAGTGCAATACTCCATGATGTTTCCGGCACGACTGAGAGTGGTAGCGATGGATAAGATTCACTTTTTCCAGACGCCGGAGGACGCTACCCAGTGGATAGATCTTAACGCTAAAAAACTTAAAGGGAAAGGAGATTGAAAATGTGGGGCGGGTTGGTCGGGAGGTATCTTAATTCTTTCAAAAAGGGAAAAAAAGAGATTGACTGACAGTACACTGGTAATTGAAATGTGAAGGTTGAAGGGTGGAGTTGGGTATTACTCAGGGAACGCACTGGGAGAGCTGGTGCGGCGGTGAAATATGAGGGAGGAAGGGTGTGCAGCGTACTAAAAAGTTTATTTAGTTTCTTGCAGTTGTAATATAATACAGGTTTAATTATACTGTTCTTCTAAGAATTGCGCCGAATTCTGTTATAAACGGTAGCGGGAGGCGGAAAGAGAAGGTTTAGCAAGAGTGTTCGCAACGGGTGATGGTGCCCCACTCTTGATAAGAGGCAGAATGTATAATATTGGGGGGTGTGGGGGGGAGGGGTGAGGGTGGGGAGGGAAGTTAGACAGCTCAGAACCGGTAGTATTGACATAACTAAGGATGATGAGTCACATAATAGGGGACCGCTTTAAGATATTGAGCTGGAATGTGAGAGGCCTGGCGGATAAGTCTAGGAGAGCTGCGAGCTTGCAGTATGCGAAGGATCAACGGGCTTCTATGATATGCTTGTTAGAGACGCACTTGATACAGGAGAAAGTGGACGTACTAAATAGACGTTGGATACAGAAAGGGTATCACTCTACCTTCTCGACGTACTCAAGAGGTGTGTCAGTGTTGGTGCCGGTGGGAGTGCAGTATGAAGAGGTGAAAGTATGCGTGGATGCTGAGGGTCAGTATGTGGTGATACAATGTATATTGTATGGAGTGAGATTGTGTGTTGCGGCAATGTATATTCCACCTCCATATTCAAGTAAAAAGATCAGGGAGGTATTGGAGAGGGTGGAACGATGGGAACCACTGCCACTCTTAATTATTGGGGATTTGAACAATATATGCGATGACTTTTGGGATAAAAATAAGAACACCCAGAATAGGTCGGAGGGGCACACTACAACATTTGGAACCTATGTGCGTGAATTAGGCATGATTGATCTATGGAGAGTCAGACATGTTGGGGAGAGAGGATACTCGTGCTATTCGCCGGCTCATGCTACGCTATCCAGAATTGATATGGCATTGGGTAACCGCCTGTTGGACACAATGGTGGGGGAGGTGCGTTATCTGCCGAGGGCCCTTTCGGATCATAGTCCAATTGAGGTGGAGGTTAGGTTGTTGGGGACACGGACTACAAGCGGGAGAGAATGGAAGATCCATCCTAACTGGTTACAGAGTATTGACTTGGACGGTATAGGGAAGGAGGTGACGGAATTCTTTGTGTTAAATGATGGGAGTACTGATGCTCTGACTGTTTGGGATGCAATGAAAGCGTACCTGAGAGGGCTACTATTTAGAGACATTAGTAGGTGTAAGAGGAGGACAAGGGAAGCGGAGAGAGTGGCATTGGAAGAGTTGAAAGCCGCGGAGGACGAGATGGTAGTACTGGGGACCTCCGAGGCAGAGAAAAAGTTGAGAACAGCGCAAAATTGTATGGAAAAGATTCTGCTGGGAAAAGCTGAAAGGAAGCGGGAGTTTCAGAGGGTGGCTTATTTTCAGGAGGGAGAAACAGTGGGACACATGCTATCGGTGGTAGCCGCGGCTCAGCGTAGTACCTCATATGTACACTCGTTGGTTTCGGATGGGGGGAGCAGGGTATCTGAAACACCTGATATTATAAAGGTCTTTGCGGACTTTTACGCGGACTTATATTCCTCCAGGGTCAATGAGTCAGCCGGAGATACGGAGACTTTCCTTGAGAGTCTGGGTCTTCCGAAATTGAGTGAGGAGGATAGGGTGAACCTCGATGCCCCTATCACCGAGGAGGAACTGAGTCGGGCGCTGAAGTCTATGGCCAATGGGAAGGCACCTGGGGTTGATGGGTTACCAGCCGAAATCTATAAAAGTTTGGAGGAAGTGCTGATTCCCAGATTAAAGTTAGTACTGGAGGAGGCTGGATGTAAAGGGTATCTCCCAGCATCTATGAGGGAGGCTATTATAGTGGTTATTCCGAAGGAGGATAAGGATCTGGGGAAGCCTGAGTCATATCGGCCAATCTCTCTGTTAACCATTGATGTCAAACTCTTGGCCAAGGTGTTAGCTACCCGTCTGTCTAGTGTCATTACTAACCTTGTGCATCCGGATCAGTCTGGTTTTATGCCTGACAGGTCTACAGCGGTTAATCTGCGGAGGCTGCATATGAACCTGCAGCTGAAGTCTGACAATTGTGGCCGAAGGGTTATTGCATCCTTGGACGCCCATAAGGCGTTTGACAGTGTGGAGTGGGGATATCTCTGGCGGGTGTTGAAATGTATGGGTATTGGTCCGCAATTTGTGGCGTGGACTCAACTGTTATATTCACTACCAACAGCTAGAATTAGAGTGAATGGGGAACTTTCTCAGCCTATAAAGCTGGCCAGAGGTACGAGGCAGGGTTGCCCACTGTCGCCCCTTCTGTTTGCCTTAGCTGTGGAGCCATTGGCCGCCAAGATCCGACAGTCGGATGAAGTCCCTGGGTTCAGTTATGGGAGTGTTGAGGAGAAGATTGCGTTATATGCAGACGACATCCTACTGTTCCTAGCGGACCCGGATGAGGCCTTGAATGGGGCTATCGAGATCGTTGGGAAATTTGGAGACTTATCGGGATTGAGGATAAACTGGGATAAATCGGTCCTCTTTGAGGTGGATGGGGTGGAGGAGAGCAGAAGTGAGCCATTGGGAGAGGGGCGGCTTAGGGTAGTATCCCTTTTCAGATACCTGGGAATATGGATCTCGATGCCAGTTACAGAGTTTCTGTATAGGAATTTGACACCTCTCGTGGGCGCCCTTAAAGAAAAAGTGGATGCATGGAATAAATTGCACTTATCGGTGGTGGGGAGGGTTAATCTAATTAAAATGGTTCTGATGCCCAAATTACTCTACGTCCTACATAACGCGCCAGTTTGGATTCCACGTGGGAAATTCCGGCAGATTAATGCTCTATTTAGAAGTCTGATATGGGGGAGGCGGTACCCACGTATTCGCCTGGAGACGCTTCAGCGACCCAAGGAAGATGGAGGATTGGCTTTACCCAATCCTGAGTTATATTTTCTTGCAGCCCAGAGCCAACATTTGAAGGGCTGGGCACGGGAGGTGTCCTCCAGTGCGGTACAGCACTTGATGGAGAGGGTGACAGACCGACGACCGGTAGCGCAGTGTCTGGAGGATGGTTCCTTGGGAGTATTGGGGAAATTATACCCAACTATGTTTTTGATATATAAATTATGGACCAGACTGCGACAGATTCGGGGGGTTACGGGGCTGACTAAATTTACACCGATATGGTTTAATAATAATTTGGTTGAGTTTGCGGCCCTTGGAGTGCTGGCGGAGTGGAGGGCCAAAGGAATCCACTTGGTGGCTCAGATAGTTCAACAACGAGGATTAAAGTCCTTTTCGCAGCTGCAAGGGGAGTTTGGACTGAGACCGACTGGGGAGTATCAATATGCTCAGATGAAACATGCTTTTAAAGCTCAAAACAGGGGCGGTGGTGTTGAGATCCAAGAGGACATAGTTCTGGAATACGTGTGTGGGGAAGGGTCCACAAGGGGAGTCATTACCACCCTTTATAAGGACCTTCTACATGCATATTTGCTAGACTTCCCTTTAAAAGCGAGAGCGAAATGGGAAAGAGATTTAGGCCCAATGGAGGATGAAACCTGGGAGTCGGTGTTGGAGTCGGTTCCACGAGTGTCGCTGAGCGAGCCGTATAGACTATCGCAGCTGTACATCTTGCACAGAGTCTATAAATCACCGGAAGTGTTGTGCAGAGCGGGGTTGCGTGCTGACTCTGAATGCCCGAGATGTAAGACTGGGAATGCAGGAATATACCACATGATGTGGACATGTCCAAGACTGGTTGCTTTCTGGTTGGTGGTAATGAGCCGTGTGGAAGGGGCGTATAAATGCAGAGTGCCGAGAGATCCGATAGTGTGTATACTAGGATATGTAGAGGAAATTAGAGTGGATAACATCTGGAAGATAGCAATAGCTAGGCTATTATACATGGCAAGGAAGGTAATAGCAAGGAACTGGATCAAGGAGGAACCGCCTACAAGGGGTGAATTCCTGAATTATGTTAAACATGGTCTCAATCTGGAAAAGGGGGTCTATAAAAGACGTGGGAAAATAGAAACGTTTGACAAAATGTGGTCTCCGTGGCTCGAGCTGGGATGAGTAGTTATGGGAAATGGGAGAGTGAGAGCCTCTGAAAGGAAGAGAGTGCTAGAGGAACAAGCGAACATAAGTGAGTCAAATGGCTCAAGGAACCATCAATACTGGTAACAAAAGTATAACTGGGAAGGAGCTGTCAGGGGAGGGGGAGGTTTGGGTATGGTTGGGATTGTTGGGGGTTTGGAAAATGTTAAAATTTTTGTAAAATACTGGACAGTGCATAAATTGTATTGTGCATCTTTGCTTTCAATAAAAAACTATTTAAACAAAAAAAAAAAAAGGGGCACATTGACTCTACATCAGTACCCGGGTAAGGAAGTACCTGGTCTTAAAGGCACACGATTAGTAGTCCCTGGTCTTAAAGGCACATGACCAGTATTCCCTGGTCTTAAAGGTGCATGACCAGTATTCTCTGGTCTTAAAGGCGCATGACCAGTATTTCCTGGTCTTCAAGGCGTATGACCAGTATTCCCTGGTCTTGAAGGCGTATGACCAGTATTCCCTGGTCTTAAAGGTGCATGACCAGTATTCCCTGGTCTTAAAGGCGCTTCATCAATCCGAGGAGCCCTCTGCCGCCGACCCCAGCTTTATCCTCTAGTTCCCCTCAGTGGACTTCTTCACTGACCACAATCCATGGTTGTCTGACCAAGATATTGAATCCCTCTGTGTACCCTCTGTGTTTGGAGTGCTCACAGGACCATTATACATGGTCCCTATCCTACATGGGAGTCGTCTGCTAGCAGGGGCCGCAAGTATTCTAGAAACGTGCAGGCGTCTAGAAACATACAGGCATCTAGAAAACGGAAGTTTTTCGTTTCCTGCTCCCTCACCAATGATTTGATGACAACAAGGCTCTGAATATGGATTGGATATTGCCTGAACTTGCCAGAGCTTCAGAGACTAAACTCCCTCGAGAGCATTTGCCATTCAATTCGGATAAGCGATTCACTGGACAGAAGTCTCTACGTGGGATGCCATGCCTGTTTTTTAAGGGCGACGGGTCCTTTAAAGGGCACCGATCTCCCCACACCATCAACAGACGAGCACACGGAGTGTCGTCTCCATGTTTCCTCTTCTGCATCCAGGCCTAACGCCAGACAACCTGTCCTGTCCACCCGGAGACCTGAACTCTGTGGACATACTGAGGCACCCTTTTTGGCGTACGAGCACCCCCCTCTGCATCACCACTATTTAGCGGAAGATGCAAGAAGGCGGACAATTCCTCTCCACTTCCCTGTTAAGAGGTTGATGGATCGAGGGTTCCTAATTTTTATCTCTGCACCGTAAAAAGAGAGCGGCGATGGCAAGAGACTATGACCTGCTGGATGCAGCCGAACAGTCTGCCATGGGGCACATTAACCGGGTAGAATCTCCTGTGGTATACCTACCAGTATCCCTACCCGATGGACTGTCAGATAGCAAATCTGGTTCGTTCCTTCTTTGGCGCTCTATCCTCCCTAGCGGCCGCATGGATTGCTAGAGCAATGGTCTCCTGGCTGGAGACCTTAACTACCTTGATTCACACCAGTAACAACTGGCCAATCAAATCCTTTGAGCGGGAGACTGACAAAGGATTGTATAAGGATTGTCCAGCACAGTCTAGATCTAAGGGATCTTGGTTCCAAACAGGGGAACGAAAAGTAAGATCGACTCTGGACCTCAAACTTCTAACAACCTTTGACATGGTCCTCCTTCTTTGGATGGAGTCCCTCCGCTCAGCCATTACTTCAACAGAAAAAGGTGCCGTTTCCGGCATCCATTGATATTCGGGGTGCTTACCCTCTGCAAAAATTCCTTTGCCTTTCCATTCGTCAACAGCATTTTCAAGTCCCAACCTTGTCCTTCGGCCTTGCTTCCGCACCCAGAGTGTTCGCACGGGTCATGGCAGATGTCATGTTTCTCTTGCATCCTAGAGGCGTGCTCGTCCTGCCCTGTGTGGTCGACTGTCTAGCCGCCCTTTCAGGACTACGCTGAGTCGTCTGTATCACTTGCGATACCTTCTCACCTGGGCTGGCAGCTACACTTAGACAAGTTCTCCTCATTTCCAGCCCAGCAGATATCCTTTTTGAGGATGATCCTGCACACTTCTAGAAGGATGGTAATTCTTCCTCGAGACAAGGTCATGGCCCTTCAACAGGGAGCTCGCGCAAGGAGAGTTCTGAGGACTTGATTACTCACCCCCTCATTTCATTCGATTTACTAGGAGAGTTCTGAGGAAAAATGGTGACGACAATGGAAGCGGTTTCCTTCGCTCTGCTCGTTTTCAGCAAGTCAAACAGACTTTCAGACAATAGTCTGAGCTCCTTCTTCATCCAGGGCCTTTCTCCCGGTTCAATGGTTATTAGTAACTACCAATGCCAGTCTTCTTCTCCCCATCATTGTTCTGGAGATCCGAACGGTAGTCCTACAGCAGGTCCACTGCCTTCTGGCGGGTCACCCTATACGAATTCAATTGGATAAAGCCACGGCGGTGTCATACGTCAGTCATCTAGCAGGTACCCACGGTCAGGCGTCATGACCGAGGTACCTCACTTTTCTGTGATAGGCCAAAGTCTATTATTCGGTGATCTCGGTAGTATATATCCCAGGAGTAAAACTCTGAACGGCAAACAAATTCAGCCGTCAGGGTTCCGCCTCAAGTCAGTGGGAACTTCACCCTGAAGTCTTCCATCAGATCTGCCCTTACTGGAGCTCTCCAGTTGTAGGTGGGATGACATCCAGACTGAAGGCCAATGTACTCGAGTTCGTGGTTCGGCCTCGAGATCCAAGAGCCATCGCACTCCATGCTCTGGTTCTGCCGTGGTACCAGTTTCCATAACTCCCCTTCCACTACTTCCGAAAGCCTTTCGGAAGCAGAAAGGGGCCCCAGTGATCCTCAGAGATCCACACTGACCACGTCCGTTTTTTGTTTGCGGAGCTAGTATCTTCTCGCCTTATCGCAGCAAAACTGCAAGTAGGGACTTTCTCACAGGGAGTTTTCACACGTAGTCCTTCTCTATCGCATACCGTTAGCTCATTGGGACCTTATTATTCCTAAGAGCCTAACAGTAGGCTCCTTTTCATCCGGGCAGACTTTACTATCAGGGAAAGTCGTCCCTTTTTTCTCTGCAATATTCTCACTCTGACGAGTCTTCGGAGCTAGCTGCTCTGCTCTTTCAGACTTTTTTTCCTTATTACCTTTGAGGCAAGGTTGTCCTCAGGCCATCCCCATCCCTTGTTACCAAGGTGGTACTGTATTACCACTGTTTTGAGGGCATAGTTCTTCCCTCATCTCTTTTGGCACCAGTCCACAAAATGGAATGAGTTCCCCCTTGTTCTGGACGAAGTGAGTGCTCTGAGTAGGCACGTCTTGAGGACGGCGCCCTTCCGAAGGTTGGACGCTTTATTTGGGCTTCCTGACGGTAGAGAAAGGCTTCCTGACATGTTCAGGAAGGGTTTAGCCGTTTCATCGACCATGATAGCATGGTGAATTCGTTCCACCATCCAGGAGTCTTTCCGTGCAGGATGTCAGCCTATCTCCCTGTCTATCAAGGGTTCTAGGCACCAGGCGTCGGCAAGGCACGCCTGCAAGCTTGCGGATTCGTCCAGTCCGCATGCATTCTTGAAGCACTATAATTCCAACACTTCCACAGATGTGAGTCTGGACAGGCGGACTCTGCAGGCCGCGGTGGCGCACTTGTAAGTAGCGGTTACACAAGGCCTGATCTATTGTTGTCCCCACCCAGGGACTGCTTTGGGACGTCCCACGGTCTGTGTCCCCCAATGAGGCGTAGGAGAAATAGCTATTTTTGTGTACTCACCGTAAAATCCTTTTCTCCGAGCCATTCATTGGGGGACACAGCTCCCACCCTGTTATTAGCTTATGATCGTTTTTTTATAATCTGATATGCTATACTCTCATATATGTAATATGACATGCTATACGCTCATATATTGTTATTGATCTCCTACTGCTTTTGCACCGAACTGGTTAGCTGAGAGCCAGCAGGAGGGTGTATACTGCAGGGGAGGAGCTAACTTTCTTTGTATCACTTAGTGTCAGCCTCCTAGTGGCAGCAGCATACACCCACGGTCTGTGTCCCCCCAATGAATGGCTCGGAGAAAAGGATTTTACGGTGAGTACACAAAAATCCCTATTTCTGAACACATGTTAATTAAAATCTATACATTGTGTTAAGTGCTCCTTTTATTTTTTTTTTAAGCAATGTGCCTCCAAGTCAATCACGCTTCTGTGACATCAACCTGTCCAGTTACGAAGCAACACTGATTGTGAATCAATTTCAATTGCTGTTGTGCATATGAAATGAACAACAGGCAGAAATTTTAGGCAATTAGCAACATAACCCCTATAAAGAAGTAGTTTTGCAGGTGGTGACCACAGAACATTTCTCTGTTCTCATCCTTTTTGGCTGTTGTCTTGGTCACTTTTGTATTTTGTCATTGCTCTCGCCACTAGAGGTACAATAGTATGAGGTGGTGTCTACAAACCACAGAAGTTACTCAAGTAGCGCAGCTCATCCAAGATGGCACATCAATGTGAGCTGTGGCATGAAGGGTAGCTGTGGCTGTCAGTACAGTGTCCAGAGCATGGAGCAGATACTGTACCAGGAAACGGGCCAGCACACCAGGAGACGTGGAGGGGGCAGTAGGAGGGCAACAACTCCGCAGCAGGATCACTACCTCCTCCTCTGTGCAAAGAGGAGGAGCAGTGACAGAGCCCTGTAAAATGACCTCCAGCAGGCCACTAACATCCATAGGTCTGCTCAAACTGTCAGAAACAGACTCCATGAGGGTGGTATGAGGGCCTGATGTCCACAAGTGGGTGTTGTTCTTACAGCTCAACACCATGCAGGGCGTTTGGCATTTGCCCGGGAACACATAGATTGGCAAATTCAACATTGGCGCCCTGTGCGCTTCACGGATGAGAGAAGGTTCACACTGAGCACGTGACAGAGTCTGGAGACGCCGTGGAGAACATTCTCTGCTGCCTGCAACATCCTCCAGCATGACCGGTTTGGCAGAGGCTCAGTAATGGAGTGGAGAGGCATTTCTTTGGAGGGCTGCACAGCCCTCAAAGTGCTAGCCAGAGGTATCCTGACTGCCATTAGTTGCCAGGATGCGATCCTCAGACCCACTGTGAGACCATATGCAGGTGCATTGGTCTCTGGATTCCTTCTGATGTATGACAATGCTAGGCCAAATGTGGCTGAAGTGCATCAGCAGTTCCTGCATGATGAAGGCATTGATGATATGTACTGGCCTGCCTGTTCCCCAGACCTGAATCCAGTCGAGTACATCTGAGACACCATGTCTCGTTCCATCTACTAACACCACGTTGCACCACAGACTCTGCAGGAGTTGACTGATGCTTTAATCCAGGTCTGGGAGGAGATCCCTCAGGAGAACATCCACCACCTCATCAGGAGCATGCCCAGGCATTGTAGGGAGGTCATACAGGCCATTGAGCATAATTTCTTTGTCTTGAGGAATTTGCACTGAAGTTGGATAAGCCTGTAATTTTTGATTTTTCAACTTTGATTTTGAGTATCGTTCTTGCAATTTTCATACTGTCCACTGAGACTTTTTTTTAGACTCCTACTTCCCTGTCATTTCAGGAAGAGTTTACAACCGTTTCAGATGCAGGATTGGAATAAGAGTTAACACTTTTAGATCCATGAATCTGAATTAGGAATAAATAAAATAGAGATTTTGCTACTTTGACACTGAAGGGAGGGGGGCAGGGTCAGCTGTGACATCACTATATATTATAGGGAAACCTAAAAAAAATACTTTTAACAGAAAACCTGATTTAACCTATAGGTAAATGTCTTATGATGGTCTCCCTTTAATCTTGTATTCATTACAAAATTGGATGTATTTGTATAATATTATTATTATTACACCTACTACATATTGGGATAGAATCTTGGAGATGGGAATTCCCTTTAAATGGAGCCATGCGATGCTTCCCTGCGCCATGGGACGATGGCGCCATTTCCTTGCACAGTGGGGCCACAGTGGTAAATCAGGGCTAAGGTCAGACCTCTGGCATATTATGTAATTACAGTCTGCTCTGAAGTGCCATGGTAGCCACAACAGGCAAGTGACTGACCTCCATGTTACCTTCACGCATGAATGTATTTTCACAGGTGAAAATCACAAGTAGGCATGCAGCCTTGGTATCCACAATGCAAACAGAAACCTTACCAATGATTCATGGGATCCACCGGTTACATTAGCCGTGAAATTAGACTTGTGTCGTGTATTTATAGGGTGCTGTTCACAGCTGCTCCTTTTATGGCTGCTCACGTCCTATTTGATGAATGTATGTCTGTCCCCCATTACTTTAGACCACGAGTTCTCAGTCAGCCACTAAATATATATTGCATTAGTGTAATGTGGTTACTATAGCAGCACTGTGTTTGGTACTTCCAGCAATAATTATACTGTGGAATTATTGAGACTTTCCTGTATAATCCTTTTGAGATGTTTTGATACTTGATATTGCCAACACGCCATAGAGCGCATTTACTGTATCCGATGTTACAGGCTCTGAGATCAGGTTTTCTCCTTGTGTATGAATTAGTCTATGTATATTAATTTGGGTTTTGTTTTTTCAAAGACACTGTGTAGATCCTTACATGGGAAATTCCTATATAGTAATATTTATTCATCATTATTATATCGCGTATAACTTTTTTTTTTTCAGTTGCAGCCCCTTCCATTACCAGAGTAAAAGATCTTTTTTTTATCAATAATCTGTAATGGGACTATTGGGGTTTCCAGATCATTGCATGTTTATAATGTGACATTCGTAAAAGGGTATTATAACAATATTATAAATTATGTCCTTCTTAAGCAGTTAGTTTATTAAAATTTGAGGGCATTGTATGAGAGAACCTGCAGAAAAATGTTGCAGAGAATAATGTAATAACTGACAACTGGCATGGACTCATGAAAGAGGTCGTGTTTAACTAACATATTGGGTTTCTATGAGGAGGTAAGTGCAAATCTGGATGTTGGTAATGTGGTTAATGTGATTTATCGGGACTTTGCAAAGGCATGTGATACTGTACCACATAACAGCCTTCTACTGAAGCTACAGTGGCAAGGACCAGGGGGAACTATATGCAGATGGGTAAGGAATTGGCTAAATGACAGGAAACAGTCGTCATAAATGGTACATTCTCTAAATGGGATATAGTCAGCAGTGCAGACCGCAGGGATCTGTGCTAGGACCGATTCTTTTAAACCTTTATTAATGACCTAGTGGATGGGATTGAGAGTAAAGTGTCAGTCTTTGCTGACGACACCAAACTATCTAGGATTTTACAATCTGACCTTGACATTACAATTTTGCATAAAGATCTGGATAAGATGTCTGAATGGGCAAAAACTTGGCAAATGAGGTCTAATGTAGATAAATGTAGAGTAATGCACCTAGGATGGAGTTATCCTATTTCTGCATATACATTAAATGGGAGTGTACTCAGTACTGCAGAAAAGGACTTGGGTATTCTGCTGCTCAGCTTACTTGTAACCAGTACTCAATGTCAAGCAGCAGCCAGAAAAGCAAACAAGATTTTAGGTTGCATAAAAAGAGAGACAAAATCCCGCAATCCCAATGTGTTATTATCCCTTTATAAATCACTTGTGAGGCCACATCTAGAATATGGCATCCAGTTTTGGGCTCCACATTTTAAAAAAAGGATATTCAGAAGTTAGTTCATAAGGGGGGCAACTAGATTACAAGGGATGGAAGTCCTCTCATATGAGAGGGTTAGAAAAGTTGGGCTTGTTTACCTTAAAAAAAGACGCCTCAGAGGGGGATCTCATTTACATATATAAATGTGTGGTCAGTATAGATGTCTGACACATGACTTATTTCTTCCAAAGACCATACTAAGGACATGGGGCCACTCATTACATGTGGAAGAAAGGCGATTTCGACAGCTAATTAGGAAAGGGTTCTTTACAGTTAGAGCAGTGAGACTGTGGAATGCCCTACCACAAGAGGTACTAGGGCAGACACTATAGCCACTTTTAAAAAAGGCCTGAAAGATTTTCTCAATACACGTAACATTGCGGGTTCTAATTAATTTGGTGTTAAAATTTGCCCTTTGTGGAGAAAGGTTTGAACTTGATGGACCTAGGTCTTTTTTTTTTTTTCCAACCTTTGTAACCATGTAACAGCGTTAAGTGATATACTCAAACTAAAAAAATGAAAATTTAACAGGACGTATGTCACATGTTGAGCCAGAAGACTGCATCGTCTGATTGCTCCTACTCCGTTGCTGAGAAGAAGCACTTCTTCATTTTAAATGGTGATTTATTCCTTTTGGCAGAACAGGGTTTAATCAACCAGGTTGGAAAACTCCGTGAGCTGAGCTCAGCCATTCCCTTCCCCTTTATAATCTGGGCTCTAATGCAAATCCCTGTCAGAGCTAGCATTTGCTGCATTGCTTCAGGAGAAAGGTGTTCATTTGAGAAGCAGTTGTGGAGGAGTTATCTGTGACTGTTGCGTGGTTTCTCTTCTCTACTTTTGATTATTCCTCGTCCTCCACTCCCCCGTGCATTCCTCTATTATATGTGAGTGAATATTTTGTATGCCTAGAGTTTTCTGTTATCCCTTGTTTGTGTAGCCTTATTTGTCAGGTTGGTGTACTGCGGTGCAAAATAGCCCCCCTCTTACCTGGGTGGGGGAAGAGAATAGACGGAGGGCTAACTCATGAGATAAGGCAAGGATGGCGGCCTCTGCATCTTCACCTTCATAAGTATTCCGGGGAATAAGGTGAGCTAGGCACCCCTTAGTGGTAGGGTCAGGGAAGGAACCCCAGGTCTCCCGACAGCTGTGTTGTGACAACATAGTAATTTACATGTATGACTTTCACTTGCCCTGAAAATAAACCATTGATTAAAAAAATCGTTTCATTTCCATTATTTTGTGAATTTCTTGTTCAAGTTTGGTGCAGTTTAAACATAGGGGGCAATTCATCAAGTGTGGCAAAGCACACACTCGCACTATTCCAGTCTTACTAGAGTATGTGGCTCCTGAATACATGGTCCAGTGCCAGAAATATTACTCCAGTCAAGGGCATGTAATGAATTTGGTGGGCAGGCATGGCCACGACCCCACACAAGCTCCTCCCCACCTCTGCCCATTGTGATGGAGCTGATTCGAGCTAGCATGAAAACGTCAAAAGTCGCAAAACTGTTGCACATCTCAAACTGAAAACAAAGTTCTCTCTCCATTCTCTTTCATTATTCCTATACATTAAGATCAGGCACTTTGCCTCATCATTTTTCCACGGTCTGCAGCCCTCCATTCCTACTTCCTTGGAGAGACTGTGCAAGAATACTTCCACAACAAGAGGTTTAATATCTAGTATTTTACAGACTCCAGACAGATTCCTTAACTAGACACTCTTAAATGCTATTAAACCGTTTTTGGGTTAAGGTCCAACTCCTTAGTAAGCAAGTTTTCGGAGTAGCTGTCCCTCTAGATCCTCAGCTCTTCCTATTAAATATTTTCCCTGAGTCCATATCTAAGAGATCCATTAGACTGCCTTTACATATGCTGACAGCAGCACGCTGTTTGATTTCCTATCACTGGAACAAACCTCTCCACCTTCCCAACCAGATCTCTGTTCTCGCATCAAGGATATCAGGAATTTTGAGTACCAGGGAGACCTTAATGACAATACTGTAGAGAACTTTAACCTGATTTGGTCTCCTTGGGATTTTTGGGGGGCCGTGTTTAAATATTTGAGCTCTGAGATTTATGTTAATAGGTCACAAGATTGTCATTCCCCCCTTTTCCTTAGGTCTGAGTCTATGTATTTGTTTGTGAGCTTTTACACTTTATATGCTTCAAAAAGGTTTAACCGCTTAGTGACAGAGCTAGTTTGTTACTTAACCCCTTCATGACCCAGCTTATTTTGACCTTAAAGACCTGGCCGTTTTTTGTAATTCTGACCAGTGTCCCTTTATGAGGTAATCACTCAGGAACTTTTCAAATTTTCAAATTTTGAATTTTTATTCTGTTAAACGAGAGAGTTATGTGACACAAATTACTTAATAAATAACATTTCCAACATGTCTACTTTACATCAGCACAATTTTTGAACCAAATTTTTTTTTTGCTAGGAAGTTATAAGGGTTAAAATTTGACCAGCGATTTCTCATTTTTACAGCAAAATTTACAAAACCATTTTTTTTAGGGACCACCTCACATTTGAAGTCAGTTTGAGGGGTCTGTATGGATGAAAATACCCAAAATTGACACCATTCTAAAAACTGCACCCCTCAAGGTGCTCAAAACCACATTTAAGAAGTTTATTAACCCTTCAGGTGCTTCACAGCAGCAGAAGCAACATGGAAGGAAAAAATGAACATTTAACTTTTTAGTCACAAAAATGATGTTTTAGCAACAATTTTTTTATTTTCCCAAGGGTAAAAAGAGAAACTGGACACCAAAGGTTATTCTACAATTTGTCCTGAGTACACCGATACCCCATATGTGGGGGGGAACCACTGTTTGGGCGCACGACAGGGCTCGGAAGGGAAGGAGCGCCATTTGACTTTTTCTATGAAAAATTGGCTCCAATCTTTAGCGGACACCATGTCACGTTTGGAGAGCCCCTGTGTGCATAAACATTGGAGCTCCCCCACAAGTGACCCCATTTTGGAAACTAGACCCCCCAAGGAGCTTATCTAGATGCATAGTGAGCACGTTAAACCCCCAGGTGCTTCACAAATTGATCCTTAAAAAATGAAAAAGTACTTTTTTTTTCACACAAAATTTCTTTTAGCCTTAATTTGTCCATTTCCACATGGGCAACAGGATAAAATGGATCCTAAAATGTATTGGGCAATTTCTCCTGAGTACACTGATACCTCACATGTGGGGGTAAACCACTGTTTGGGCACACGGCAGGGCTCGGAATGGAAGGAGCGCCATTTGACTTTTTGAATGAAAAATTAGCTCCAATCGTTAGCTGACACCATGTCGCGTTTGGAGAGCCCCTGTTTGCCTAAACATTGGAGCTTCCCCACATGTGACCCCATTTTGGAAACTAGACCTCCTAAGGAACTAATCTAGATGTGCGGTGACCACTTTAAACCCTCAAATGCTTCACAGAAGTTTATAACGCAGAGCCGTGAAAATAAAAAATCATTTTTCTTTCCTCAAAAATTATTTTGTAGCCCACAATTTTTTATTTTCACAAGAGTAACAGGAGAAATTGGACCCGAAAAGTTGTCCAGTTTGTCCTGAGTACGAGGATACCCCATATGTGGGGGGAACCACTGTTTGGGCACACGTCGGGGCTCAGAAGGGAAGTAGTGACTTTTGAAATGCAGACTTTGATGGAATGGTCTGCGGGTGTCACGTTGCGTTTGCAGAGCCCCTGATGTGCCTAAACAGTAGAAACCCCCCACAAGTGACCCCACTTTGGAAGATAGACCCCCAAGGAACTTATCTAGATATGTGGTGAGCACTTTGAACCCCCAAGTGCTTCACAGAAGTTTACAATGCAGAGCCGTGAAAATAAAAAATCACGTTTCTTTCCTCAAAAATGATGTTTTAGCAAGCAATTTTTTATTTTCACAAGGGTAACAGGAGAAATTGGACCCCAATAATTGTTGCCCAGTTTGTCCTGAGTATGCTGGTACCCCATATGTGGGGGTAAACCACTGTTTGGGCGCACGTTGGGGCTCGAAAGGGAAGGAGCACCATTTGACTTTTTGAATGCAAGATTGACTGGAATCAATGGTGGCGCCATGTTGCGTTTGGAGACCCCTGATGTGCCGTAACAGTGGAAACCCCTCAATTCTAACTCCAACATACCCCTAACCCTAATCCCAACTCTAGCCATAACCATAATCACAGCCCTAACCCCAACACACCCCTAATCCCAACCCTAATCCTAACCCTAATCCCAACCCTAACCACAACACACCCCTAAACCTAACCATAACCCTAACCACAGCCTAATCTTATCCCTATTTCCAACCCTAGCCCTAATTCCAACCCTAACCCTAAGGCTATGTGCCCACGTTGCGGATTCGTGTGAGATTTTTCCGCACCATTTTTGAAAAATCCGCAGGTAAAAGGCACTGCATTTTACCTGCGGATTTACCGCGGATTTCCAGTGTTTTTTGTGCGGATTTCACGTGTGGATTCCTATTGAGGAACAGGTGTAAAACGCTGCGGAATCCGCACAAAGAATTGACATGCTGCGAAAAATACAACGCAGCGTTTCCACGCGGTATTTTCCGCACCATGGGCACAGCGGATTTGGTTTTCCATAGGTACTGTAAACCTGATGGAAAACTGCTACGAATCCGCAGCGGCCAATCCGCTGTGGATCCGCAGCCAAATCCGCTGTAGATCCGCAGCCAAATCCGCACCGTGTGCACATAGCCTAATTTTAACCCTAACCCTAGTTCTAACCCTAATTCTAGCCGTAACCCTAACCCTAAGGCCAGGTTCACACTGCTGCTAGCGCAAGTGCCGACGTTTGCATCGTGCTAGCGCAGATAGAGCATCTGCTAGCTCTATATGCTGCAGCCCGCGTCTCCGGGTCCATCACTCAATGACGGCACATCCTTAGCGCACGCCCATTGTGGGCGTGCGCTAGTGATGCGTCTGACATTGCTGTCAATAGCAGCCGTAACGGACTACGTCACACCGCGTTTATGCCGCGGTGTAACGTAGTCCGTCTAACGGACCGCTTAGACGCAGTGTGAACCAACCCTAGCCCTAGTGGGGCAAAGAAAAAAAAATTCTTTATTATTGTCCCTATCCATGGGGGTGATAAAGGGGGGGGGTGGTTATTTATTATTTTTATTTTGATCGCTGTGATAGGTTCTATCACAGCGATCAAAATGTACCTATAACGAACCTGCCGGCCGGCAGATTCGGCGGACGTATTGCGCATGCGCCCGCTATTTTGGAAGATGGCGGCGCCCATCAAACACACGGATGACGGACATCGGGAGGGACCCAGGTCGGTAAGTATGAGTAGGGGTGATCGGACAGCGGGGGGGAAGGAGCGGACAGCGGGGGGAGCGGGGGACACTATTTGACCGGACGGAGGACCGGAGGGGAGGTGATCGGTGGGGGGGGGGGGGGGGGTGTTGTGAATTCTGTTGTCGGGCTCCCTCCTGTGGTCATGAATGGTACTTCGGCTGGTTCTGTCCATGGACTTCCTCTGGTGGGTGTTTCTGAGTTTCCTTCCACAGGTGACGAGGTTATTTCGTTAGCTGGCTGCTCTATTTAACTCCACTTAGATCTTTGCTCCATGCCACCTGTCAATGTTCCAGTATTGGTCTTGTTCACTCCTGGATCGTTCTTGTGACCTGTCTTCCCAGCAGAAGCGAAGTTCCTGCTTGTATTTTCTTTGGTTTGCTATTTTTCTGTCCAGCTTGCTATTTTTATTGTTGTCTTGCTTGCTGGAAGCTCTGGGACGCAGAGGGAGCGCCTCCGCACCGTGAGTCGGTGCGGAGGTTCTTTTTGCGCCCTCTGTGTGGTCTTTTTGTAGGTTTTTGTGCCGACCGCAAAGCAACCTTTCCTATCCTCAGTCTGTTCAGTAAGTCGGGCCTCACTTTGCTAAATCTATTTAATCTCTGTGTTTGTATTTTCATCTTTACTCACAGTCATTATATGTGGGGGGCTGCCTTTTCCTTTGGGGAATTTCTCTGAGGCAAGGTAGGCTTTATTTTTCTCTCTTTAGGGCTAGCTAGTTCCTTAGGCTGTGCCGAGTTGCATAGGGAGCGTTAGGAGCAATCCACGGCTATTTCTAGTGTGTGTGATAGGATTAGGGATTGCGGTCAGCAGAGTTCCCACGTCCCAGAGCTCGTCCTTTATTATCAGTAACTATCAGGTCATTCCGTGTGCTCTTAACCACCAGGTCCATTATTGTCCTGACCACCAGGTCATAACAGTACAGGTGGCCCAAAGTACTAATGCATCTCAATAGAGGGATAAGAGAAGTTCTGAGACCATTTTTTTTTCTTTGCAGTGTGTTTTGTCTCTCTTTTCCCCTTTACCTCTGGGTGGTTCAGGACACTGGTGTAAACATGGACATTCAAGGTCTGTCCTCTTGGATGTATAATCTCACTACAAGGGTACAAAACATTCAAGATTTTGTGGTTCAGAATCCGATGTCAGAGCCTAGGATTCCAATTCCTGATTTGTTTTTTGGTGATAGATCTAAGTTCTTGAATTTCAAAAATAATTGTAAATTGTTTCTTGCCTTGAAACCTCGCTCCTCAGGTGACCCTGTTCAACAAGTAAAGATCATTATTTCTTTGTTACGTGGTGACCCTCAAGACTGGGCATTTTCCCTTGCGCCAGGAGATCCGGCATTGCGTGAAGTTGATGCGTTTTTCCTGGCGCTTGGATTGCTTTATGACGAACGTAATTCAGTGGATCAGGCAGAGAAAATCTTGCTGGCTCTGTGTCAGGGTCAGCATGAAGCGGAGATATATTGTCAGAAGTTTAGAAAGTGGTCTGTGCTCACTCAGTGGAATGAATGTGCCCTGGCAGCAATCTTCAGATAGGGTCTCTCTGAAGCCCTTAAGGATGTCATGGTGGGATTTCCCATGAATGCTGGTCTGAATGAGTCTATGTCTTTGGCCATTCAGATCGATCGACGCTTGCGTGAGCGTAAAGCTGTGCACCATTTGGCGGTACTATCTGAGCATGGGCCTGAGCCTATGCAATGTGATAGGACTTTGACCAGAGCTGAACGGCAAGAACACAGACGTCGGAATGGGCTATGTTTTTACTGTGGTGATTCCACTCATGTTATCTCCGATTGTCCTAAGCGCACTAAGCGGTTCGCTAGGTCTGCCACCATTGGTACGGTACAGTCTAAATTTCTATTGTCCGTTACTCTGATTTGCTCTTTGACATCTTATTCTGTCATGGCATTTGTGGATTCAGGCGCTGCCCTGAATTTGATGGACTTGGCGTTTGCTAGGAGCTGTGGGTTTTTCTTGGAGCCCTTGCAGTATCCTATTCCATTGAGAGGAATTGATGCTACGCCTTTGGCCAAGAATAAGCCTCAGTACTGGACCCAATTGACCATGTGCATGGCTCCTGCACATCAGGAGGATATCCGCTTTCTGGTGTTGCATAATCTGCATGATGTGGTCGTTTTGGGGTTGCCATGGCTACAGGTTCATAATCCAATATTGGACTGGAAATCTATGTCTGTGTCCAGCTGGGGTTGCCAGGGGGTACATGGTGATGTTCCATTTTTGTCTATTTCATCTTCCACTCCTTCTGAAGTTCCAGAGTTTTTGTCAGATTATCGGGATGTATTTGATGAGCCCAAAGCCAGTGCCCTACCTCCTCATAGGGATTGCGATTGTGCAATTAATTTGATTCCTGGTAGTAAGTTTCCTAAGGGCCGATTGTTCAATTTATCTGTGCCAGAACACGCCGCTATGCGGAGTTATATAAAGGAATCCTTGGAGAAAGGCCATATTCGCCCGTCGTCATCACCGTTAGAGCAGGGTTCTTTTTTGTGGCCAAGAAGGATGGTTCTTTGAGACCTTGTATTGATTACCGCCTTCTTAATAAAATTACAGTCAAATTTCAGTATCCTTTGCCGTTGCTGTCTGATTTGTTTGCTCGTATTAAAGGGGCTAGTTGGTTCACCAAGATAGATCTTCGAGGGGCGTATAATCTTGTGCGTATTAAACAAGGCGATGAATGGAAAACAGCATTTAATACGCCCGAGGGCCATTTTGAGTACCTGGTTATGCCATTCGGGCTTTCCAATGCTCCATCAGTATTTCAGTCCTTTATGCATGACATCTTCCGAGAGTACCTGGATAGATTCCTGATTGTGTATTTGGATGATATTTTGGTCTTTTCGGAAGATTGGGAGTCTCATGTGAAGCAGGTCAGAATGGTGTTCCAGGTCCTTCGTGCGAATTCCTTGTTTGTGAAGGGGTCAAAGTGTCTCTTTGGAGTTCAGAAGGTTTCATTTTTGGGGTTCATTTTTTCCCCTTCTACTATCGAGATGGACCCTGTTAAAGTCCAGGCCATTTACGATTGGACTCAGCCGACATCTGTGAAGAACCTGCAAAAGTTCCTGGGCTTTGCTAATTTTTATCGGCGCTTCATCGCTAATTTTTCTAGTGTTGCTAAACCGTTGACTGATTTGACCAAGAAGGGTGCTGATGTGGTCAATTGGTCTTCTGCAGCTGTAGAGGCTTTTCAGGAGTTGAAGCGTCGTTTTTCTTCTGCCCCTGTGTTGTGCCAGCCAGATGTTTCGCTCCCGTTTCAGGTTGAGGTTGATGCTTCTGAGATTGGAGCAGGGGCTGTTTTGTCGCAAAGAAGTTCTGATGGCTCGGTGATGAAGCCATGTGCTTTCTTTTCTAGAAAGTTTTCGCCTGCTGAGCGTAATTATGATGTTGGTAATCGAGAGTTGTTGGCCATGAAGTGGGCATTCGAGGAGTGGGGACATTGGCTTGAAGGAGCTAAGCATCGCGTGGTGGTCTTGACAGATCACAAGAATTTGACTTATCTTGAGTCTGCCAAACGGTTGAATCCGAGACAGGCTCGATGGTCGTTATTTTTCTCCCGTTTTGATTTTGTGGTTTCGTACCTTCCGGGCTCTAAGAATGTGAAGGCTGATGCCCTGTCAAGGAGTTTTGTGCCTGACTCTCCGGGTGTTCCTGAGCCGGCGGGTATTCTCAAAGAGGGGGTAATTTTGTCTGCCATCTCCCCTGATTTGCGGCGGGTGCTGCAAAAATTTCAGGCTGATAGACCTGACCGTTGCCCAGCGGAGAAACTGTTTGTCCGTGATAGATGGACTAGTAGAGTTATCTCTGAGATTCATTGTTCAGTGTTGGCTGGGCATCCTGGAATCTTTGGTACCAGAGATTTGGTGGCTAGATCCTTTTGGTGGCCGTCTTTGTCACGGGATGTGCGTTCTTTTGTGCAGTCCTGTGGGACTTGTGCTCGGGCTAAGCCCTGCTGTTCTCGTGCCAGTGGGTTGCTTTTGCCCTTGCCGGTCCCGAAGAGGCCCTGGACGCATATTTCTATGGATTTTATTTCGGATCTCCCCGTCTCTCAAAAGATGTCGGTCATTTGGGTGGTTTGTGATCGCTTTTCTAAGATGGTCCATTGTTTTGAATTCTGTTGTCGGGCTCCCTCCTGTGGTCATGAATGGTACTTCGGCTGGTTCTGTCCATGGACTTTCTCTGGTGGCTGTCGGTGTTTCTGAGTTTCCTTCCACAGGTGACGAGGTTAATTCGTTAGCTGGCTGCTCTATTTAACTCCACTTAGATCTTTGCTCCATGCCACCTGTCAATGTTCCAGTATTGGTCTAGTTCACTCCTGGATCGTTCTTGTGACCTGTCTTCCCAGCAGAAGCTAAGTGACTGCTTGTTTTTCTCTGGTTTGCTATTTTTCTGTCCAGCTTGCTGGAAGCTCTGGGACGCAGAGGGAGCGCCTCCGCACCGTGAGTCGGTGCGGAGGGTCTTTTTGCGCCCTCTGTGTGGTCTTTTTGTAGGTTTTTGTGCTGACCGCAAAGCTACCTTTCTTATCCTCAGTCTGTTCAGTAAGTCGGGCCTCACTTTGCTTAATCTATTTCATCTCTGTGTTTGTATTTTCATCTTTACTCACAGTCATTATATGTGGGGGGCTGCCTTTTCCTTTGGGGAATTTCTCTGAGGCAAGGTAGGCTTTATTTTTCTCTCTTTAGGGCTAGCTAGTTCCTTAGGCTGTGCCGAGTTGCATAGGGAGCGTTAGGAGCAATCCACGGCTATTTCTAGTGTGGTTGATAGGATTAGGGATTGCGTTCAGCAGAGTTCCCACGTCCTAGAGCTCGTCCTATATTATCAGTAACTATCAGGTCATTCCGTGTGCTCTTAACCACCAGGTCCATTATTGTCCTGACCACCAGGTCATAACAGGGGGGGCAGATCGTGATCTCCAGCCATGGCTGATGCTATTGCAGCATCGGCCATGGCTGGATTGTAATATTTCACCAATTTTCATTGGTGAAATATTAGTATCGCTCTGATTGAAAGTGAAACGTCACTTTCAACAGCCAATCAGAGCGATCGTAGCCACGGGGGGGTGAAGCCACCCCCCCTGGGCTAAAGTACAACTCCTCCTGTCCCTGCAGGCCGGGTGAAATTACAGTTAACCCTTTCACCCGGCCTGCAGGAGCCCAATCCAGCCATGACGCATATGCTGCGTCACAGGTCGGAATGGCACAGGTTTTCATGAAGCATACGGTGCGTCAAAGGTCGGGAAGGGGTTAATGACCAAGTACATTTTTACAATTCTGACAACTGTCAGTTAGAGGTTATAGCTCTGGAACGCTTCAACGTATCCCACTGATTTTGAGATTTGTTTTTTTTCATGACATATTGTACTTCATGTTAGTGGTAAAATTTCTTCAATATAGCTTGCGTCTATTTATGAAAAAAATGGTAATTTGTAAAATTATGCAATTTTCAAACTTTTAATTTTTGTACCCTTTAAATCAGAGAGTGGTGTCACAAAAAATAATTAACGTTTCCCACATGTCAGCTTTACATCAGCACAATTTTGGAAACATCATATTTTTTTGTTAGGACGTTATAAGGGTTAAGGGTATGTTCACACTATGCGGTTTTAACTGCGGAACCGCCGCGATTTTGCCGCTGCGGGTCCGCAGCTGTTTTCCATGCAGGGTACAGTACAATGTTACCCTATGAAAAACAAAAACCGCAGTGCACATGATGCGGAAAATCCCGAAAAAAACCGCGCTGAATTGCTGCGGAAAAAAAGAAGGACCATGTCACTTCTTTGTGCAGAATCGCAGCGATTCTGCACCCATTGAAATGCATTGATCCGCTTACTTCCCGCATGGGGCTGTGCACACCATGCGGGAAGTAAGCGGATAATGTGCGGGTTATACCCGGGGTGGAGAAGAGGAGACTCTCCTCCAGGCCCCGGGAACCATATTTGTGGTAAAAAAAAAAAAAGAATTAAAATAAAAAATAAGCTATACTCACCTCTGAAGTCTCAGCGCTGCACGCGGCCGTCCGGTCTCAGGTTTGCTATGCGACCAGGACCTTCGGTGACGTCGCGGTCACATGACCGTGACGTCACGAAGGTCCTGGTCGCACAGCGTCTTTAGAACCGGACCGCCGCCTGCAGTGCCGAGGAGATCGGGACGTCAGAGGGTGAGTATATAATTATTTTATTATTTTTAACACTATTATTGATGCTGCATATTGCTGCATATGCAGCATCAATAGTAGGGGTAAAATCCCGCAGCGGAACCCGCAGGACAAACCGCGATAAATCTGCAGGGATAACCGCAGCGGGTTTGCCCTGCAGATTTATCAAATCCGCTGCGGGAGATCCCGCAGGACAGAACACAAAATTTACAAAACTATTTTTTTTTTTTTTTTTAGGGACCACTTCACATTTGAAGTGAGTTTGGGGAGTCAATATAGCAGAAAATATCCAAAAGTGACAACATTCTAAAGACTGCACCCCTCAAGGTGCACAAAACCACATCCAAGAAGTTTATTAACCCTTCAGGTGCTTCACAAAAACTAAAGCAATGCGGAAGGAAAAAATGAACATTTTACTTTTTCCCCCCAAAATTTACTTTGGAACCTTTTTTTTTTATTTATTTATTTTCACAAGGGTATCAGGACAAAAAGGACCACAAAATGTGTTCAATTTCTCCTGAGTAGGCAGATACCCCATGTGTGGGGAAAAAACACTGTTGGCTGGAATCAATGGTGGCGCCATGTCGCGTTTGGAGACCCCCTGATGTACCAAAACAGTGGAAACCCCCCAATTCTAACTCCAATCATAACCCCAACACACCCCTAACCCTAATCCCAATTATAACCATAATCCCAACCCTAACAATAACCCTAGCCATTTATATTTTTTTTTAATTATTTTTAGCTAACTAAGGGATGAAGGGGGTTTAATCTTCTATTATTTTTTATTTATTTTTTTTTTAGGCTCTATCACAGTGATAATAATCTTTATTTTTAATCATCTTTATTTTTATATAGCGCTAACATATTCCGCAGCACACATTATCATCACTGTCCCCGATGGGGCTCACAATCTAGAATCCCTATCAGTAGGTCTTTGGAATGTGGGAGGAAACCGGAGTACCCGGAGGAAACCCACGCAAACACGGAGAGAACATACAAACTCTTTGCAGATGTTGTTCTGGGTGGGATTAGAACCCAGGACCCCAGCGCTGCAAGGCTGCTGTGCTAACCACTGTGCCACCGTGCTGCATGAACCAATTTCCTATTGGTGCCGGCTGTCAGATCTTGGGGGGCGCACTGCGCATGCGCCTGCTATTTTCTCCCGGATGAAGACGCCTGCAGCCTGGTGGACTTCACGGGGGGTTGCAGGGACAACTGAGGTGGGTTTTTTGCGGTCGCCGTTATACTGCAACACCTTGGTCGGTGAAAAACGACCTGAATCATGTTCTCTGGGGTTTCAGCTACCCCCAGAGTAGCCAAGACCCCGGAGAAATTCCGACTCTGGGGGGGCGATATACCCTTATACCCCAGCGCCGTTAAAAAGCAGCGCTGTGATACAAGTACCCTTAACTGCCGCCGGTAAAAGGTGTATCGGCGGTCGTTAAGGGGTTAACTGGATGTATAAAATTATTATAGAACAATATTGGTTGACAACCTATAAATTATAGTGAAACCTTTTTTTTTTTTTTTGTTTCAATAATTTTTTATTTAAAGAATAATACATAGATCTCCCAACATGGGAGTTTTGAAAGTACAACAAGGGACCGCTCTTACATCGTTAGTGTCATAATATATCCATTATAATGGACCCATGCGCACATTCGTAGAAGACAAGCCTGAGACAAGAGGGAAAGTGGGTTAGTACATGAATCAAAAGAAATCCGCTTTACAGTATTTACCACACAACAGTACACTTTAGGTCAACACCGACAGAGGTCAGTTTTTAGGTTACAACTCATAGCGTGGGAGAAGCAAAAAGATAAGAAACAGAAAAAAGAACCCACACACATATCTATCGCTAGATAGTTATCTGCGATCTCCAGTTCACACCTCACGAAGAGAGCGTTAGGGCAAGCGACAGCTGATCCCCAGAGTTCAAATCCAGCCACGGGGTCCACACCCGGAGAAAGAAGTTCCAATCATCAGTTCTCGTAGCTTGGATGCGCTCGTACATCATAATAGTGTTCATTCTAGTCCTGACTTGGGTCATTGAAAGTGACGGTGTCCTCCACTTTGATGCTATGTGTATTTTAGCCGCAATGCCCATAGTGAAACCTTTTTAATGGCTAATTTGTTTTTCTTTTCCATTAAAAATTTAAAAATTGAAAAGTTTATTTCAATAAAAATTACAATTTAAAAAAAAGGTTGCA
The DNA here is from genome assembly GCF_032444005.1 of Ranitomeya imitator. Classification (NCBI taxonomy): domain Eukaryota; kingdom Metazoa; phylum Chordata; class Amphibia; order Anura; family Dendrobatidae; genus Ranitomeya; species Ranitomeya imitator. The sequence continues at coordinate 399,639,816 of NC_091287.1, read as the reverse complement.
TATCTCCCCTTTGTGCAAATTGTTTTTGACTTTTTAATGCTTTTACTCTGTTTTCTGGTGTAAAAGCTTTTATGAAGAGGCCACATAGTTTTTTGTTTTTGTTAGTGGACTGTAACCTTTGGAAAGCTTTAGGGTACCGTCACACAGTGCAATTTTGATCGCTACGACGGCACGATTTGTGACGTTCGAGCGATATAGTTACGATATCGCAGTGTCTGACACGCTCCTGCGATCAGGGACCCCGCTGAGAATCGTACGTCGTAGCAGATCGTTTGAAACTTTCTTTCGTCGTCTAGTGTCCCGCTGTGGCGGCATGATCGCATGGTGTAACATATATCGTATACGATGTGCGCATAGTAACCAACGGCTTCTACATCGCACATACGTCATGAAATTATCGCTCCAGCGTCGTAGATTGCAAAGTGTGACAGCAGTCTACGACGCTGGAGCGATATTGTTACGACGCTGGAGCGTCACGGATCGTACCGTCGTAGCGATGAAAATTGCACTGTGTGACGGTACCCTAAAGGTGAGAAATCTACTTATCCTCTGTGTGGATTCAATGTAAGGTTTTATCTTGGCAAAAACAAACTTACAACTTAACTACATTGTAAGCAAAACCAAAGAAATGAGCTGGAGAACATGGTGGTGTAAAGGTACCTTCACACATAACGATATCGTTAACGATATCGTTTCAACGTCACGCTTTTTTGTCACTCCTTATGTGTGACAGCGACCAACGATCAGGCCCCTGCTGGGAGATCGTTGGTCGTAGGGAATGATCAGGACCTTTTTTGGTCGCTGATCACCCGCTGTCATCGCTGGATCGGCGTGTGTGATGCCGATGCAGCGATGTGTTCACTTGTAACCAGGGTAAACATCGGGTTACAAAGTGCAAGGCCGCGCTTAGTAACCCGATATTTACCCTGGTTACCATTGTAAAAGTTAAAAAAAAACAAAACCCTACATACTTACATTCCGATGTCTGTCACGTCCCCCGCCGTCAGCTTCCCTCCCTGCACTGACTGTCAGCGCCGCCGGCTGTAAAGCAGAGCACAGCGGTGACGTCACCACTGTGCTCTGGCTCTGCTTTACGGCCTGCGCCGCTGACAGTCAGTGGAGGGAGGGAAGTTGACGGTGGGGGACATGACAGACATCGGAATGTAAGTATGTAGTGTTTTTTTTTTTTGTTTTTTTTTTTAACTTTTACAATGGTAACCAGGGTAAATATCGGGTTACTAAGCGCGGCCCTGCGCTTAGTAACCCGATGTTTACCCTGGTTATCCGGGGACTTCGGCATCGTTGAAGACAGTTTCAACGATGCCGAAGTCTTTCCCCGGATCGTTGGTCGCTGGAGAGAGCTGTGTGACAGCTCCCCAGCGACCACACAACAACTTACCAACGATCACGGCCAGGTCGTATCGCTGGTCGTGATCGTTGGTAAGTCATTTAGTGTAACGGTACCTTAAGTATAATGGGTATGTGCATATTTACACTGCGGCCATTAGCGAACACAACCTAGAATAAAAATAATGAGCGAATATCCTTCAGTAAATAATAATAGTACATGTAATTAACATGGGATACTAGTTGACACTAGTTTGATCCGAAAAGCATAAAATCCATCCCAGCATGACAGTGTATTCAGTGTCTTTTATGCCCTATGTTTTTACCTGTACTATTTACTTACTGCAGGGTATATGTTCATTTTGTTTTTATCCCAGGTGTGGTATTCCAACTCACTTGGCAGTATACAGAGGTAGAAAGTAGTAACACTGTCTCTTTAAATCTTCTGTTTATTGTATTGCGGCATAAACCAACAAGAAGGGAAAATACATGCAGCCTTTCCTTCTAAAACAGAAAGCAAAAAAAAACAAAACACTGCAACAGTCCATACGTATGCGGGTGGCACCCCACTCTGGAGCAACACAGGTTCAGTCTTTCTTCAGGACACAAAACCCACTGGAGACTCCTCTCTCCAGCCTAGCTGAAGCCAGACTGCCTGTAGAGCTCGGTTATTTAAACCCAAGACCTTGTGACTCCATCATGTGACTGACCACATGATCATGACATCACAGGTCCTGGCAGCTCTTCCGGTGGAGATAAAGTGGACCTCCTCCCACCCGCTCTATGAAGATCCACATGAAACCAGACCATTATGCCACCTAACTTACAGTGAGGGGAATAAATATTTGATCCCTAGCTGATTTTGTAAGTTTGCCCACCTAATTTTAACATTGAGAGAATATCAAAAATAAAATCCAGAAAATGACAATGTATAAATTTGCATTTTGCAGTGAGAAATAAGTATTTGATCCCTCTGGCAAACAAGACTTAATACTTGGTGGCAAAACCCTTGTTGGCAAGCACAGCAGTCAGACGTTTTTTGTAGTTGATGAGGGTTGCTCACATGTCAGGAGGAATTTTGGTCCACTCCTCTTTGCAGATCATCTCTAAATCATTAAGATTTTGAGGCTGTCACTTGGCAACTCGGAGCTTCATCTCCCTCCATAAGCTTTCTATAGGATTTCTATGTATTTTGCACAATCTTCCTCTCAACTTGAACCCTTTTTTCTTGTCTTCTGCCGAAAAACATCCCCACAACATGATGCTGCCACATGTTTCACTGTGTTGATGGTGTTCTTGGGGTGATAAGCTGTTGTCATTCCAAGACGTCCTCTTCTGATCTTCAGCCACGGCTCTGGCGCAGGCGTACTTTGTCTGCCCTGTTGAGGGCAGAACAAAGTACTGCAGTGCGCAGGCGCCGGAAAGGTCAGAGAGGCCCTGCGCACTGCAGTACTTTGCTCTGCCCTTAACAGGGCAGACTAAGTACGCCTGCGCCGAAGCCGTGGCTGAACATCAGAAGAGGACGTTTTGGAATGAAGATGGGAGGCGCCGCAGCGGACCAGAGACACCCATCCGACTGGACCAGCAGCGGGACCGCCCCTGGGTGAGTATAATCAAACTTCTTTTTCTCCTCTTTCAGGTAACATCGGGGGGCTTATCTACAGCATTACAGAATACTGTAGATAAGCCCCTGATGCCGGTGGGCTTACCTCACCCGCGATTTTCGGGGTGACAGGTTCCCTTTAAGTCTCTACATGGGAACTCGGCATCTTTTTCAGGGTTACCTTTTGTTTTCTGTGCTGTCTCTGATTTAATGCCATCCTTGCCCGGGCTGACTGTTTTGGTGAGTGGCCCTCTCTTGGCAGATTTGTTGATGTACCATGTTCTTTTCATTTGATAATGGATTTGTTGGTGCTCCGGAGATTATCAGAGATGGGGATTTTTTTTTTTTATAACCTAACCATAACTTGGACTTCTCAATCACTATGTCCCTGATATGTTTGGGGATCTCCGTGGACCTCATGTTGTTTGGTTAGTGATGCCTCTTAATGGTGTTGCAGCCATTGTGTATATACTGACCGCCTATGGGACTCTTGGATTGCACACAGGTGGATTTCCTGTCACTGAGAATGTGACTTATGAATGGAATTGCTTGAACCAGAATTTAAGGACTTCATAGCAAAAGGGGTGAATACATATGCACATGCCAATTTTTAGTTATTTGATCCCTTAAATTTAATTTATGCCTCTCTTTCTCACAACCAACTTAGACTAAGATTACAAAAATATTTAAACACAGATTGTAATGTAACAAAATGAGTAAAAAACCAAGGGGGTAAATACTTTCGCAAGCCACTGTACATATTTATCCTTGGAGAAAAAAAGAATTTAGTATATCCAAAAGCCGAAGATTTGCTTCAATAGTCAGTAGAAATAACTTGGGCTGTACGTCTGTAAATTCCTATTGATCTGAAACCTCCTATCTGTTGTACATCTTAACTTCTGACTTGTAGGAGTCTTGCAAGGAATGAATAGTGTTGGGGAAATGTTATTTGTGCTGTTCGGTGAGTTGAATACTTTAGTGTGAATGATTCCTTTTTCTTTCTTTAAAAAAAAAATGTGTATTTGTTTGGAGATTGCAAATCCCCCAGAAGCACGATTTTTCCAGTGTCTAATTAGCATGCCTGTTCTTTCCATGACATCACTCCTAAAACAGTGTGACCCTATATAAGGGCTCTCCAGACTGCTCAGGATTCGGCTCTTTTCGCTGTTTGCCAGTGACATGAATTTCTATTAAAATCCATTGAAACTTAAGGAAATGGAAAGTCTTTTTACACCAGAGTCACACTTAAGTGCTTTTAATAGACAGTGTCTATGAGGTGTGCGTTACATGATTAACCCTTATAGTATGCTTGTCACTTGCAGACAGCTAACTCGGAAGGGGTTAAACTACTTGATACTAAGTAGCCTGCTCCAGTTTAACAAAGCAGGCAAGTTTCTTGTACACTTTTCTTGGGAGCAATGACCTATCCAGAAATTTCAGGGATGCGAAAGTATGAGAACAATTTGGCTGTGGATTTGCCTCGAGTATGTCTTTCTGCTCCCTTTGTTTTAGCATAGACACGCAGACTCCTGTGGAGCCATGTGCTTCATTATATCACAGCTCTAGAGTCGCGAAGAAGACGTGCGTGTAAAGGTACCTTCACACATAACGATATTGTTAACGATATCGTTGCTTTTTGTGACGTAGCAACGATATCGTTAATGAAATCGTTATGTGTGACAGCGACCAACGATCAGGCCCCTGCTGGGAGATCGTTGGTCGCTGAATAAAGTCCAGAACTTTATTTCGTCGCTGGATCTCCCGTGGACATCGCTGGATCGGCGTGTGTGACACCGATCCAGCGATGTCTTCACTGGTAACCAGGGTAAACATCGGGTAACTAAGCGCAGGGCCGCGCTTAGTAACCCGATGTTTACCCTGGTTACCATCCTAAAAGTAAAAAAAACAAACGCTACATACTTACCTACAGCTGTCTGTCCCCGGCACTGTGCTCTGCTCTCCTCCTGTACTGACTGTGAGCGTCGGTCAGCCGGAAAGCAGAGCGGTGACGTCACCGCTCTGCTTTCCGGCCGCTGTGCTCACAGTCAGTACAGGAGGAGAGCAGAGCACAGCGCTGGAGGACAGACAGCTGTAGGTAAGTATGTAGCGTTTGTTTTTTTTACTTTTAGGATGGTAACCAGGGTAAACATCGGGTTACTAAGCGCGGCCCTGCGCTTAGTTACCCGATGTTTACCCTGGTTACCGGCATCGTTGGTCGCTGGAGAGCGGTCTGTGTGACAGCTCTCCAGCGACCAAACAGCGACGCTGCAGCGATCCGGATCGTTGTCGGTATCGCTGCAGCGTCGCTTAATGTGAAGGGGCCTTAAGTGTAACGCAGGTTTACTGTGTGTTAATAGATTCTGTAGGAAGTCGTATCCCACTGGCGTTGTTGGCTCTTGGTATTGTTAATGGGGGAAGTTCTAATTTTGGAGATTTTTGCTCATATGAATATCATTTATTTGCACAATATATTGTGCTGCTTGCAAAATAGAAATGTGCGTGTTGTGTTGTGAAGTAGTTATCTCCTCCTGATTTTTCCCTATTTTTTTATTCTCATGTAGATTTTTCATTTTAAAGAATTATTCCAAGTTAACTAAAAGGAGCATTCCAGCCGTTGCCAACAGTTTTCACCTATGGGCGCTGTAGATAATAAATGTTTGTAGAGCGATGATCTAAAAGCTGTGACTTCCATAAATCTCAATTCACTTTTTTTTCTTTTCCATCAACTCTGCAGTAAGGAGGGAATGTATAGGTACCAGCATGTGTAATACTCCATACAACTTTATAGGAGCTGCGGAAACCGCCAAGATGGGCATGCTTTAGGCTGTGTGCACATGTTCCAGATTTTTCGAGTTTTTTCGCTATAAAAATGCGATAAAACTGCGAAAAAGCGCATCTATTAAGCATCCTATTAATAGTATGCAATCCACAATTTTTGTGCACATGTTGCGTTTTTTTTTTTCGCGAAAAATAAACGCATCGCGGTAAATACAGCATGTTGATTAAGTTTGCGGATTTTTTGCGGATATCCCACTATTTAATGTATCGGGAAACTCTGGAAAAAAACGTGAAACACCCACACAAAAAACGCGAAAAAAACGCATGCAGACTTCCTGCAGAAAATGTCCGGTTTTGTTCAGGAAATTTCTGCAAAGAATCCTGATGTGTGCACATAGCCTTACAAGTAGTGCTGAGCGCAAGTGCTCGTTACTTGACTTTGCCTACGCTGCACGGAGTATTGCGGGTGCTCGAGTGACCTGTTTGAGTCCATGTGATTCGCGGGTGTTAAACAGGAATTTCCCATTTGTCAGGCAATCCCCGCAGGTTTTGTGGCTAACAGCCGCGAAACATGTGGCAGCGAGGACTCGAACATATCACTCGAGCACCTGCAATACTCGAAATTCGACTAACAAGCACTTACACGCAACACTATTTACAACTTGGGAATCCTACATTTTTCTGGACGGAAATGGAAAGTCAATAATTTTCTTTACTTTGAACTGAGAAAAACTAATGTTGGGTACGGCAAGTGGTTGTAGTGGGAACGATCTTTGTCTATGGCCCTTTCATTACATAGTCGTGCTATAATACAATTCTGTTTTTCAGTAATTGGGCTTTGGTTATATGTGCAATGACGGTTTAGTTTGGAGGATTGATAATGTAGATGAAATCAGACCGATCCTCCATTGTGAGTAATGTGGTGTGATGCATCTAGTTATATGTAGTGGTTTCTAGTATAAAACTCGGGTTATATAACCTGTAATATAGCTCAGAACTACATGTAATATTCTGCTGTCTGCAGAGCTAAAATCTCCCAGCATTCCTTGGTGACTCAGGATTGTTAGTTTGCTTTGGATGTGTGAATTCAGGAAGATAGACTCTTTTATAATAGATGCTTTATCAATCAATTTTGATAGAAGAAAATAACTTCTGCAGGTGGCAGAACTGAAGCAGGTGGCAGAACTGAAGTGTGGCCTTTAGTTATGATTGCATATGCCCCTGTTATCACCAGTTTTGTCATGACCAATATGCTCGTTAATGACAATTTCTGCTTCCAGACTCCGTCCTATACTTGTAGTATCCAAAATTCAGTAACAAGCTTAGTAAGCCCTCCCTCTTTTTCGGAGCATAAATGTCAAGTCATTCATAGATACAATTGGGAAAAGTGGTATTTCGAAAAAAAAGTGCATCCCTGTGTCCCATTGGGAACTTTAGAATAGCTCTCCAGAACTTACCAGTGGAAAACTCTCCTGACATTAACTCAGTAAAACGTAGAGATCGTCCATTTCCCCAATGTGCTTCATAAATTAATGAAAAATATGTACCATATACATACTGTCCTACTGGACTGGTACTGCTCCTCCACTCTGAGCCCATTGTTTATGCCGTGAGACTAGCTGGGGACACAGAGCAGAGGAGAGGTGCTAGTCTGGGAGGTAAATATACTGGGTTTTTATTATTTATATAGTGCACTGGTGCAATTAAAAAGGGATTAATGAATAACCTGAAAACCCCCATAAATAAATCTTGGAAAATGGTTATCTGAATTACATTAAAGCTTTCCTAGAAAGAGATCATTTCTATATGACTATAGGGGTTGACTCATAAAGACAAGCCCTGTACATAAGCCTTATTAGATGATATTAAGCTTGTAAGTAAAAGCTTTTTTCTGCCCACTTCTCAATAAAAGCCACCTTTATTGAGTGTACGGCTTATTGTGGTCCTATGGATAGATACTTAAGTCTCTACATGGGAACTCGGCATCTTTTTCAGGGTTACCTTTTGTTTTCTGTGCTGCCTCTGATTTAATGCCATCCTTGCCCGGGCTGACTATTTTGGTGAACCCAAAAGAAAAGAACAACGGCCTATCTGTATGACGCTCCCAAAACAAGCCATAGAAATCCAACATGTACCAAATACGGAAGCACTAGTCATAAATATAATCCAAAAAATAATTTTATTAAGGATAACAAATGTATCCACAAATGGTAAAAAATAGTATTAAAAAATGGAGATGCACATGCAACATCACAGCAGGTACAGAAACAGTATCACATCTATTGGTGAGTCTCAATATAAGTATACATAGAGAATATAGAGTTATTACACATACCATCCAAAATAAATACAAAAAGTTGAACTGAATGATATATATAGGCTATATCAACATCTCATCTACATCTGCAAATGAGGCCAGAACAATGCTGTGCCTCATCACATTATATGCCAGTGCACACAGATGAAGTTCTCATAGAGCCCTATCAGGTCTGTCTCTCAAGTGTTAGCCCAATGCTGGTAGTCAATCAGTGCTGCCGCACACATAATACACATTTAAGCCCATCTCTATGTTATATATAAGTAAAATAAGGGTGATACGTGACCTGCACACGCTGTGAAGAGCCCCAACGCGCGTTTCGCGTTAGCTTCGTCCAGGGGTTGATAAATTTGTTATCCTTAATAAAATTATTTTTTGGATTATATTTATGACTAGTGCTTCCGTATTTGGTACATGTTGGATTTCTATGACTATTTTGGTGAGTGTCCCTCTCTTGGCAGATTTGTTGATGTACCATGTTCTTTTAATGACGTTGCAACGATTTCGTTAACGATATTGTTATGTGTGAAGGTACCTTTAGGCCGGAGTCGCACACAACGTATAAAAATACGGTCCATTTTTGATGGCTGAGATATGCAGAAAATTTCCTGAATAGTGATCCGTATTCAATACGTACGGCGAGGAAATCTCGCCTGCATGGACATAGAATGGATCCATGGCCTCAAATATTCGTAAAAACATATATACAGTCTAGTCCCACGATGTAAATCTATCAGAAGGGGGGAAATAATTTTACAGGCTTACAGCTGTGCTCCTGTCTGTAAAAAGTGGGGAATGAATGGAAAGCAGGGGAACGTAGCTACCTAGACTTGCGGTGCTGCGCTCCCTGCTGGCATAAACTCATATGAACTCGAGAGTGGGAATTTTTCGGAATATTTTCTCACGCTCGAGAGATTCCTCTTATCTCCTATTGCTTGGTAAACCCTATATGGGGTACTGTGCCTGTACTGGATAGTGTATCGGCACGTCACTGAATATTCATGATCTCTACGTTCCTCACAGTTTTAGGCTGACATAAAGACCATCGTCTGCTGTGTTTTCAGCTTTTGTTAGGATATAGGAAATAAGCATTTTGTTTTTGCATTTCCAGTCATTTAAGTTTCTAGCGGAGTCAGATGAAGCAGATTTGTGTTTGTATTGTGCGGGCCAGTGCTATTTAGTCCTATGAAGGGGAAGTGTGGATGGATCGAGTTTTGGTGCTGCCACATGCTTGTTGCCTGGCTGCTCTCGCATGTTGCCCTTCACTTGCTTTCTGAATTATTATTCTGGGTGGAGTTGTTTAAGAGTAACATGTAATTTTTTTTTCCCAAAGCAGAAAGTCTGCACTCTCTGGGATGGCTAGTTGGGGCTAGATAATTAACCTTTGCATCGCTCCTCGTGGTGGATTGTCAGGGCCTGTGCATTTTGCTTTATATGCAGTGTTCAGTTCACATTTACATTATATGTGCTGTTTAGAGGTACAGACATACAGAATTCATGTGCAAAACTGGTGTGTTGCATTAATGATATGAACAGAACCAGAGCCCACTCCATTGATTAGTATGGTGTCCATCTGGGTTCCCTGTTCTGTTTTTAGAATGGGGGAAAAAAAGTTCTGCGCATTTTCAGCAGTGTGCTGCCTTATTTATTTGACTGTATGCGAGTTGGTGACTCTAGGTTCAGCACCTGTTCACACTTAGTCTATGTTTGAATGTGACGGTCAGTTTTTTGAGATTTGAATTCTTTAGCCTTCTGACTGAGCACTCCGCCTCTTAGCCACAGGTGTTTTAATCACAGCAGGTCCATTACCCCTCCACAGAGAGAGAGAAATTTAGTCTAAGAAGAGGTTTCACAGGTACCCATTCAGATGAAGACGTTTATTCTAAGCGAGGAAAGCAAAGTTTAGGACCTGGTATACGAGAGAGGCCCTAATGTGGCTACCAGGTACACATGAATTGGCCAATTTATGCGCTAAACGCTCTCATTTTTTCATATTTCAAGTACAGTAATGCTGTTCAATTTTCATGTTTGCATGTTTTAGCGCCGCAGTGTGCTGCCTTATTTATTTGGCAGTACTTGTATGCGTGACTCCCCCATCGCTGTCCTTGTATGCGTGGCTCCACCGTCCCTGTATGCGTGGCTCCACCGTCCCTGTCTTTGTTTGCATGGCTCCCCGGTCCCTGTCCTTGTATGAATGGCTCCCCTGTCCTTGTATGCGTGGCTCACCCGTTGCTGTCCTTGTATGCATGACTCCCCTGTCCCTGTCCTTGTATGCGTGGCTCCCCCGTCGCTGTCCTTGTATGCGTGGCTCCCCTGTCGCTGTCCTTGTATGCATGGCTCCCCCGTCGCTGTTATTTTATGCGTGACTCCTCCGTTGCTGTCCTTGTATGCTTGGCTCCCTGGTCTTTGTCTTTGTATGCATGACTCCCCTGTCCTTGTATGCGTGGCTCACCCGTCGCTGTCCTTGTATGCATGGCTTCCTCGTCGCTGTTCTTGTATACGTGACTCCCCCGTTGCTGTCCTTGTATGCATGGCTCCCTGTCCCTGTCTTTGTATGCAAGACTCCCCTGTCCCCATCTTTGTATGAATGGCTCCCCGTTGCTGTCTTTGTATACATGACTCCCCTGTTCTTGTATGCATGGCTCCCCCGTCGCTGTCCTTGTATGCGTGGCTCCCCCGCCGCTGTCCTTGTATGCTTGGCTCCTTATCCGCTTTCCTTGTATGCATGACTCCTATTAAAAAAGAACAAAACACATCCTACTTAACTTGCCTGCGTGCCCTCACTGCATCTCGTTCTGGTGCCAGCAGCTCTTCTGGCCAAGCGATCACGTGGCCCCGCTCATTAAGGTAATGAATATTCACGTCTCTCCACTCCCATAGGCGTGGAGTGAATATTCATTACCTTAATGAGCGGGGCCACATGATCGCTCGGCCGGAAGAGGTGCTGGCGCCGGAATTAACGAGATGCAGCGAGGGCACATAGCGAAGGTATGTGGGATGTGTGCTGGAAGATGGCAGCTGTCATTGTGCGCTATTACAGAGAAATTAATATTTACTGCCAGTGCAGTGAATATTCATTTCTCTTTAGCAGCGGCACGGGCTTTAGCGGTCACAGCCACCGTCTCCTGCCTCTCTGACCTGACGCTCCCCCGCCGTCTTTTTGGGACAATTGACTCAATTATAAGCTGAGGGGGAACATATTCGGCACAAAAAAATGTGCTGAAAAACTCGGCTTCTACACAAGTATATAAGGTACTTTGGTATCATCGTCCCCACTCCTTGATATCCTGATTAAATCTTTCTCCTTAGGGTACCGTCACACTATACGATTTACCAACGATCACGACCAGCGATACGACCTGGCCGTGATCGTTGGTAAGTCGTAGTGTGGTCGCTGGAGACCTGTCACACAGACAGCTCTCCAGCGACCAACGATGCCGAGGTCCCCGGGTAACCAGGGTAAACATCGGGTTACTAAGCGCAGGACCGCGCTTAGTAACCCGATGTTTACCCTGGTTACCAGCGTAAAAAAAAACAAACAGTACATACTTACATTCCGGTGTCTGTCCCTTGCCGTCTGCTTCCCGCACTCACTCACTGACTGCTGGCCGTAAAGTGAAAGCACAGCACAGCGGTGACGTCACCGCTGTGCTCTGCTTTCACTTTACGGCCGGCAGTCAGTGAGTGCGGGAAGCAGACGGCAAGGGACCTGACGGACACCGGAATGTAAGTATGTACTGTTTGTTTTTTTTTTTTACATTTACGCTGGTAACCAGGGTAAACATCGGGTTACTAAGCGCGGTCCTGCGCTTAGTAACCCGATGTTTACCCTGGTTACAAGCGAACGCATCGCTAGATCGGTGTCACACACACCGATCTAGCGATGACAGCGGGAGATCCAGCGACGAAAGAATGTTCCAAACGATCTGCTACGACGTACGATTCTCAGCAGGATCCCTGATCGCTGCTGCGTGTCAGACACAGCGATATTGTATGGATATCGCTGGAACGTCACGAATCGTACGGTCGTAGCGACAAAAGTGCCACTGTGTGACGGTACCCTTACTCTTCGCAATCTGCACCAAGGTTTTTTGGAAAGTAGTCAAAATAGAAATGTAAAAAGACATGTAATTTCAAAATTCATCAAACCACCCAAGCCTTTGAAACGTTTCAGCTTGTTCTCTTTGATGGACTTTAATTTTGGATCTTTGTGGTTACCTAGAAATTTCTTCACAACTTCTTTAAATGAATCCCAAGCTCTTTTCTCAACAGCTGTCATTTTTGTTTCAAACACATTGTCCTTCATGAGTTTCCAAATATCCGGACCCACAATAATTCCTTCCTTCAGTTTTGTTTCGGACAGACCCTGAAACTAGATACACAGGTATTTAAAAGTCTCTACTTTTGGTGGAGTTTTCACAAACTGCTTCATCAGTCCAAGCTTAATGTGGAGTGCTGGCAGGAGAACTTTAGTGGGATCAACTAAACTTTCTGCAACTATGTTCTTGAGTCCAGGATGAAAAACTTTTTGGCTCCAGTGATGAGACCTATCCCAGCTGTCCCATTAACATAAAAGAAAGGGTACTTTGTGTATCCCTCTTGCTGCCCAAGGAACAAAGAGAGAACTTTTAGATCACCATATATTGACCATCCTTGATCCTCGAAGTTAAGTTTGTTGAGAATAAAGTCTAACTTCGCATAGCTTTTCTTCCAGTGCGCAGAATGCCCTACAAGCACTGAAGCTTACGTCCTATAGTTCCCTACTAGACCATTTATAGGTTACCTGTCTGTGTTCTTGCCTTGCCTCCCTTTCCATGGCCTGACAGTGTCAAATAGGAAGGGTCGATGACAGAGTGGGGGCGCCATTGCACAGGTGTAGGGTGCCAACCTCTGCGGCAAGGCAGGGTGACATTAGACCGGGCAGAGGGTGAGTGTATACCTTCTAACTGCTTTGTAGATGAGCGACTAATATGCGGCCATAATATTTTTAGTATTTTAAAAATTTTAATATATCTTTAATAAAGTTGATGTTTTATGAGATTATTTGATATTTAGTGTTAAATTCGGTGATACTCTAGTTTATTTTTTTAAAAATCTCACCGATTTTATGTATAACTAGTGTGAAACAAACTATTTTTAATCTAGACAGTGACGGCGCATATGCGCCTACGTCTCTAGTCGGGACCAGTCCAGATGCCCCAGATTCAGGACACATGGAGTAGATAAGTTACCCAAGTAATTTTTACCTGCAATGTGTAGCAATACCTCGATCTTTGTAGTTGCTTTAATCAGAATCACGGGCTGCCCCTGACGGTCCTACATGTGACATAACACGGGTGTATCATTTTTTTTCCTGGAGCATACCTTTAAAGTTCAGAGATGGTGAGAATGTTAAAATGTTCAGAATCCTGGTCTAATCTTGGAAGACTGCTGTTTTGCTGGGAGAAAAAAAAAAATCATATTAGGTACTGTTACTATAAACCTTCGTACATTGCATTGCGGGATTAAACAGTGTTACAATTTAATACAGATGTCTGCATGGAAAATATAAAACCGCTCAGGCTGCTGATACATACCGGGCATCATAAAAGAATGATGTAGTATGTAAAAACATGACACTCCGAGCGTAACATTATCTGATGCCTTTTGGTTGTGGTTTTTTTTTTACACATAAACCGTTGCCATATTGGTTAGTTATCGGAGACCCTTGTGTTGAATGCCCAAGAAAGTATTTACTCACTGTCTGAGAATACAGACAGCTGGCATTCCTCGAAGAATGTGAATATGCTTGTTATTGCTTTGTCAAGAGACCACTCCAATTCACAGATAATATTGTGCAATATTGGCCGGACCTTCCAGCTGTGATGCATAAACTGCAAACAAAGAGCCAAGGAAAGCACAGAACGTTCATTGAAAGTAAACAGAGGTATTCATAGTGTATGCATTAGTGATTTATACATACACATTGACCATAACGTGCAGACAAGTTAACAATAGTGTAGTGATATATAAATATAATGATGACGGCATCAGCTCTTCTTGTTTATGGTGTCTGCATGTTACTGTAATGTTCTGGTTCTTTCCGGCGCACTAGGCCGAGGCAGGATTGGAATGATTCCGTGTCCAGATCATAAATGAGGTCAAATGGACTGGATGCTGTCGACATTTTACACTTATGGTCTATGTATTAAAAGGAATGTAAAGCCCATGAAATTGGCTGAATTTTTCGAGTATACTTTTATTGCTGCCTCAGGCACCTACATATCCTATACCACAATGGTATTGTGGTCTACACAATGCTATTTCACAACCCCCCTAAAAAGCACTTGCTAAACGCACAAAAGAATGCGCATGCATTTTTGTGTAGAAAAGGCTTGCCGTTCATAATGCCATTCAGTATTCTGAGCTGATTGTTCTTCAGACATTTTCCCACTCTAAATACACGCTATACCCAGGAGTCTTTTTGAGCATTTAACCCGTGTTTTTGCTTAAAAATCTGCTAGCGGTTTGTGCAATTTTTTAATGGCATAAAAAAAAATAGAAAACGCTAGTAAAACGAGACAGCAAAAAATGCTTGGAAAACTACTAAAGAAAAACCTACCCACCCCCCTAAAAAAACTTAGATGGATGTTTGTTGAGCGAAAAAAAAAAACTGCATTTCCTGATGTGTCATCTTCTTGAAAAACATGTCTTTTTCGCCCACCTGAAAAAGAGGTCGTGTTCACATATATATTAAGTATAGGTCTTTAATTTTAACGGATCCAATAACCCTTTTTAAAATGTATGTGAAAATGGCATGTATGGTTTTCACATTGCAAGCATTAAAGCAGAACCACTTAAGCTTGCTACAAGTTCTTGATTAGTGGTGTAGTGCTGTCACTACTTGGGGCCACCAATTGTGACTTTGTTTTTAGGTCCTTGTAGAAAACAAGAATAGCCACCAATAATTCCTAGGACAAATGGCTAGCACATTTTACATTAAAGAAACACTAAACATAAAAAAATGTGCAAAACTGAACTCTCTCAGCACTTCCTCTGTTAAATGCAACCTGTCACCAGGTTTTTCCCATGTAATCTAAATCCACCACCT
Source organism: Ranitomeya imitator (assembly GCF_032444005.1). Classification (NCBI taxonomy): domain Eukaryota; kingdom Metazoa; phylum Chordata; class Amphibia; order Anura; family Dendrobatidae; genus Ranitomeya; species Ranitomeya imitator. Next base: position 399,624,681 of record NC_091287.1, on the reverse strand, counting down.
TTCAGGCCTCTTTATTCGCACTCTAGCATCCTGTTTATAAGAGCCCAGCTCCCCTAGATATCTAAGGAAATACCTTTTATAGTCCTCTGTGGGCGTCACTGGCATGTGCTTGGCGCCTCCTCTGTACCTGCAATATCCGTCTTCCTGCCTTCATTGACGGGTCTCACCTCATTACCACCTGCACAGCTCCTGATCTCCATCATCTTTAGGATTCGTGTTCCTTCAATAAATCTAACCGTTTTTATTTTACTTGTAGTGAGTTTTTTTTCCGTTTATGACCCAAATCCCTTAAGCATGCCCCTGCCTGCTCTCTGTAGCCCTTCAGTTTCATTAAACAGGGTTGGGGGTTTAAGGACTGGATCATTTGTTTGGGCTTGGAGACCTTATTGATCCCTTGGAGACAGTTAATTGCCCTTTATGCTGAATGTGTCTGAACTAAACCTAGTCACCAGCTGGTATTCGCTTTATCTTGTTTTTGCTATCTGGACTTGAAAATGAATAGCATTTTTTGCTGCTGGCAGCTTTCCGAATTTGTGGAGCTTTAACATCCAGTGAGGCTGCTATAAAGTTTCTTTCCAATTTCTTTGTGACTGTTCCTTCCACACTCATTTCTTGATTTTTGACTTGAGTAGATTGTGACCAGATGCAAGTAATATATTTGTTGAGAGTTTAAGTGTAGATTATAAGCAGTATATAGACCCATTTGTATTTCACTTTTATTAGGTCTCATTTTTGTTGTCTTGTATGAAGGCAAAATACTTGGCAGAACATAAAAAACTAACACTGCTCTCTGTATATAAAGACATTTGTAGTTGGAAGCCACAAGCTTAGAGTTTATACAACCTTGGCAGCCGTTAGAGGCCTTCTGGATTTTCTATTGCTTTTTTTTTTTTCCCTTCAGTCCTAATTTATTTTTAATTGGTATGAGATTTTTTTATGTAGGGTGTAGTTCACATTAGGCCACTTTAAGTTTTGCAGGCAAAATAATTATCCTGGTCTAATTTGGATAATCGCTAAGCAGGACTGCAACTTTACTGGGATGGAAACCTGGCATCATGATGAAGTATGACTATGATTTTAATGTTATGTCTTTCTTTCGTAACGGATGTGACTGCACTACGCCAGATCAGTCATATGATGGATTTCAGACACAAAAATGAAATATCACTACACCAACACACCAAATAGGGAACAGAAGAAAAACACACTAATACATTAAAATTCCAAAAATTATTTGATAAATGTACTAATTAATAAATTATGGTAAACATATAATATGCAAATTGCCTCTTCTGAGAAAAAGAGGACTTAAACTCTATAGCGCCACCTGTTGGAGGTAGCGATCCTACAAGTCACAATCAACCCTTTAACCAGTCATGTAATATGACTTAGGATAAAAGCCAAATCAGTATCTCAATTCGCAGACACGGTGTTTCAGGCTGTTGTGTTGTGAATTCTGTGGTCAAGCTCCCTCCTGTGGTCATGAGCGGTACTTCGGCTGGTTCTGTCTATGAGCTTCCTCTGGTGGATGTGAGTGGGGCTGCGGCTTCTGAGTTTCCTTCCTCAGGTGACGAGGTTAAGTCGTTAGTTGCTGCTCTATTTAACTCCACCTAGTTCTTTGTTCCTGGCCTCCTGTCAATGTTCCAGTATTGGTTTTGCTCTCTCCTGTATCGTTCTTGTGGCCTGTCTGCCCTGCATAAGCTAAGTTCTGCTTGTGTTACTTTTGTTTGCTATTTTTTCTGTCCAGCTTGCTATTTTGGTTTGTCTTGCTTGCTGGAAGCTCTGGGACACAGAGGAAGCACCTCCGTACCGTTAGTCGTGCGGAGGGTCTTTTTGCGCCCTCTGCGTGGTTGTTTGTAGGTTTTTGTGCTGACCGCAAAGCTATCTTTCCTATCCTCGGTCTATTTAGTAAGTCGAGCCTCACTTTGCTAAAATCTATTTCATCTCTGTGTTTGTGTTTTCATCTTTGCTCACAGTCATTATATGTGGGGGGCTGCCTTTTCCTTTGGGGAATTTCTCTGAGGCAAGGTAGGCTTATTTTTCTATCTTCAGGGCTAGCTAGTTTCTCAGGCTGTGCCGAGTTGCATAGGGAGCGTTAGGAGCAATCCACGGCTACCTCTATTGTGGTGTGATAGGATTAGGGATTGCGGTCAGCAGAGTTCCCACGTCTCAGAGCTCGTCCTATGTGATTAGCAACTATCAGGTCATTTTCTGTGCTCGTAACCACCAGGTCCATTGGGGTTCTGAATCACCTGTTCATAACACTGTTGGTCCTCGTCAGTGCGAAGCATGAGAACTAATTTGGCTAGGTGAGAGTCTCTGGACTGGGGTCTAAGGGGTATTGTTTCTCCTTATGGAGAGTGACATACCATCTCTGGCTTGTCAAGGTAAGGAGGCTTATTCGCCGTGCAATGCTCCTCTGGGAAATATAATATGCAAATTGCCTCTTCTAGGAGCTATAGAGTATAAGTCCTCTTTTTCTCAGAAGAGGCAATTTGCATATTTTCCCAGAGGAGCATTGCACGGCGAATAAGCCTCCTTACCTTGACAAGCCAGAGATGGTATGTCACTCTCCATAAGGAGAAACGATACCCGGTAAACATATAAGCATTCTTTCTTAATTTCTCCAAAAAAAAAAAAATCATAGTGATGAGTGAGCATGCTCGAGTGCTAGCAGAGTGTCTTTGGCGTGCTTGAATACTATATTCTAGTCGCTGTGGCTGCATGTCTCGTTGTTGGACAGCTGCAACACATGCAGGGATTGCCTTACAAACAGTAGTATCAGAGCACTTTGAAGATGCTCTGTTAGCGCTCAACCATGCTCTGATAATACCTCATCACGCTCACTCATCACTAATCATACATACTCATAGCAGTGCTTCGTGGTGTCTACATTAAATTCCTCCGTATCTAGGCATATAGCATATTTCAGATGCATATGATAATTCCCATTGACTTCTAATAGGCTCCATTAAGGTTTTATTGTGTACGGCAAGAATTATTTTGTATGAACATTGCCTGTATAACCTGGTCTCACTTCTTTTTGGCCTGCATAGATATAGCCATTCCTTCATGTGTAATAATGTAACTTTTCTTAGTGTTCCTTATTAAGGCCTCTTTCACACATCCTGATATTTCCGGTATTGGAAAAAACAGTATCGGTGCTATCTGTGTGGTAACATCCATGTGCCATCCGGGTGTACCATCAGTGAGACACGTACTGGTGTCTGGGAAAAGCAGTACAGTTAGCACTGTTCCCAGGCTCTTGGTGCTGAATCCAACTCTCATCATTGTTGTCTGGTCTCCCTGCGATCAGCGAGACCAGGTGATGCTGATGACAGTTGAAGTCAACACCCGCCATCTGTGTGTCATGCATATTAAATAATTGTGAAAAATGCCATGGGTCCGCCTTGGTCTTCCTAACCAGCTGAGTGAAAGTAGACAGCTGGTGGCTGTTATTATTCTGGGAAGGGGCCAATAGCCATAATGGTTCCCAGCCTATTAACAGCTCACAGTTGTCTGCATACCCTTTACTGGTTTGTGAAAAGGGGACCCAAAAAAGGGATGGGGGGGTCCCCCCTATTTGACTAACCAGCAAAGGCTAAGCAGACAGCTGCAGTCTGATATTAATAGGCTGGGAAGGGGCCATGAATATTGGCCCACTCTCAGACTAAGAACACAGCCCTCAGCCATCCCCGAAATATCACATCCATTAGATCCACCAACTCTGGCGCTTGGCCTCGGCTCTTTCCACTTGCCCTGGCGCATTGGCATATGAAGTAATACTTTTGGGGTTGATGTCAGCTGTTTTATGTCCGCTGATATCAACCCCATCAGTTAGTAATGGAGAGTTGGTCAAAATTAATACACACAAAAGTCCTTTAATTGAAATAAATACTCCCTTACCCTCTTTTACCCATTTATTAACTGAAAGATAAAGCAAAGTAATCTTCACCTGTCTGCCGTTAATCCATAATGATGTCCCATGACGATCCCCAACTCTGCTACATCCGGTTGGTGTGGTGAGCGGTGACATCGGTAATGTGGCAGATCACTACGCCAACCGTAACTTATTGAGCTTAGCGTGAAAATGCAGCTGCAATGACAAGCAGTGACTTAATTAAGGTTACGTAGGTCACAGGCAGAGGTTCCCACGGTAAGTTCTTTGCGAGTCGGCCTATGAACTGCGGTAACCTTGCTAACGTCACTACGCTCCGGCACGGTGGCTCAGTGATTAACACTGCAGCCTTGCAGCGCTGGGGTCCTGGGTTCAAATCCCACCAGGGACAACATTTCTAAGGAGTTTGTATGTTCTCCCCGTGTTTGCGTGGGTTTCCTCCTGGTTCTCTGGTTTCCTCTCACATTCCAAAGACATACTGATAGGGAATGTAGATTGTGAGCCCCATCATTGAAAATTAATAAATACTTGTAACTTGAGAAATTTCTAACACTGCGAGCGGTGACGTCAGTAAGGTTAAAGGAGTTCACAGGCCGGCTCTCAGAGAGCTTACCATGGGAACCGCTGCCTATGACCTGCAGTGACCCCTTAGGTCACCGCAGGCGCGTTCTCGCGCTAAGCCCATTGTGTTCCGGTTGGCGTGGTGTGGTGAGCCCTCACATTAGCAATGCCACCGTTCACCACACCATCTGGATGTAGCAGAGTTGAGGAACGCCGTGGGACCTCATCATTATGGATTAGCATTTCACAGGTGAGGATTACTTTGCCTTTTTATTTTTAAGGTTAATAAATAGATAAAAGATGGTCAAGGAGTGTTTATTTCAATTAAAGGCCCTTTCTCAGTGTGTCTTTATTAATTTTGACTACAGGATTAGTAATATGGGGGTGTCTGATAGACACCTCTTCATTACTAACCACTGGGCTTGATGTCAGCCACAATACACAGCTGACACCAACCTCAAAACTATTACCTCACTTTCCAACGCACCAGGGCAAATGGTAAGAGCTGAGGCTAAGCGTTAGAATTGTCACATCTAATGGATGTGCCATTTCTGGGGCGGTAGAGGGCTGGAGTTCTTAGTCTGGGAGTGGGCCAATAGCCATGGCCTCTTCCCAGCCTATTAATATCAGCCCCAAGCTGTCAGCTGTCCCAACGGTGTTTTTTTATGTTTTTAATACGCACAACACACAGATAACGAGTGCGGACAACTGCTGTCGCCTAGTCGGGCTGATCGCAGGGAGAACAGGTGATAATGATGAGAGCTGGGAACATCCCTAACTGTACTGCTTTTCCCCAGACGCTGGTACATCTCGCATGGATGTCATCCGTGTGTCATCAGTGTGCACGTATGCTGGGCAGCAAAAAAACGGTCCATGGAAACACACGGACATGTGCAGACTCATAGATTTGAATGGGTATATGTGTGTGTCTCAAGTATGTGTGAATAATATTTGGAATTGAGAGTCCTCAGTGGTTGATGGCTTTTAATGGCTAACTGAAAAGATGGTAACAAATTGCAAGCTTAAGACTACTCAGGCCTCTTCATCGGGCATAGACTAATACAATATCTAAAGAATCACATATTTATACACAACACAGCACAGAACGGTCATTATGGGAGAGTGATAAACAGTTATGTCCATAAATATTGGAACAGTTTGCAGATAAGGAGTGAATGTTTTATTGTCCTCCGATTGGGGTCTGGTTCTTTATGATGCCCCATAAGGTCTGAAGTGCAGATTCCTTAATTGATGTAAAAAGACATAAATCCATGCGACTGCATTCATTCCTGCACTGTGTGTCAAAGGTCGTCATAAGTTTATACTCCCAGATTCTTCTGTCTCTCTGAGATCTGAAGTTACCTTTCAATACAAGTAATTTCAGGTCCATGGTGCTATGATCAGGCATACAAAAATGTTTGGCCACAGGTAGATCCATTCTTTTTTGTTTTAGGGTATGTGCACACGTCAGGATTTCTGACAGAAATTTTCCTAACAAAAACCAGACATTTCTGCCAGAAATCCGCATGCGTTTTTTTGCGTTTTTTTTAATGCGTTTTTGGTATGTGTTTTTTGCGTTTTTTCCAAATGCATAGAATAGCGGGAAAAACGCAAAAAAAAATGCAAAATTAATGAACATGCTGCTTTTTTTACCGTGATGCATTTTTTTCGCGGAAAAAAAACGCATGTGCACAAAAATTGCAGAATGCATTCTAAATGATAGGATGCATATGTCTGCGGTTTCTAATGCGGTTTTATCACGTTTTTATCGCGAAAAAAAGTGAAAAAACCTGAAAGTGTGCACATACCCTTATTGTGTGGCAGTGAGAATTTATCCTTGTTCTCAAGGATCTACTGTGGCTAACACTGTACAAAGATGCATATTTTTTTTTCTCTTAAGTATGTGTGAAAACTGATACCACCTACTGGAGACACTGACATGTAAAGGGGGCATAAGGTGAATTCAAAGCAGAGGATCTCTACAACTCCTTTAATGTGTCACAGACAAAATTTAATCTCTCACATGATGTTTTTCTTTTGTGCTATAATACCATCCCTTTCGACCTATTAACAAACATTGCTGTGCATTTCTGGCTTAAAACAAAAAAAAAAGTCTGGAAATGTCTTCTCCACACAATACACTTGTTCAAGATGTTACTATTGTCATGAGATTGTAACAGAATTTAGTGGGACTTTTTGTTAATTTTATTTCTGCACCGATTGCCACTCCATGTAACAGGCATCAAATAGGTCGGCTTGCTTTGCTTCACTGAATATAGAAATAACTTGTTAATAGTGGAATCTGGATCAATGCTCCTTCAGATAACTGGTATTTCATATCCTTGCTAGGTAGCTCTGTAATAGAAGCACTCCCATCAAAATTTGTATCCTCTTAATATACGGAAATCATCCATATTATATAGCACTGTGGATTTACAATTGCTCATTTTGCCTTTCTACACAGCTAATTCTTCTATTTTCCATTCGGTTTATGACATCCCGTTATTAAAAACTGACAAGCTTAATCCTTCTAAGCTCAACGTAGAAATAGGAGGCCAATTTTCCCTCTATGAATCATGAGTCCCTGCAAAAGTCCTGGCAGGGAAAATGAAAGAGCAGCTAGGTCAGAAGTTGAAGAGGGGAATGAAAACTGCAGGGAAAAGAGACTTCCTGTAAACAGAAGAATTAGCTTGGTAGAAGAGCAAAATGAGCAATTGGAAGTACACAGTTCTGTATCATGATTACAATATATTAAGAGGATAAAAATTTGATGGGAGTGCTTTTTTGTAACTAAGGTTTTTCAAGATAGGTTATGAACTCTTTAATGAGGATGAGGTTTTCATTCATTTGGATGTGTTTTATTATACGTTTTTTTTCCCCCTTTCGTTCTACACCTACATTCTGTATTGGTAAATAGATATAGAAAGTTTATCGAAAGGAATTATCCATGGCCATAAAATTGTATTTATTGTAAATGACTAAAAGGGTTTCATTGAGTAGAGTTCACATAATAAAAGTAATGGACCTACACGTTTCAGCCTTAGTCCTGGTACCATAGCTTTTTAATTGTTAGCAATATAACCTTATATTTACTTTGGATGAAGAAAGTCCAGTGAAAAACTCCATTATTTACCTGTGTATCTGGAGCTACTCTGACCCGTCTTGGCGAAGCCTCCTGCCATGGCTCAGTGTATGTACTGAGTTTGGTGAGCTGACTTCCCCATTTTTTCACTTAGTCATGGCCAAAAGTATTAACACCCCTGCAATTCTGTCAGATAATACTCAGTTTCTTCCCGAAAATGATTGCAATCACAAATTCTTTGGTATTATTATCTTCATTTAATTTGTCTTAAATGAAAAAACACAAAAGAGAATGAAGCAAAACTCCAAAAATGGGCCAGACAAAAGTATTGGCACCCTCAGCCTAATACTTGGTTGAGCAACCTTTAGCCAAAATAACTGCGACCAACCGCTTCCGGTAACCATCAATGAGTTTCTTACAATGCTCTGCTGGAATTTTAGACCATTCTTCTTTGGCAAACTGCTCCAGGTCCCTGATATTTGAAGGGTGCCTTCTCCAAACTGCCATTTTTAGATCTCTCCACAGGTGATCTATGGGATTCAGGTCTGGACTCATTGCTGGCCACCTTAGAAGTCTCCAGTGCTTTCTCTCAAACTATTTTCTAGTGATTTTTGAAGTGTGTTTTGGGTCATTGTCCTGCTGGGAGACCCAGCTTTCTCACACTGGGCCCTACATTATGCTGCAAAATTTGTTGGTAGTCTTCAGACTTCATATGCCATGCACACGGTCAAGCAGTCCAGTGCCAGAGGGAGCAAAGCAACCCCAAAACATCAGGGAACCACCACCATGTTTGACTGTAGGGACCATGTTCTTTTCTTTGAATGCCTCTTTTTTTCTCCTGTAAACTCTATGTTGATGCCTTTGCCCAAAAAGTTCTACCTTTGTCTCATCTAACCAGAGAACATTCTTCCAAAACGTTTGAGGCTTTTTCAGGTAAGTTTTGGCAAACTCCAGCCTGGCTTTTTTATGTCTCGGGGTAAGAAGTGGGGTCTTCCTGGGTCTCCTACCATACAGTCCCTTTTCATTCAGATACCGACAGATAGTACGGGTTGACACTGTTGTACCCTTGGACTGCAGGGCAGCTTGAACTTGTTTGGATGTTAGTCGAGGTTCATTATCCAACATCCGCACAATCTTGCGTTGAAATCTTTTGTCAATTTTTCTTTTCAGTCCACATCTAGGGAGGTTAGCCACAGTGCCATGGGCTTTAAACTTCTTGATGACACTGCGCACGGTAGACACAGGAACATTCAGGTCTTTGGAGATGGACTTGTAGCCTTGAGATTGCTCATGCTTCCTCACAATTTGGTTTCTCAAGTCCTCAGACAGTTCTTTGGTCTTCTTTCTTTTCTCCACGCTCAATGTGGTACACACAAGGACACAGGACAGAGGTTGAGTCAACTTTAATCCATGTCAACTGGCTGCAAGTGTGATTTAGTTATTGCCAACACCTGTTAGGTGCCACAGATAAGTTACAGGTGCTGTTAATTACACAAATTAGAGAAGCATCACAGGATTTTTCGAACGGTGACAATACTTTTGTCCACCCCCTTTTTTATGTTTGGTGTGGAATCATATCCAATTTGGCTTTAGGACAATTCTTTTTGTGTTGTTTTTTTCAGTTAAGACAAATTAAATGAAGATAATAACAACAAAGAATTTGTGATTGCAATCATTTTCAGGAAGAAAATGAGTATTATCTGACAGAATTGCAGGGGTGTCAATACTTTTGGCCATGACTGTATGGTCTGCATTGTTATATACAGTCATGGACAAAAATTTTGAGAATGAGACAAATATTAATTTTTCCAAAGTCTACTGCTTCATTTTTTCTAATGGCAATTTGCATATACTCCTGAATGTCAGAGTGATCAGCTTAACAGCAATTACTGTACTTGCAAAGTCAATATTTGCCCAGAAAATGAACTTTAACCCCCAAAACACATTTCAACATCATTGCAGTCCTGCCTTAAAAGAAGCAGCTAACATCGTGTTAGTGATTGATCCATTAACACAGGTGTGGGTGTTGATGAGGACAGGGCTGGCGATCAATCAGTCATGATTAAGTAAGAATGACATCACTGGACTCTTTAAAAGGAGGCTGGTGCTTGGTATCATTGTTTCTCTTCAGTTAACCATGGTTATCTCTAAAGAAACACGTGCAGCCATCATTGCACTGCACAAAAATGGCCTAACAGGGAAGAGTATCGCAGCTACAAAGATTGCACCTCAGTCAACAATCTATCGCATCATCAAGAACTTCAAGGAGAGAGCTTCCATTGTTGTCAAAAAGGCTCCAGGGCGCCCAAGAAAGACCAGCAAGCGCCAGGACCGTATCTTAAAACTGTTTCAGCTGCGGGATTGGACTACCAGCAGTGCCAAGCTTGCTCAGGAATGGCAGCAGGCTGGTGTGAGTGCTTCTGCACGCACTGTGAGGCGGAGACTCTTTGAGCAAGGCCTGGTTTCAAGGAGGGCAGCAAAGAAGCCACTTCTCTCCAGAAAAAACATCCGGGACCGACTGATATTCTGCAAAAGGTACAGGGAGTGGACTGCTGAGGACTGGGGCAAAGTCATTTTCTCTGATGAATCCCCTTTTCGATTGTTTGGGACATCTGGAAAACAGCTTATTCGGAGAAGAGGTGAGCGCTACCACCAGTCTTGTCTCATGCCAACTGTAAAGCATCCTGAAACCATTCATGTGTGGGGTTGCTTCTGAGCCAAGGGAATCGTCTCACTCACAGTCTTGCCTAAAAACACAGCCATGAATAAAGAATGGTACCAGAATGTCCTCCAAGAGCAACTTCTCCCAACCATCCAAGAGCAGTTTGGTGCCCAACAATGCCTTTTCCAGCATGATGGAGCACCTTGCCATAAAGCAAAGGTGATAACTAAATGGCTCATGGAACAAAACATAGAGATTTTGGGTCCATGGCCTGGAAACTCCCCAGATCTTAATCCCTTTGAGAACTTGTGGTCAATAGTGTTGAGCGATACCTTCCGATATCGGAAAGTATCGGTATCGGTTTGGATCGGCCGATATTCAAAAAATATCGGATATCGCCGATACCGATACCCGATCCCAATGCAAGTCAATGGGACCAAAATATCGGAATTAAAATAAACCCTTTCTTTCCTTGTAGGTTCATTCTACCTGAAGGAAAACAACTAAGAATAATGTAGGATGTATGGGGGAGGTGGCGGAGACATTAAAGGCAATGAGGATTAGTCCAATCAAATAGAATAGCATGTTTTTGTTTTTTTTTTAAAGAAGTTCGGATTGAAAAAGATATTGAGTATGTAAATTTTTTTTATTTTGTCAGATATTGATGTTTCACTATTCCACGCCCTTCCCCTTCTTTTTTTTCTTTTTTTTTTTTTTTTCTTTTCCCACACTTTCATCTTCATCATCATCAGCATCCTTGACATCAACTTCTTCACCTTATTCATCTTCTTCTTCATCTTCTACCTATTTTTTTTTTTATTACATTCTTCATATTCATTTTCTTCAACTATTATTATTCTTCCTATTCTACATATTCTTTTTATTCCACTGTTATTATTCTTCCTATTCTACTTCTTCATCATATTCTCATTTGTGACAGGCATTCCCGTAGTTGTTATCTATAAAAGTTGGAAGATTACACCTTCCGTTCTGCCAGTCACAAAAGTTACATTTGTCCGCGTTCAGTTTGGCCTGCAGCATCAGGCTTTATCCAGGGGCACCACGAGGAGGAACGGACTCACCCCCATACACTGCTTAGTCTTCTTCTGCATATAATTTAGATAATATCTTTTGCTCTGATATTAAGTCTTATGCTTAATGTTCTTCTGCTCTTTGTTCTGCAGCCTCTTGTTCTTCTGCTTCTCGGTCTTCCATGTTGTCGTCTCCAGGGTCTTCGTCTCCAGTGTCGTCATCTCCGCCGTCGTCGTCTCAGCCGTCGTCGTCTCCGCCGTCGTCGTCGTCATCGGGGTGGTCTTCCGGGTCGTCGTCATCGGGGTGGTCTTCCGGGTTGTCGACGTTAGGGTCTTCAACTTGGAAATGTAGCAGAAGGTACAAGAAGGCTGAGAAAATGCCAAGAACCAGCTGATGGAACTGGAACTCGGATGGCTACCCGAAGGTTCAAGAGCCTATGGAACTACCGAGGACCAGCTGACGTTACTGGAACCCGGTTACTAAGCAGGAGGTACCCGTGCTAAAAAGCACTACCAAGGACCGCCTGACGTTGGCGGAACTCGGATACCCAGAAGGAGGCACCTAAGCCAAAGGCTCTGCCCGGAACCAGATGACGTTACTGGAACCAGGATGGGGAGCAGAAGGTACAAGAGCAAAAGACACTGCCGAGAACCAGCTGACGGTACTGGAACCCGGATGGGTAGCCGAATGTCCAAGAGCCAATGGAACTACCAAGGACCAGCTGACGTTACTGGAACCCGGTTACTAAGCAGGAGGTACCCGTGCCTGAAAGCACTACCAAGGACCACCTGACATTGGTGGAACTTGGATACCCAGAAGGAGGCACCTAAGCCAAAGGCTCTGCCCGGAACCAGCTGACGGTACTGGAACCAGGATGGGGAGCAGAAGGTACAAGAGCAAAAGACACTGCCGAGAACCAGCTGACGGTGCTGGAACCAGGTGGTGGACCCCAAGGCCCACAGGAGAGGAGAGAACAGCTAGGCCGCGAGGCAGCCGCAGTTACCGAACCCCAACAGTCCTACAGGGGGAGCTGGGCCTACTGGCACTACAGAACCAGCCTTGACTACCAGTTCACGCAGCCCACATAGGAAGCTCCTAAACTGGAGGCACCCTGGAGTTGGCTAACTCGACCGCCCCACGACGGGGCAAGCATAGGCGTCTCAGTGAAGTTGACACAACCCGGAAACAGCTGACGGTGCTGAAACCAGGCTTGGCACGAGGGAGTACCTGTGACAAGAACACTGCCGAGAACCAGCTGGCGGTGCTGGAACCCGGATGCGTTGCCCCAGTGTGCAAGAGCCAATGGCACGACCGAGGACCAGCTGACGGTGCTGGAACCCGGTTACTAAGCTGTAGGTGCCCGCGCTTAAAAGCACTACCAAGGACCGCCTGGCGTTGGCGGAACTCGGATACCCAGGAGGAGGCACCTAAGCCAAAGGCTCGGCCCGGAACCAGCTGACGGTGCTGGAACCAGGTGGTGGACCCGAAGGCCCACAGGAGAGGAGAGAACAGCTAGGCCGCGAGGCAGCCGCAGTTACCGAACCCCAACAGTCCTACAGGGGGAGCTGGGCCTACTGGCACTACAGAACCAGCCTTGACTACCAGTTCACGCAGCCCACATAGGAAGCTCCTAAACTGGAGGCACCCTGGAGTTGGCTAACTCGACCGCCCCACGACGGGGCAAGCATAGGCGTCTCAGTGAAGTTGACACAACCCGGAAACAGCTGACGGTGCTGAAACCAGGCTTGGCACGAGGGAGTACCTGTGACAAGAACACTGCCGAGAACCAGCTGGCGGTGCTGGAACCCGGATGCGTTGCCCCAGTGTGCAAGAGCCAATGGCACGACCGAGGACCAGCTGACGGTGCTGGAACCCGGTTACTAAGCTGTAGGTGCCCGCGCTTAAAAGCACTACCAAGGACCGCCTGGCGTTGGCGGAACTCGGATACCCAGGAGGAGGCACCTAAGCCAAAGGCTCGGCCCGGAACCAGCTGACGGTGCTGGAACCAGGTGGTGGACCCCAAGGCCCACAGGAGAGGAGAGAACAGCTAGGCCGCGAGGCAGCCGCAGTTACCGAACCCCAACAGTCCTACAGGGGGAGCTGGGCCTACTGGCACTACAGAACCAGCCTTGACTACCAGTTCACGCAGCCCACATAGGAAGCTCCTAAACTGGAGGCACCCTGGAGTTGGCTAACTCGACCGCCCCACGACGGGGCAAGCATAGGCGTCTCAGTGAAGTTGACACAACCCGGAAACAGCTGACGGTGCTGAAACCAGGCTTGGCACGAGGGAGTACCTGTGACAAGAACACTGCCGAGAACCAGCTGGCGGTGCTGGAACCCGGATGCGTTGCCCCAGTGTGCAAGAGCCAATGGCACGACCGAGGACCAGCTGACGGTGCTGGAACCCGGTTACTAAGCTGTAGGTGCCCGCGCTTAAAAGCACTACCAAGGACCGCCTGGCGTTGGCGGAACTCGGATACCCAGGAGGAGGCACCTAAGCCAAAGGCTCGGCCCGGAACCAGCTGACGGTGCTGGAACCAGGTGGTGGACCCCAAGGCCCACAGGAGAGGAGAGAACAGCTAGGCCGCGAGGCAGCCGCAGTTACCGAACCCCAACAGTCCTACAGGGGGAGCTGGGCCTACTGGCACTACAGAACCAGCCTTGACTACCAGTTCACGCAGCCCACATAGGAAGCTCCTAAACTGGAGGCACCCTGGAGTTGGCTAACTCGACCGCCCCACGACGGGGCAAGCATAGGCGTCTCAGTGAAGTTGACACAACCCGGAAACAGCTGACGGTGCTGAAACCAGGCTTGGCACGAGGGAGTACCTGTGACAAGAACACTGCCGAGAACCAGCTGGCGGTGCTGGAACCCGGATGCGTTGCCCCAGTGTGCAAGAGCCAATGGCACGACCGAGGACCAGCTGACGGTGCTGGAACCCGGTTACTAAGCTGTAGGTGCCCGCGCTTAAAAGCACTACCAAGGACCGCCTGGCGTTGGCGGAACTCGGATACCCAGGAGGAGGCACCTTAGCCAAAGGCTCGGCCCGGAACCAGCTGACGGTGCTGGAACCAGGTGGTGGACCCGAAGGCCCACAGGAGAGGAGAGAACAGCTAGGCCGCGAGGCAGCCGCAGTTACCGAACCCCAACAGTCCTACAGGGGGAGCTGGGCCTACTGGCACTACAGAACCAGCCTTGACTACCAGTTCACGCAGCCCACATAGGAAGCTCCTAAACTGGAGGCACCCTGGAGTTGGCTAACTCGACCGCCCCACGACGGGGCAAGCATAGGCGTCTCAGTGAAGTTGACACAACCCGGAAACAGCTGACGGTGCTGAAACCAGGCTTGGCACGAGGGAGTACCTGTGACAAGAACACTGCCGAGAACCAGCTGGCGGTGCTGGAACCCGGATGCGTTGCCCCAGTGTGCAAGAGCCAATGGCACGACCGAGGACCAGCTGACGGTGCTGGAACCCGGTTACTAAGCTGTAGGTGCCCGCGCTTAAAAGCACTACCAAGGACCGCCTGGCGTTGGCGGAACTCGGATACCCAGGAGGAGGCACCTAAGCCAAAGGCTCGGCCCGGAACCAGCTGACGGTGCTGGAACCAGGTGGTGGACCCCAAGGCCCACAGGAGAGGAGAGAACAGCTAGGCCGCGAGGCAGCCGCAGTTACCGAACCCCAACAGTCCTACAGGGGGAGCTGGGCCTACTGGCACTACAGAACCAGCCTTGACTACCAGTTCACGCAGCCCACATAGGAAGCTCCTAAACTGGAGGCACCCTGGAGTTGGCTAACTCGACCGCCCCACGACGGGGCAAGCATAGGCGTCTCAGTGAAGTTGACACAACCCGGAAACAGCTGACGGTGCTGAAACCAGGCTTGGCACGAGGGAGTACCTGTGACAAGAACACTGCCGAGAACCAGCTGGCGGTGCTGGAACCCGGATGCGTTGCCCCAGTGTGCAAGAGCCAATGGCACGACCGAGGACCAGCTGACGGTGCTGGAACCCGGTTACTAAGCTGTAGGTGCCCGCGCTTAAAAGCACTACCAAGGACCGCCTGGCGTTGGCGGAACTCGGATACCCAGGAGGAGGCACCTAAGCCAAAGGCTCGGCCCGGAACCAGCTGACGGTGCTGGAACCAGGTGGTGGACCCGAAGGCCCACAGGAGAGGAGAGAACAGCTAGGCCGCGAGGCAGCCGCAGTTACCGAACCCCAACAGTCCTACAGGGGGAGCTGGGCCTACTGGCACTACAGAACCAGCCTTGACTACCAGTTCACGCAGCCCACATAGGAAGCTCCTAAACTGGAGGCACCCTGGAGTTGGCTAACTCGACCGCCCCACGACGGGGCAAGCATAGGCGTCTCAGTGAAGTTGACACAACCCGGAAACAGCTGACGGTGCTGAAACCAGGCTTGGCACGAGGGAGTACCTGTGACAAGAACACTGCCGAGAACCAGCTGGCGGTGCTGGAACCCGGATGCGTTGCCCCAGTGTGCAAGAGCCAATGGCACGACCGAGGACCAGCTGACGGTGCTGGAACCCGGTTACTAAGCTGTAGGTGCCCGCGCTTAAAAGCACTACCAAGGACCGCCTGGCGTTGGCGGAACTCGGATACCCAGGAGGAGGCACCTAAGCCAAAGGCTCGGCCCGGAACCAGCTGACGGTGCTGGAACCAGGTGGTGGACCCCAAGGCCCACAGGAGAGGAGAGAACAGCTAGGCCGCGAGGCAGCCGCAGTTACCGAACCCCAACAGTCCTACAGGGGGAGCTGGGCCTACTGGCACTACAGAACCAGCCTTGACTACCAGTTCACGCAGCCCACATAGGAAGCTCCTAAACTGGAGGCACCCTGGAGTTGGCTAACTCGACCGCCCCACGACGGGGCAAGCATAGGCGTCTCAGTGAAGTTGACACAACCCGGAAACAGCTGACGGTGCTGAAACCAGGCTTGGCACGAGGGAGTACCTGTGACAAGAACACTGCCGAGAACCAGCTGGCGGTGCTGGAACCCGGATGCGTTGCCCCAGTGTGCAAGAGCCAATGGCACGACCGAGGACCAGCTGACGGTGCTGGAACCCGGTTACTAAGCTGTAGGTGCCCGCGCTTAAAAGCACTACCAAGGACCGCCTGGCGTTGGCGGAACTCGGATACCCAGGAGGAGGCACCTAAGCCAAAGGCTCGGCCCGGAACCAGCTGACGGTGCTGGAACCAGGTGGTGGACCCGAAGGCCCACAGGAGAGGAGAGAACAGCTAGGCCGCGAGGCAGCCGCAGTTACCGAACCCCAACAGTCCTACAGGGGGAGCTGGGCCTACTGGCACTACAGAACCAGCCTTGACTACCAGTTCACGCAGCCCACATAGGAAGCTCCTAAACTGGAGGCACCCTGGAGTTGGCTAACTCGACCGCCCCACGACGGGGCAAGCATAGGCGTCTCAGTGAAGTTGACACAACCCGGAAACAGCTGACGGTGCTGAAACCAGGCTTGGCACGAGGGAGTACCTGTGACAAGAACACTGCCGAGAACCAGCTGGCGGTGCTGGAACCCGGATGCGTTGCCTTGCCTATTAAAGATTGTCTTCCTAGAGCCCCAACTAGCGGTGTTGGAGCAAAGGGTAAGCAGGGGGAGATGAGTGTAGGCCGAAGCCTGCACTGGAGGCAGCTTTGTGTCTGCGTTGCGTTTGCAGGACACTTTGCCGGCTACACACTGGGGGAACAGCTGGCGTTGCTGAACCCCACTAACACAATGGCGTGTGTTTTTATCTGTGCAGCTAGCACTTGCGGGCAAAAACTTGCGATGTTAGAGCCCGTGTTGAAGCAGGAGGAGGAGGAGAGGAGCAGAGTGTAGGCCGAAGCCTAGTTGAACCAATTTCAAAGGAAACCTTTAACCCCCCCCTCAGGTGTTACAAAGTACAAGAGACACACCTTGTGCAGTATTAATGCTGCACAAGTGAAAGGTTGCTCTATTAATTTGTCTACTTGCACACGCTGAATGAAAGACATACACAATTTACCCCATTCTACAGTCAAACTGTAGTGGATGCGTGACTTGGTTTTTTGATGAGACGCAGCACAGGTGTCCAAAATAACGCCTTGGTGCTTGGCGCAGCTTCCTGAGCGTTGTTATTTGCTGTACAGGAGTCTGCGCTCTTGTGTTATCCCTTGGCAATGCCCTGTTAGCGCTGCCCATCTTATGACCTCATTTCATGTTGGCCGGTGCGGTTAACGATGGCCATAAATCCCAGACCCACAGTGTCTTTTCATAAAGCCACACTGCGGTGCTGGGATTCGTGGCCTTGAGCAGTAAATATTTTGGCCGCTCACACACGTCCTTACACCTGCTTCAGACTGGGCGGCCTCTGCTGATCCCTTCTCGCATGCCGCGGCCATGAGGCTGCACAGTCTGAAGAAGGCGGAAGGAGATGAGTTAAGACAGGCGAAGATATGCACTGCTCGTGCCCATCAATCACACCCTCGCAGTCAAAATAATTAAGACAACGAGGAGCATTTTATTCAGGCAGGGCGGACGAACAGGCGCAAGTAGCCAACCAATGATGTCAGAAGACGGGAAGCGCTACCAAGGGGGGTGCTGCGTATCATTAGAAAGGAAAGTCACACCTCAGGGACAGTGGAATGGTCTCAAAGAGACGCATTTTGTACGTGTTGAGTTCCACGTGGGCAAGGAGAAAACGTCAGCCACCTTGTACAAATGCAGCAGTACTGCTGTACAAGGTGGCTGTTATACATAGAAACACCTGGGGGTGGTGGCCAGGCTCCCTTCAATTTCAGTTCATGTGCCTGCGTGGCGTTTGCAGGTCACGTTGCAAGCTGCACAGCAGGGGAACAGCTGGCGGTGCTGAACCCCACTAACACATTGGCTGGTGTTTTTCTCTGTGCAGCTAGCATTTCCGGGCAAAAACTAGCGGTGTTTGAGCCCAGGGTCAGCAGGAGGAGTAGAGGAGCAGAGTGTTGGCCAAAGCCTAGTTGAACCAATTTCAAAGGTTACCTTTAACCCCCCCCTCAGGTGTTGCAAGGTACAAGAGCCACACCTTGAACAGCATTATTGATGCACAAGTCAAAGGTTGCTCTATTTAATTTTGCTCCTTGCACACGCTGAATTAAACACGTACACTATTTAGCCCATTATACTGTCAAACAGTAGTGGAGGCGTGACTACTAGTCTTTTTAAGGAGACGCAGCACAGGTGTACAAATTTACACCTAGGTGCTGTGCGCAGATTCCTTACCGTTGTTATTTGCAGTACAGGAAACTGCGCTCTTGTGTTATCCCTTGGCAATACCCTGTTAGTGCAGGCCGTCTCATGACCTCATTTCATGTTGGCCGGTGCGGTTAACGATGGCCATAAATCCCAGACCCACAGTGGCTTTTCCTAAAGTCACACTGCGGTGCTGGGATTCGTGGCCTTGTGCAGTAAATATGTTCGCCGCTCACACATGTCCTTACACCTGCTTCAGACTGGGCGGCCTCAGCTGATCCCTTATCGCATGCCGCGGCCATGAGGCCGCACAGTCAGAAGAAGGCGGAAGGAGGGGAGTGAAAACAGGGGAACATATGCACTGCTCGTGCCCATCAATCACACCCTCGCAGTCAAAATATATGAGACAACGGGGGGCGTTGTGTCGGGCAGGGGGGACGCACAGGCACAGCCAGCCAACCAATGATGTCAGGAGACGGGCAGCGCGAACAATGGGGGTGCTGCGTGTCATTAAAAAGGAAAGTCACACCTCAGGGACATTGTAATGGTCTGTAATGAGACACATTTTGTACTTGTTGAGTTCCACGTGTGCAAGGAGAAAAAGTCAGCCACCTTGTACAAATGCAGCAGTACTGCTGTACAAGGTGGCTGTTATACATAGAAACACCTGGGGGGGTGGGGGGCAGGCTCCCTTCAATTTCAGTTCATGTGCCTGCGTGGCGTTTGCAGGTCACGTTGCAAGCTACACAGCAGGGGAACAGCTGGCGTTGCTGAACCCCACTGACACATTGACTGGTGTTTTTCTCTGTGCAGATTGCATGTCCGGGCAAAAACTAGCGGTGTTAGAGCCCAGGGTCAGCAGGAGGAGGAGGAGAGGAGCAAAGTGTAGGCCGAAGCCTGCACTGGTGGCAGCTTTTGTTCTGTTGTGCCAGCGTGGCTTGTGCTGGACACGTTGCCGACTACACAGCAGGGGAACAGCTGGCGGTGCTGAACCCCACTAACACATTGGCTGGTGTTTTTCTCTGTGCAGCTAGCATTTCCGGGCAAAAAATAGCGGTGTTTGAGCCCAGGGTCAGCAGGAGGAGTAGAGGAGCAGAGTGTAGGCCGAAGCCTAGTTGAACCAATTTCAAAGGTTACCTTTAACCCCCCCCCTCAGGTGTTGCAAGGTACAAGAGCCACACCTTGAACAGCATTAATGATGCACAAGTCAAAGGTTGCTCTATTTAATTTTGCTCCTTGCACACGCTGAATTAAACACGTACACTATTTAGCCCATTATACTGTCAAACAGTTGTGGAGGCGTGACTTGTCTTTTTAACGAGACGCAGCACAGGTGTCAAAATTTGCACCTAGGTACTGGGCGCAGATTCCTGAGCGTTGTTATTTGCTGTACAGGAGTCTGCGCTATTGTGATCCCTTGGCCATGCGCTGTGAGCGCTTCCTGTCTTCTGACCTCATTTCATGTCGGCCATTGCGGTTAGCGATGGACATGAATCCCAGACCCACAGTGTGTTTTTAAAAAATCACACTGCGGTGCTGGGATTTGTGCCCTGGTGCACTAAATATGTTTGCCGCTCACACATGTCCTTACACCTGCTTCAGACTGGGCGGCCTCATCTGATCCCTTATCGCCTGCCGCGGCCATGAGGACACCCAGTCTGAAGAAGGCGGAAGGAGATGAGTGAACACAGGCAAACATATGCACTGCACATGCCCATCAATCACACCCTCGCTGTCCAAAAAAATAAGACACCGAGGGCCGTTGTTTCGAGCAGGGGAGATGCACAGGCGCAGCCAGCTAACCAATGATGTCAAAAGACGGGCAGCGCTAACAAGGGTGGTGCTGCGTGTCATTACAAAGGAAAGTCACACCTCAGGGACATTGTAATGGTCTCTAATGAGACACATTTTGTACGTGTTGAGTTCCACGTGGGCAAGGAGAAAAAGTCAGCCACCTCGTACAAATGCAGCAGTACTGCTGTACAAGGTGGCTGATATACATAGAAACACCTGTGGGTGGGGGGCAGGCTCCCTTCAATTTCAGTTCATGTGCCTGCGTGGCGTTTGCAGGTCACGTTGCAAGCTACACAGCAGGGGAACAGCTGGCGTTGCTGAACCCCACTGACACATTGACTGGTGTTTTTCTCTGTGCAGATTGCATGTCCGGGCAAAAACTAGCGGTGTTAGAGCCCAGGGTCAGCAGGAGGAGGAGGAGAGGAGCAAAGTGTAGGCCGAAGCCTGCACTGGTGGCAGCTTTTGGTCGGTTGTGCCAGCGTGGCTTGTGCTGGACACGATGCCGGCTACACAGCGGGGGAACAGCAGGCGGTGCTGAACCCCACTAACACATTGGCTGGTGTTTTTCTCTGTGCAGCTAGCATGTCCGGGCAGAAACTGGCGTTGTTTGAGCCCAGGGTCAGCAGGAGGAGGAGAGGAGCAAAGTGTAGGCCGAAGCCTGCACTGGTGGCAGCTTTTGTTCTGTTGTGCCAGCGTGGCTTGTGCTGGACACGTTGCCGACTACACAGCAGGGGAACAGCTGGCGGTGCTGAACCCCACTAACACATTGGCTGGTGTTTTTCTCTGTGCAGCTAGCATTTCCGGGCAAAAAATAGCGGTGTTTGAGCCCAGGGTCAGCAGGAGGAGTAGAGGAGCAGAGTGTAGGCCGAAGCCTAGTTGAACCAATTTCAAAGGTTACCTTTAACCCCCCCCTCAGGTGTTGCAAGGTACAAGAGCCACACCTTGAACAGCATTAATGATGCACAAGTCAAAGGTTGCTCTATTTAATTTTGCTCCTTGCACACGCTGAATTAAACACGTACACTATTTAGCCCATTATACTGTCAAACAGTTGTGGAGGCGTGACTTGTCTTTTTAACGAGACGCAGCACAGGTGTCAAAATTTGCACCTAGGTACTGGGCGCAGATTCCTGAGCGTTGTTATTTGCTGTACAGGAGTCTGCGCTATTGTGATCCCTTGGCCATGCGCTGTGAGCGCTTCCTGTCTTCTGACCTCATTTCATGTCGGCCGTTGCGGTTAGCGATGGACATGAATCCCAGACCCACAGTGTGTTTTTAAAAAATCACACTGCGGTGCTGGGATTTGTGCCCTGGTGCACTAAATATGTTTGCCGCTCACACATGTCCTTACACCTGCTTCAGACTGGGCGGCCTCATCTGATCCCTTATCGCCTGCCGCGGCCATGAGGACACCCAGTCTGAAGAAGGCGGAAGGAGATGAGTGAACACAGGCAAACATATGCACTGCACATGCCCATCAATCACACCCTCGCTGTCCAAAAAAATAAGACACCGAGGGCCGTTGTTTCGAGCAGGGGAGATGCACAGGCGCAGCCAGCTAACCAATGATGTCAAAAGACGGGCAGCGCTAACAAGGGTGGTGCTGCGTGTCATTACAAAGGAAAGTCACACCTCAGGGACATTGTAATGGTCTCTAATGAGACACATTTTGTACGTGTTGAGTTCCACGTGGGCAAGGAGAAAAAGTCAGCCACCTCGTACAAATGCAGCAGTACTGCTGTACAAGGTGGCTGATATACATAGAAACACCTGTGGGTGGGGGGCAGGCTCCCTTCAATTTCAGTTCATGTGCCTGCGTGGCGTTTGCAGGTCACGTTGCAAGCTACACAGCAGGGGAACAGCTGGCGTTGCTGAACCCCACTGACACATTGACTGGTGTTTTTCTCTGTGCAGATTGCATGTCCGGGCAAAAACTAGCGGTGTTAGAGCCCAGGGTCAGCAGGAGGAGGAGGAGAGGAGCAAAGTGTAGGCCGAAGCCTGCACTGGTGGCAGCTTTTGGTCGGTTGTGCCAGCGTGGCTTGTGCTGGACACGATGCCGGCTACACAGCGGGGGAACAGCAGGCGGTGCTGAACCCCACTAACACATTGGCTGGTGTTTTTCTCTGTGCAGCTAGCATGTCCGGGCAGAAACTGGCGTTGTTTGAGCCCAGGGTCAGCAGGAGGAGGAGAGGAGCAAAGTGTAGGCCGAAGCCTGCACTGGTGGCAGCTTTTGTTCTGTTGTGCCAGCGTGGCTTGTGCTGGACACGTTGCCGACTACACAGCAGGGGAACAGCTGGCGGTGCTGAACCCCACTAACACATTGGCTGGTGTTTTTCTCTGTGCAGCTAGCATTTCCGGGCAAAAACTAGCGGTGTTTGAGCCCAGGGTCAGCAGGAGGAGTAGAGGAGCAGAGTGTAGGCCGAAGCCTAGTTGAACCAATTTCAAAGGTTACCTTTAACCCCCCCCTCAGGTGTTGCAAGGTACAAGAGCCACACCTTGTGCAGCATTAATGCTGCACAAGTAAAAGGTTGCTCTATTTGTTTTGCTCCTTGCACACGCTGACTAAAACACGTACACTATTTAGCCCATTATACTGTCAAACAGTTGTGGAGGCGTGACTTGTCTTTTTAACGAGACGCAGCACAGGTGTCAAAATTTGCACCTAGGTACTGGGCGCAGATTCCTGAGCGTTGTTATTTGCTGTACAGGAGTCTGCGCTATTGTGATCCCTTGGCCATGCGCTGTGAGCGCTTCCTGTCTTCTGACCTCATTTCATGTCGGCCGTTGCGGTTAGCGATGGACATGAATCCCAGACCCACAGTGTGTTTTCAAAAAATCACACTGCGTGGCTGGGATTCGTGGCCTTGTGCAGTAAATAGGTTTGCCGCTCACACATGTCCTTACACCTGCTCCAGACTGGGCGGCCTCAGCTGATCCCTTATCGCCTACCACGGCCAGGAGGCCGCACAGTCTGAAGAAGGCGGAAGGAGATGAGTTAAGACAGGCGAACATATGCACTGCTCGTGCCCATAAACCACACCCTCGCTGACAAAATAAATATGACAACGAGGGGCGTTGTTTCTAGCAGGGCGGATGCACAGGCGCAGCCAGCTAACCATGATGACAAAAGACGGGAAACGCTACCAAGGGGGGTGCTGCGTATCATTACAAAGGAAAGTCACACCTCAGGGACAGTGGAATGGTCTCAATGAGACACATTTTGTACGTGTTGAGTTCCACGTGGGCAAGGAGAAAAAGTCAGCCACCTTGTACAAATGCAGCAGTACTGCTGTACTAGGTGGCTGTTATACATAGAAACACCTGGGGGGGTGGGGCCAGGTTCCCTTTTAATTTCAGTTCCTGTGCCTGCATGGTGTTTGCAGGTCACGTTGCCGGCTACACAGCAGGGGAACAGCTGGCGTTGCTGAACCCCACTAACACATTGGCTGGTGTTTTTCTCTGTGCAGCTAGCACTTCCGGGCAAAAACTAGCGGTGTTTGAGCCCAGGGTCAGCAGGAGGAGGAGAGGAGCAGAGTGTAGGCCGAAGCCTGCACTGGTGGCAGCTTTTGTTCTGTTGTGCCAGCGTGGCTTGTGCTGGACACGTTGCCGACTACACAGCAGGGGAACAGCTGGCGGTGCTGAACCCCACTGACACATCACCTAGTGTTTTTTTCTGTGTAGACAACACTTCCAGGTGGCAACTGACAGTGTTGAAACCCAGGGAATCAAAGAGGAGCAGAGTGTAGGCCGAAGCCTGCAGTGGAGCAAGTTGAAAGGGAACCTTTAACCCCCCCCCCCAGGCATTTGTTGCTGAAAGAGCCATCTTGTACAGCAGTAATACTGCACATGGAAAATGGTGGCTCCGAAAATTATGCTCCTTGCAAACGCTGAAGTACACACTCATATAATGTGTCCCCTCACACCGTCAAACCATCCCGGAAGTGGGACTTTCCTTTGTAATGTGACACAGCACAGCCGTCATTCCAACCCCCTTGGTGCCGGGCACCACCTCCTCAACGTTGTTTGGTTCTGTCACGGAGCCCGCACTGTAATGTTATCCCTTGGCCATGCACAGTTAGCGGTGCCCGTCTTCTGACATCATGTAGGTGTCAGGCTGGCAGTGCCTGTGCGTCCAAGCTGCCCGAGATCCAACCTTGCAGTGTCATCTAATGTAGTCCCACTGCGGGCCAGGGATCCATGGGCATGCGCAGTGCATATCATCGCCTCTCACTCACCTCCTTCCTGCTTCTTCAGACTGTGCGGCGTCACGGCCGTGGCATGCTATTAGGGATCAGCTGACGCCGCCTAGTCTGAAGAAGCGTGAAGAAGGGGAGTGAGAGGCTAGTATATGCACTGCGCATGGCCATGGATACCAGGCCCACTGTGGGATCACATTAGACGACACTGCGAGGTGTGATTTCGGGCAGCGTGGACGCACAGGCGCAGCCAGGACGACAACAAATGATGTCAGAGGACGGGCAGCGCAAACTGTGCATGGCCAAGGGATAACATAACAGCGCAGGGTCCATGACGGAATCAAACAACGCTAAGGAGGCAGCGCACGGTGCCAAGGGGGTAGCAATGACGGCTGTGCTGCGTCACATTACAAAGGAAAGTCCCACCTCCGGGACGGTTGGACGGTGTGAGGGGACACATTACATGAGTGTGTAGTTCAGCGTTTGCAAGGAGCATAATTTCAAGAGCGACCTTTCCCTTGTGCAGTATTAGTGCTGCACATGGTGGCTCTTTCAGTAACAAACGCCTAGGGGGGGGGGGGACAGGTCCCCTTACATTTTAGTTGTGCCAGCGTGGCGGTCGCATGACACGTTGCCGGATACACAGCTGGGGATCAGCTGACGTTACTGAACCCCAATAACAGAGGAGCGACTGTTGACTGTGCACACAGCACTTCCAGGCACCAACTGGCGGTGTTAGAGCCCAGGGACAGCAGGAGGAGCAGATTGGAGGTATTGCCGCACACACAGCTGGGGATCAGCTGACGTTACTGAACCCCAATAACAGAGGAGCGACTGTTGACTGTGCACACAGCACTTCCAGGCACCAACTGGCGGTGTTAGAGCCCAGGGACAGCAGGAGGAGCAGATTGGAGGTATTGCCGCACACACAGCTGGGGATCAGCTGACGTTACTGAACCCCAATAACAGAGGAGCGACTGTTGACTGTGCACACAGCACTTCCAGGCACCAACTGGCGGTGTTAGAGCCCAGGGACAGCAGGAGGAGCAGATTGGAGGTATTGCCGCACACACAGCTGGGGATCAGCTGACGTTACTGAACCCCAATAACAGAGGAGCGACTGTTGACTGTGCACACAGCACTTCCAGGCACCAACTGGCGGTGTTAGAGCCCAGGGACAGCAGGAGGAGCAGAGGAACAGAGTGTAGGCCGAAGCCTGATTGGAGCAAGTTGAAAGGAAACCTTTAACCCCCCCCCCCAAGACGTTTGTAGCTGAAAGAGCCATGTTGTGCAGCACTAAGGATGCAAAAGGAAAAGGTTGCTCTTTTAATTATGCTCCTTGCAAACACCGAAGTAAACACTAAAAATGTGTCCCTTTATACCGTTAAACCGTTCCGGAGGTGCGAATTTCCTTCGTAATGGGACACAGCACAGCTGTCATTCCTATCCCCTTGATGCCGTGCGCTGCCTCCTCAGCGTTGTTTTAAGCTGCCACGGAGCCTCCGCTGTTCTGTTAGCCCTTGGCCATGCCCAATTAGCGCTGCCTGTCTTCTGACATAATTTGGTGTCAGGCTGTCAGTGCCTGTGCGTCCACGCTGCTCCAGATCCCACCTCGCAGTCTCATCTAACGTAATCCCACTGCGGGCCTTGGAACCATGGGCATGCACAGTGCATAACCTCGACTCTCACTCCCCTCCTTCCCTCTTCTTCAGACTGTGCGGTGTCACGGCCGTGGCATGCTAGGGATCAGCTGACGGCGCACAGTCTAAAGAAGGCGGAGGGAAATGAGCGAGAGCCCGAGGGGAAGATATGCACTGCGCATGCCCATGGATCCCAGGCCCGCAGTGTGACTCAATCAGAAGACACTGCGAGGCGGGATCTCGGGCACCACGGCCGCACAGGCGCAGCCAGCCTGACACCAAATTATGTCAGAAGACAGGCAGCGCAAATAGGGCATGCCCAAGGGATAACAGAACAGCGCAGGCTCCGTGACAGCTTAAAACAACGCTGAGGAGGCAGCGCATGGCACCAAGGGGGTAGGAATGACGGCTGTGCTGCGTCACATTACGAAGGAAAGTCCCAGCTCCGGGACGGTATAACGGTATCAGTGAACACATTTTATAAGTGTTAAGTTCTGCGTGTGCAAAGAGCTAAAAAAAAAGAGCTACCTTTTCCTTGCGCAGCATTACTGCTGCACAAGATGGCTCTTTCAGTAACAAACGACGGGGGGGGGGGGGGGGGAGAGGTTCCCTTACATTTAGGTTGTTGTGCCAGCGTGGCGGTCGCAGGACACATTGCCGGCTACACAGCTGGGGATCAGCTGACGTTACTGAAACCCAATAACACTGGGTCGTATATTTTTACTGTGCAGCCTGCACTTCTGAGCCGCAACTGGCGGTGTTGGAGCCCAGGAATAGCAGTTCAGGTGGTAGAAAGATGAACACAGCAGGAGACCTGGATGACACCCAATTACTTAATCAGGCAGAGGAGTGGCAAATTCCTGCGAGATCCAGGCCTGGTTCATTTTCAGGAAAGTAAGCCGGTCAACGTTATCGGAGGATAGTCGCATGCGACGGTCTGTTAGTACACCACCTGCGGCACTAAAGACACGTTCCGATAAGACACTAGCCGCAGGGCAAGCCAGCACCTCCAATGCATACTGGCTTAGCTCTGGCCATGTATCCAGCTTAGAGACCCAAAACTTGAACGGGGAAGAGCCGTCTGGGAGTACAGTAAGAGGGCAAGCCATGTAGTCTGTCACCATCTGACGGAACCGTTGCCTCCTGCTGACTGGAGCCGCCGGTGATGGTGTAGACATTTGGGGCGGGCACACAAAAGTGTGCCAGAGTTGTGCCATACTGGGCTTGCCTTGGGCAGAGGCACTGCTTCTGCTCCCTCTTTGGGCAGAGCCTCCCCCACTGCCTCGACGCACTGAGCTGCTTTGTAAAGCACTAGCAGCACTCCTCTCAGTTGGACAGGAGAAGATGATGGAATTCACCAGTGTGTCGTGGTACTCCCGCAATTTACGCTCCCGGGTCAACGCAGGGATGAGGTTTTGGACGTTGTCCCGGTAGCGAGGATCGAGGAGGGTGAACACCCAATAATCAGGCATGTTGAGAATGTGGTCGATGCGGCGGTCGTTTCTCAGGCACTGCAGCATGAAATCCACCATGTGCTGCAGAGTGCCAACCGGCCCAGAAACGCTGTCCCCTGCTTGAGACATGATCTCTGCCCGCTCGTCATCACCCCACCCTCGCTGTACACACTGACCACTGGACAATTGTGTCGCTCCCTCCTCTGGACGGAGCTCTTCCTCCTCCATTGACTCCTCCTCATCCTCCTCACAAATTGGCCCCTGCGTACCCCTTTGTGAGGAACCACGTGGCGCTGACTCTCCAGAAGCTGATGGAAAAGGTGACTCCTCATCCTCCACCTCTTCCACCACATCATCCCTTAACCCTTGCAAAGTTTGCTGAAGCAGGCAGATAAGGGGGACAGTCATGCTGACTAGTGCATCATCTGCACTTGCCATCCGCGTGGAATAATCAAAAGGACGCAAAACCTGGCAGACGTCCTTCATAGTGGCCCACTCTGTGGTTGTGAAGTCTGATCGGCGCTGACTGCGACTTCTTTGCGCCTGATGCAGCTGGTACTCCATAACTGCTTGCTGCTGCTCACACAACCGCTCCAACATATGTAACGTGGAATTCCACCGGGTAGGTAGGTCACATATGATGCGGTGTTCCGGAAGGCGGAATCGGCGCTGCAGAGCAGCAATGCGGGATCTGGCCAAGCTGGAACGCCGCAAGTGAGCACACTCTAGGCGGACCTTGTGCAGCAGGGCATCAAGATCCGGATAGTCCCTCAGAAAACTCTGCACAACCAAATTGAGCACATGTGCCAGACATGGGATGTGAGTGAGGTTGCCAAGGGCCAAAGCTGCCACCAGATTTCGGCCATTGTCACACACTACCATGCCTGGCTGGAGATTCGCTGGCAGTAACCACACATCGCTCTCCTGCTTTATGGCATTCCAGAGCTCCTGCGCTGTGTGGCTTCGATGCCCCAATGAAACTAGTTTCAAGACGGCCTGCTGACGTTTGGCCACGGCTGTGCTCATGTCGGTCATAGGTAAACGTTCACGGGTCCATGTGGGGGTGGACTGTGACGGATCCTGCAGAGAGGAATCAGAGGAACTGGTGTAAGAGGAGGAGTCGATGCGTACAGACTGGATTCCTGCAATCCTTGGAGTGGGCAGGACACGTCCTGCGCCACTCGCACGATCTGTACCTGGCTCAACAACATTAACCCAATGGGCAGTGAGGGAAACATATCGCCCCTGTCCATGCTGACTGGTCCACGCATCGGTGGTGAGGTGGACCTTGCTACTGACGGCGTTCAGTAGCGCATGTTTTATGTTTGCCTCAACATGCCTGTGCAGGGCAGGGACAGCCTGCCTGCTGAAGTAAAAGCGGCTGGGCACCTTGTACTGTGGGACTGCCAATGCCATCAAGTCACGGAAGCTGTCAGTCTCCACCAGCCTGAACGAGAGCATTTCCAGGGACAACAGTTTGGCAATGCCTGCATTCAGAGCCTGTGCTCGGGGGTGGTTGGCCGAGAATGCCCGCCTTTTCTCCCATGCCTGTACTACCGATGGCTGTAGAGTAGACTGGGAGTGTGAGGATGACTGGGAAGGTGGTGCTGTGGGTGGAATTACACAAGGTCTCTGGGAGGAAGCCAAACCAGCTGTGCGTGAGCTGGAGGAAGAGGCAACACGAGCTGAAGAGGTGGTAGCTGCCGCTGTTGGTTGGCCTACATCTTCAGTGTGTTTCTGTAACTCCACCGCGTGCCTGGTCCGCACATGTTTCCACATATTTGTGGTATTGAGGTTGCTGACATTTTTCCCTCTTTTTACTTTATGATGACACAGCTTGCATTTGACAAAACAAATGTCATCTGCAACTGTGTCAAAAAAGGACCAGGCACTGCAAGTCTTGGGAGCGCCCTTTTTGGCTTTGGAAAGAGACAGGCTCCTAACGGGTGCCAAAGTGGAGGCTACAGGCTCCGCAGTCTTCCCCCTCCCTCTCCCTCTTTGGCCCGTAAGAGGAAGCTCTTCCTCTGAGCTGCTCCCACCACCTTCCTGTTCCTCACGCCACGATGGGTCAAGGACCTCATCATCTCCACTACCCTCTGCCACCAACTGCTCCTCCTGGGTAGTCTCAGCAGCACAGTACGCACGAGAAAGCGGCACCTGAGTTTCATCATCAGATGCGTACTGCGCTGTGGTCACCGGAGGCACTGGCCCACCTGCCTCTTCAGAGTCAGAGAGAAAAAGGTGTTGGGCATCACTGCACACTGCCTCTTCTTCCATTTCTCCAATGCTGCTTGGCTGGCCCCCTGTTTCCAAGCCAAGAGATTCAGAGAACAGAAGTAGAGACGGCTCCTGTCCTGGGCTCTCTGACTGCCTGGCCAATTTGGCAGGTGGTGAAGAGACAGATGGCTGCTCTCCAGTGCTCTGTGCCTGAGAGGATGTGGCACTAACTGAAGTCGATGCCGAGGCGTTAGCTGCCATCCACCCGACAACGGCTTCAATTTGGTCTTCACGCAGCAGCGGTGCACGGCGCTCTCCGACAAAGCTGCGCATGAAGGACTGTTCCCTGCTGAAACTGAGTGACGACGAGTCACCGGCGCCCGCAGCAGGCACAGAATCACCACGTCCTCTCCCTGCTCCTCTCCCTGCTCCGCGCCCACGTGCCTTACTCCCTGCCCTCTTCATCTTGGTTGACAGATAAAGATAAGCAGAAAAGTACTAAGGCCTTAGTGTGCTTATTCCTGTAATGCTCCTCCTAACAGGTGTAAGAAACACTAATGTTGTAAATTGTGGACTAAACTTTATTATTTTTCAAATGTGGCCTACACAAGTGTAAGTTGTGTTTGGTGAACTTAACCTTTTTTTTGGTGCAGATCGGGCTACAGAGCTAGTTTAAATCACACGGAGACCGTGCAGACAGCCGTAAACGGCGCTGCAAGGCCAAGAAACCCTCCTCTAGGTTATCCTATATAGTGTTTTTCCACTATTTAGCTGGATACAAGTGGAAAGACACTAATAGGAATTTTTTTTTTCAAATTTTAAACTGGCTGCACTATTTGAAAAAAAGGAAATTGTTTTTCAAGGTATGAGGCAGTAACGCACCCTGAGCTGAATCCAACCGGCTATGGCTGCACACAGACTACAGGGCGAGCTGCGCTCACACAGAGACCGTGCAGACAGCCGTAAACGGCGCTGCAAGGCCCCCAAAAAAACCTCTAGGTTATCCTATGTAGTGTTTTTCCACAATTGAGCTGGAGACTGGTGGAAAGACACTAATAGGAATTTTTTTTTTTTTCAAATTTTAAACAGGCTGCACTATTTGAAAAAAAGGAAAATTTTTCTCAAGGTATGAGCCAGTAACGAACCCTGAGCTGAATCCAACCGGCTATGGCTGCACACAGACTACAGGGCGAGCTGGGCTCACACGGAGACCGTGCAGACAGCCGTAAACGGCGCTGCAAGGCCCAAAAACCCCCCTCTAGGTTATCCTATGTAGTGTTTTTCCACAATAGAGCTGGAGACTGGTGGAAAAACACTAATAGGAAATTTGAGAAAAAATGTGCAGCAGGCTGCACTAAGAGCAAAAAAGAACAACTGTGTGAGGCAGTGTGAACCCCCCCTGAGCTGAATACAACCGGGTATATGGCTGCACACAGACTACAGAGTGAGCTGCACACACACACACACACACAGAGACCTTGCAGAACGCTGTTAAAACAGCGCTGCAAGGCAAGAGCAAGGTGAACAGTGACGAACACACAGCGTTTTGCTAAATTAGCCTTTGGAAAGGAAAATAAAGCAATTAGCTAGCTCGACTGGCCCTCAGTTAGAACACAGCGTCCTGTCCCTAACTGAAATCACAGCAGAGTGAGCGCAAAATGGCGGCAGCGCTTTTTTATAGTGCAGAGTGACATCATTTCAGCAGCCAATCCCAGCCTTGCCAGTACTTACATGCCCACCATGCTAAACAGGATGTGCCCACACTTTCATTCATTCCTCATTGGCTGCTGCGTTCAATTTGAATTCTGGGAACTTCCGATTCCGGTATCCGATACGCGGGAAGTATCGGAATTCAGTATCGGAATTCCGATACTGCAAATATCGGCCGATACCCGATACTTGCGGTATCGGAATGCTCAACACTAGTGGTCAATCATCAAGAGACGGGTGGACAAACAAAAACCAACAAATTCTGGCAAAATGCAAGCATTGATTTATGCAAGAATGGACTGCTATCAGTCAGGATTTGGTCCAGAAGTTGATTGAGAGCATGCCAGGGAGAATTGCAGAGGTCTTGAAGAAGGGTCAACACTGCAAATATTGACTTGCTGCATTAACTCATTCTAACTGTCAATATAACCTATTGGTACTCATAATATGATTGCAATTATATTTCTGTATGTGATATAAACATCAGGCAAACACTAATAAAAACCAGAGGGCAGCAGATCATGTGAAAATATAATTTTGGTGTCATTCTCAAAACTTTTGGCCATGACTGTATACAGTTGAAACCAGAAGTTTACATACACTATATAAAAAGACACACGTGCATGTTTTTTCTCAGTATCGGACATAAACTCAAAATAAACCTTTCCCGTTTTAGGTCAATTAGGATTACCATGATTAAATATTTGCCAACTGCCAGAATAATGTGAGAGCTAATGTTTTAAGGTGTTTTTATTACTTGCTGCAAAGTCAAAAGTTTACATACACTAAGATTACTATGCCTTTAAACCATTCTGGACTGCCCCGTATGATGATGTCATGTGTTTTGGAAGCTTCTGGTTTTTTTTGCAACATCTGAGTTAGAGACACACCTGTAGATGTATTTTAATGCACACCTGAAACACACTGCTTCTTTGTGTAGCATCATGGGAAAGTCTCAAGAAATCAGACAAGACATCAGGAAGAGAAATCGGTCTCCTCCTTGGGTACAATTTTAAGATACCTGAAGGTGCCTCGTTCATCTGTATAAACAATTATAAGCAAATACAAACAAGATGGGAATGTCCAGCCATCATACAGATCAGGAAGGAGACAAGTTCTGTGTCCCAGAGATGAACGTGCTTTGGTCAGACTTTTACATATCAACCCAGGGACAAAAGCAAAATACCTTGTGAAGATGATGACGGAAGCTGGTAAGATTGTGTCAATATCTACAGTGAAACGAGTACTGTATCAACATGGGCTGAAAGGCCACTCTGCCAGGAAGAAGTCATTACTCCAAAAAAACATAAAAAAAAGCCAGATTAATGTTTGCAAATGCACGCAGGAACAAAGACTTTAATTTTTGGAGACCTGTCCTGTGGTCTGACTAAACTAAAATGTAACTTTTTGGGCATAATGACCATCGTTACGTTTGGAGGGAAAAGGGGGAAGCTTGGAAGCCTAAGAACACTATCCCAACTGTGAAACACAGAGGTGGCAGCATCATGTTGTAGGGTTGTTTTTGCTGCAGGAGAGACTGGTGCACTTCACAAAAAAAAGATGGCATCATGGGAAAAGATTGTGGCAATACTGAAAAACATCTCAAGATATCAGCCAGGAAGTTAAAGCTTGGACGGAAATGGGTCTTCCAATTGGACAATGACCCGAAGGATACTGCCAAAATGGTAACAAAGTGGCTGAAGGGCAACAAAGTGGCTGAAAGATAACAAAGTCAGTGTTTTGGAGTGGCCATCACAAAGTCCTGATCTCAATCCTATTGAAAATTTATAAGCAAAGCTGGAAAGTCAGGTCAAGGCGACCTACAAACCTGGATCAGTTACACCAGTTTTGTCTGGAGGAATGGGCCAAAATTCTGACCAACTATTGTGAGAAACTTGTGGAAGGATCCCAAAGGTTTGTCCCAAGTCATTCAGGTTAAGGGCAATGGTACCAAATACTAATGAAATTTATATTCATTTTTGACTTGCAATAAGTAATAAAAATGCCTTAACTCCTTAGCGTTCAATGACAGAGTCCGTCATTGGACGCCTCCCAACGGTTGGTGCAGCTTCGGCGATGAGCCTGCACCTTTTCCGGCGCATGACAGCTGATGTGATCGTGACTTACCCACGGCTGTTAACATGTTAAATGCTGCTGTCAAACTTTGACAGCGGAATTTAACATGCACAAGCAGGAAGCGCGTCATTACCTCCTCCCATTGGCGCCTGTTTCACATGACCGCCGGTCGACAATGGGTTGGCATGACAACCCGGGGTCAGCAGGAGATCCCTGTGGTTGTCATAGCCGGACAGCTATGAGCGCCACCCAGTGGTTAGCGCTCATAGCAACTGAGGTATTCTGCTACATGCAGGCGATCTGATCATCGCCTGCATGTAGCAGAGCCGATCGGGTTATGGCAGCTTCTAGTGTCCCATAGAGACTATTTTTTAAAACTTTTTTTTTCACTTTTGGCATGCTTAAATAAAGTTCAAATCACCCTCACTTCGCCCCATTCAAAATAAAACAATAATAAGAAAAAAAATACACATATTTGGTATCGCCGCTTTCAGAATCGCCCAATCTATCAATATAAAAAGAAATTAATTCAATCTGTAAACGGCGTAGCGAAAAAAAAATTGTTTTTTTTTTTTTGTTTTTTTTTTTAAATAAAAAGCCTGGCAGTTTTTTCACCACTTAAATAAAAAGGAACCTAGACATGTTGTCTGTGAACTCTTAATGACCTGGAGAATCATGATGGCAGGTCAGTTTTAGCATTTGGGAACTTGGTGTAAAAAAAAAAAAAAAAAAAAAAAAAAAAAATCCAAAAAACAATTGTGGAATTGCACTTTTTTTGCAATTTCACCGCATTTGGATTTTTTTCTTGTTTTCCAGTACATAATATGGTACAATCAATGGTGCCATTCAAAAGTACAACTTGTCCCGCAAAAAGCAATCCCTCATATGGCCATATTGATGGGAAAATAAAAAAGTTATGGCCGTTAAAAGAAAGGGAGCGAAAAATGGAAACGCACAAACGAAAGTACCCCTGGTCCTTAAGGGGTTAAAACATTCTCTCATTCCGGCATTTGGCAAATATTAATCATTACGGTAATCTTAATTGGCTGAAAGCAGGAAAGGTTTATTTTGATTTCATGTCCGATATTGAGAAAAACATGTACATGTCTCTTTATACAGTGTATGTGAACTTCGGGTTTCAACTGAATATACTGTAAACCGGTTGGCACTGTTATATGGCATTCTTGAATTGTGTGCGCTTGTATTAATAATAGTAATTACTTTTACCAAGTCATATTTATTACATGTCATTTCCTTCTCCATAATTGCTCCTAGGTATTTTTGTACAAGGGCCCCAGACATGGGTAATTGTACTTGCACCATGTAGCTGTTAGTTGTATAAAGCTTTGGAAGACAATGACATTAGAGAGCTTCTTGATAAGAATGCCTACTAACAAGCAAAAATATTGAATCTCCTGAAGAAAAATAATTAAAAAAAAAAATGGTGTTTTTTCTAGAGCCTCCCTAAACGGTTCAAGGAACCATTGTGCAAATATTTTAGTGGAAACATCTGAACAATTCTAAATGAGGAAAGTTGCCAAAGAAAAGAGGCCAAATCACTCCCCCTGCATTTAGATTGCCAACCTTTCTAATT
This sequence comes from Ranitomeya imitator, assembly GCF_032444005.1. Taxonomy (NCBI): domain Eukaryota; kingdom Metazoa; phylum Chordata; class Amphibia; order Anura; family Dendrobatidae; genus Ranitomeya; species Ranitomeya imitator. Next base: position 399,589,544 of record NC_091287.1, on the reverse strand, counting down.
GTGTTTTCTAAACAAGTAGGCACATGATTTTCTCCTGGCCTCAACCTGTGATCCCTTTTTGTAAATTGGCATCGGTCAGGAAGTCATGCAAGGACACAGGAGAACAATCTGTTCCTCTCTGGCCAGCCATGCTGACGTTTCATTCTTCTTCCTTCTTGTATTTTAAGATGAAAAAATAGCATGTTCTCATTTCTTCACAATGTACAGGACCCACAATGGAGTGTGACATTTTTATGTCGTATAAATAATGATGCATGTTCTCTCCGTGTTTGCGTGGGTTTCCTCTGGGCACTCCGGTTTCCTCCCACATTCCAAAGACATACTGATAGGGAATTTAGATTGTGAGCCCCATCGGGGACAGCGATGATGATGTGTGCAAACTGTAAAGCGCTGCGGAATATGTTAGCGCTATATAAAAATAAAGCTTATTATTATTTTTGTTCTCTTTTATCAGAGCTTATGTCTAAGATCACACCGAATGTCTACAATATTGTTAAGATATGATTGTAATTATTGAGCTAGTCACTTGCTTTAATCACGTTTGAGAAGATACATTCAGACGATACAATTCTTGTTTTAATATTTTTAAATCCCGATGAGAATAAAACTGAGACAATAAAGTGTGAAAGGTTGAGAAGTTTAGCACAGACTATATCATATATACTCATTCAGCAAGCTATGTACATTGAAGTTGTGGAAGCCCAATTTTTAAAAATGTGTAATTAATCCTAGGCAGAAAATAATAATTTTAAGCCAAAAATGTGTGCATTTTACGTAAAAAGATAATTCCCCCAAGTTCTATACATTAGCGTAAAATAAGTAATTGCCAAAACTATTAACATTTTAATTTGTTTTACTTTTAAAAACTATGTCCTGACGCTCATCAAACATTCCGATTTTCATCATTTGTTTGGTCAGTCTCAGTTTTTGCCATCAGTGATGTTCTTGTATGAAAAAAAAAATTACAAAGTTCTCAAGCTTGAAGTCTACATTTTTTTTTCCATTTGCTGACCAATCTGACGCCAAAAAAAAAGGAAATGTGAACAGCTACATAGATGGATACGTGTTCTATCTGTGAAAAAACATGGGTTGAACATGTAGGTTATGTCTGCTTATTCTGGGATGATGAGTCACAAACCTCCCTGTTGGTTATGGATGGCCTTTCCTGTTCATGGGCACATACAGGGATATCAGTCACTCCCTTTAAAACCAGTAATTTCGAAGTTTAAACTAAATGTTCTCGATAACTGCAAAAATGCAAATGTATATGTTTTTGGTCATTGAGCTTTTTTCTGTTCTTTGTTTTAGGTTCTGACCGCGGTTTTATCACTGTTTCTTTTTGACATGATTGTGAATGTTCCTTTGGCTCTATGGTAAGGAAACTATATTTGCTCTACATTTTACAGTAGTTTCAAGAAAAAGAATGTCAGATTTCAGTTTGGACAAAGGAGAGGAACCTCCAGACTTTGTAGACGATTTGTCGGAGAGTTTGACTCTGTAAAAGCTTGTCACTTCTTCCTGTGGATTTCACTCTTTGTAAAGCTTTAGTGTAAAATCTAGATTTTGTGCCGAATCCATGGCAAACGAGTTTTCAACCATATCGAAAGAACCTAATAACTACCGCATATTCACACCTTGAGAAACTGTGGTAAAACTGCAGAAAATTGTAGCAAATCCGCATTTTTTTTTTGGTCCTGAAAGCTGGCATGCGCCACATCAGAAGTCTTACTCCAGTCCATGGTTTCTGGTTTAGGGAACGCCACAGGTCATCATGAATTAGACGTGTTATGGCTTTACACCACTGTTCCATTCATCTTGTCAAAAATGGGAGAATCAAAAGTCGTATCATCTTTGGATAACTCATAGTTGCACAAAATTGTTGCTTCTTTTCAAACCAATGTACACCAGAATTCTGGGGAAATTACTTTGATTAGTATTCTTGTGTCTTGTTTTTTTTTTACCACGGTTTCACAACGTGTGAACCCAGTCTTGGGCTTTTGGCATACATGGAGAATTGTATGTGAATTTTCTGCAGTGCTTCTGTAACATACAGTATCTGCATTTCAATGCAATTTGCAGATGGGTTAGGACTGCAGGACAGTTTATGCACAGGAAACGTCCACCATGTTTTGGGGAGATTTGTGAAATCTCATCATCTTCCTGAATTATGCGGATGATTGTTGGGTGCCCCATTATACCCGGTGTTGATTTACTCTTACAATGGCGGCCTATGCCTTTGCTTCCTGAATGTAGGCAGTGGACACAGGAGGCACAGAGCAATTATTTCCACCACTGATGAGCTTAAGCTCTCCAGCGCCATGAGCTGCATGTACGTATTCTCCACCAAAACATGACATCCAGAGTGCTACATGCATCTGCAGATCTGAACAAGTCTCCTGCTCTCCGAGGTCTGCATTGCTGAGCAGAGGTCCCATAGATTTGGGTGCTGTTGGCCCATATCACAGACGCTCTCCTTGCAGAATACTGATGGTTGCTGTTTTGCCTTACAAGTGTTGCTTGTAGATGGGTCCCTTTTGTGCAATCCTTGTAACATCTGTGATAGAAAGCAGACCACTTGTCAGCCATACTTGGCAGTGGGCACAGTTCCTTCATTTTAAAGAGTTGCTTGAAAGTGTCATGAGGTTAAGTACAACCTGATACTGGCACACTCCAAGATACCGCTTTGTTTTCCCTCATGGATACATAAAGATTTCTTTACTTGTTGATGTGTTCCTGATGTAGTTTTTCCCCGTGTGACACAATTGTCAAAAAAAAATCATCTCACGCATCGTAGTCCATATGAAAACGCCTCTGATATTAAACTAAAAATCACTAAAACCAAAGGAATTAAGATGAAGAAAAGTATCAGATTCCAAATATATTAGTAACATGTTTAGGAATGAGAACCGCAGTGATGAAGAACAGAGCATACAACCTTGGTAATAAAATGTTCTCTTTCTAGTAACCACACAACAATCAGAAACTAATGTAGTCAGTAATTTTACTTTAAACTTTCACACAGCCTGTAGAAAAACATGCTGCCTTGCCTAATACCCTGATCAAGTTAGTACTGCGATTGGTGCTTTTAACAGTCTTATTTGTCCAGGAATTACTTGATTTTCATGCTCTGTAACTTGCCATCTGCTCTACATTTCAGTGTTTTTTTTTCTTTTCACAAGTATTCTGCCAGCACTATAGCTACTGGAACTTACTTTCACTTCCCAGCATGCATTCTGTCATTGTCCAACAGCTTGCCTCCCCTGGTGCTGTAGCAGACAATGCACAATGTCATTCCGAGATACACAAATAGGCTTCCTGGGTGGGCCCAGCTCCCCATAGGCCCATGTGTTCATTATTTTGAAAAGGAGAATCAGTTGTGCAAAAGGAACTGAAAGCAAACACCGCACAAAAAGCCTAAATCATTGCAGTTACTCTCGAGTCAGGTCACAATGGTAACGCTTTCTGTAAGGGAAGAAGGTATTTTAAAGGGGTTGACCAAACATATGATATTGATGACCCATTCTTAGCAATTGTAATCGGGATCAGATCAGGCCTGATGAAGAGACTATTGTAGTCTCGAAAGCTTGCAATTTGTTACCATCTTTTCAGTTGGCCATTAAAAGGTATCAACCACTGAGGACTCTCAATTCTAAATATTTTTTGCTCTGTAACATCCTGATCATTCGTTTCATTGCTGGGAGAGGAAAGGTTAAATTTTCCATAGGCGTCACGGGCCAGTGTAGATTAAAGCGGTAGATCAATGTAAAAATGTTCATCTTGTGTTCCGCAGACCCCATTTCTCCGCTGTGTTTCATGAAGGAATACAATCCTGCTGCTCTGATCTACTCTAATCTACATGACTTGTAACTTGGCCTCTTTCCCAGGCACGGCGCTCAATGAAGGAAGGAAAAAAGTTACAAAGGTCACGCATACTATGTAAAGCTCTTGAACTGCAAGTGGGAAATATTTTGCTGAATTGAATTGCAATAAAGTGCACTAAAAAAAATTGTGCAAGTGTGGTATTGAGTAGAACTCAGTTTTATGCTAATTCAGAACTTAAAGGGGATGTCCAGGCTTGAGACCAAAGTATTAAGTCAGTGAGACTGCGAACTGCTATATCTTGACTACCTGCGGTGCGCACACTGTCACAAATCCTCTGTAGTTGTGGTGCAGAGCGTATGTTTGCAATTTACAGTCTCGTGACCTCCTCGCACCGCGACAGTGTGCAGTCACATAAGTTGACTTCAGACTTTTGACTCGCTCATACACATTCCCTGATAAGTTCTGGCCTGCTGCAGCCACCTCTAGAGCGGGAATAGGAGCTTTCTTCATGCGGATGATACAATGTGGCGGCTACAGGCAAACAGATTTGGAGCAGTGAACCAGAAAAAGCTCTGATCTGCTTAGGTTGGACATATTAACAATATGGGAATTAAGAAAAAAAGGTTGAGGTTTGTCATCAGTAGCACAAAGCCAGAATTTCAAAACAAGTAGTGGTGGTGCTAAAGCCATCCTTAGAACATGTGTGTAGAAGGAACGTGAGTGAGCCGATGGTCATATCAAGTGTTGGGCACGGAGAGTGATATTTGATGCAGCATGGACGAGATGTACTCAATGGTCCTCATAAGCTTTCTTTAAAAAAAATATTCTGAAGTTGTATAGAAAGCTCAGTAATGTTAGTACTTTTTTTTTTTTTTTTTTTTACAAATTTGACTTTACCTTTCTCAAATGTAAATATTTTTTTAGTTAGAGAGCCTGCCTCTTGCTTAACAAAAATTGAGTTAAATATCTTGTAATACTCCCTGACCTCCCCTGATTATTTTTTTGTTGGTGCTGCATCACTCAGTTGCAGAGATAATCACAGTGGTTTCTTCTTGAGCGCAGTATGTGAAATCTCTTGTTAAGTCCTTCAGTCCCTGGCTTACTAGAGGTAGGGATCCTGAGTAAATGACACGCAAACAAGGTATTGTGTGATCATATACAGGGGAAGCCCAGGAGCACATCTCTCTCTCTGGGCTTTGCCCTTCCTTTATATAGAAAAGAATTATTCTTTTACAGACATGCGCACAAGCGCTCATATTTCACTATCTCTTACATAAACAATCTATACCAGTCTTTATCAGTAGAAAGTTACATCATCTGGAAGGTGAATGAAAGGCTGCTATTGAAAGAAGGAATGCACACATGATTACTTCCATAAAAGGAAATGTCAAGTCAGCAGAAATGTATCTTGTTGTAAGCGAGATTTCTCAGGAAGAAGACAAGATGGATTCCTTTAGTTCAGTCTGATCTCCACAATTCCCCCCTTTGACATTTTCTTTTATTTATTTTATTACCACAGGGCCAAAGACAAAGCCTTTATTTGGTATTACACATGTACATGCTTGTATTCAATAAGAGAATCAAATCTAGTATTAATTCTTCCGTTTAACTCTCGCAACCTTTTCTTTGTTTTGCAATAAGTACAGATATTACAAAGGGATAGCAAAATAAGCGCAATAATCAGTATTAGCAAAGGATAACATAAGAGAAGAAGGAAAAAAAAACTTTATACTCTTGCATCTATTACACAAAGTTTATCTGTGCATACTGAGATACTCTTGAGCACAATCTGGAATAGTACGTATATGACTACAATAATCATAACTATATGTATTATGCTCTGCATAATCCCAGCAACCCACCCACCGATTCCTCTGAACCAGTTGGCTGGGTTAAGAAAAGAAAAGGTATCTGACCACCAGCTATCCTTATTCTGGTCATTGTCTTTGTCATACTGATCTCTGAGTCGTTGTACGTCCTTTAATTTAAATGTCATACTCATAGTACTATTCGGGTCTATATAATGACAGCAGGTGGGTCCGATGATTTGACACATACCCCCTTGTGAGGCAGTTAGGTAATCCAATACCAGGGTATGTTGGTTAGTGACTATTATAAGCTGATTCTGTACAGCTATACTAGTGTTTAGTATATCCAATATATCCCAGATCTGATCATCTAGATAATCCGTGGCTCTAACTAATTTATCCCACATCTGTGTTAACATAGGATAAATAAAAATGGTACTAGCAATTTTGTTAGGAATTCCCATTTGTACTATATGTGGCCTCCCCGAGGGACGTGGTGAGTTATCTGCAGCTCTTTTATACAGTGTGTGCTTGGGCACGGCTTGCATATTCACTTGTTTATTTGAAATTATGAATGTAGCCGGGGTTAGGCGTCCTAATGTACAAGTACCCTTTATACCTACGGGAAGCCATTTATATGCTCCTTCTCCGCATATCCAAAATGTACCTTCAGGCAGATCCCATAGAGCTGAGTGCTGCAATACCAATCTATGAGCCAAGTCCACAAATCTAGATACATTCTGAAGCATACACCAAGAGGGTTTTTGTCCCAAGGGGCTACAGTACCCGGCTGCGGGATTCCCACATACAGGCATTCCTTTGATATACTCATCGGATTTATTACAAACCAGGTTCCCCAGCTTACTTGTACAACTGTTTGCATCACCTTGGGGGAACAATTTAGAATGTTTCCATTTTCTATTATGTATGTATCTTTCCAATACTACAGGTTTGAAAGCATCAGAGGGGGGGACGGTTGTACTGAAACTAAGCAGTAGATTTTCTGTGGGGACCTGTCCTAAATTAGTTAATCCAGTCTTATTTCTAGGTACCCATTTTCCTCCCCTAAATGCTAAATATTGTAGATGTGTGTTACTCCCTGAGAGATTACCCTGCCACCAAGGAAATTCTACCCATCCCACAATTGGTATGGCGATTGTAGTATTCCACAGCCTAGCATTACCAATTTGGTTGTTGGCCAGGTTGTCTGAACAATTAGGCCAAGCGAATATTTCTTCTGCTAATACGGGAACTGCTAGAAAAGGTATACTTGTGGCTGATACCGGCGAATGGGTACAGATCCAACAATCTGTCAGGGTTTGTGTATTGTTTAACAAGTCATGCACTAATTTTCTATGATGTTGTACGAATCTATTGTTCAAAGGGGCTAGAGAATTCAGTCTATCCCACGCCTCCGTTGAGGTTATCATTATTAACATCAATATCATGAGTTTATACTGCTTTTCTTGCAATGGCTTGCATGTATCCATGATGCCTTTCCTTCAAGCTTGACTGATGTAGGTGTTGTCAACAGGACTTGGAAGGGTCCGTCAAACCTTGGTTCTAGAGCCTTTCTGGTGTGTCTTTTTACATAGACTTGATCACCTGGTTCCAACTTGTGACTTCCTTCTGTGTTGTCAGGATCTGGAAGGGAAGCAAAAACTTGTGCATGCACCTTAGTTAATTGTTTCTGAAGATTTTGCACATAAGAAGTCAATGACTCGATATTTAACACAAGTTGCTGTGGAAAATAACATCCTAAATTGGCAGTCCTGCCAAACAAAATTTCATATGGAGACAGTTTAGTCTTACCCCTTGGGGTATTGCGTATTGAGTAAAGGGCCAGTGGAAGGCATTCTGTCCAAGGCTTTCCTGTTTCAGCCATGGCTTTCTGTATTTTTAATTTTAAAGTTCCATTCATGCGTTCCACCTTACCAGAACTTTGAGGATGGTACGGAGTGTGTAACTGACTTTCAACACCCAACATTTTCAGTACATTTTGAAATATTTCTCCAGTGAAATGAGTACCCCTATCTGACTCGATCACTTCAGGGAGACCGTAACGGGGTATCAGTTCGGCAACTAGCTTTACAGCAGTGTTTTTAGCTGAAGCCTTCCGAACTGGATAGGCCTCTGGCCACCCCGAGAACATGTCCACACATACCAACACATACTCATACCCATTACTTTTTGGCAGCTGGATAAAGTCTATTTGTAATCGCTGAAACGGGTAGAGAGGTCGGACGTGGTGCTTCATAGGGGTCTTTGTTGTCTGTCCGGGATTATGTGCCAGGCATATAGCGCATGCAGCACAATAGTCTCTTGCATAGTTGCCAAAACCTGGAGCCAACCAGACTTGCTTTGCCAGTAGTGTCATTGCATTTGCAGACACATGAGTAGGGTGGTGCAGTCCACCAACTACAATCGGATACCAGGCTCTAGGTAGACATATTAGTCCATCTTTCTTCCAAATTCCCGCTTGTTCTTCTGCCCCTTCCTTTTTCCACCTGTCCCTCTCCTCTTCTCCTGCATCTTCCTGTGCTTGTCTCAGTCTATCTTCAGTATTTTCTGTGGGGTTTACAGTATGAACCTGTTGTAAGGGTTTGACAGCTGCTGCTTTGGCTGCTTTATCAGCCCTATCATTTCCCCTAGATTCCCTAGTGTCGAGTCTCACATGTGCAGCTACCTTGATTACTGCTACTTCTTTTGTTTCTTGTGCAGCCTCTAAGATCTGTTTGATCAGAGAAGCATGTTTTACAGGTTGTCCTGACGCTGTCATGTAACCTCTAGCTCTCCAGATTACTCCAAAATCAAACACAATACCATGTGCATACCTAGAATCAGTGTATATATTAGCTGTCTGGTTCTCAGCTATTTTAAGAGCTTCAATCAATGCTGTTAGTTCTGCTTCTTGTGCAGACTGTTTCGGTGGAAGTGGTTCTGCTTTGAGAGTTTCAGATTCTGACACAACTGCATACCCTGTATGGAAGTTACCTGTGTCATCTGCAAACCTACTACCATCTATAAACAGCTCTAAATCTGGATTTTGAAGTGGTGTTTCGGATACATTGGGTAAGCCTACCGTTTCTTGTAAAATGAGCTCTGTACAATCATGTGTGTCTGTAGGGAAAAAATTTGCGTGTGGATCAGTATCCTTATTCCCCCCTTCAGACTCGAGAGGTAGCAGTGTAGCTATATTGAGAGTCTGAAGCCTAGCAAATGTGATAGTAGAGGGGAGCAACAAAGAACACTGCAGCCGCAAATGTCTGGCCATGGAAATGTGTTTTGGTTGGACCTGGTTTAATATCCCATAAACATCATGTGTAGTTTGAACTGTGAGTGGATACTCTAGGACAATTTCTGATGCTTTGTCCAACAATAGTGAGACAGCAACAACTACACGTACACAGGTTGGCGCTGCTCTAGCTACGGGATCTAACCTTGCTGAAAGATATGCAATTGGTCTTTGTTTCCCTGCATGCTTCTGGGTAAGAACTCCTGTAGCATGGGAATCAACTTCTGCAGCCATAAGCTGAAACGGTTTGGTGTAGTCTGGTAGCCCTAACGCTGGAGCTGAAACAAGGGCATCTTTTAATTGTTGGAACGAAATCTGACCTTCTTTTGTCAACAAATAAGGTTCACTTTTTACACAGTCATACAGTGGTTGCATTAGTTGACTGGCATGTATAATCCATTGTCTACAATGAGACACTATTCCTAAAAATGCTCGTAGCTGTTTATGATTTCTAGGCTCATTCATCTGTCTTATTGCTTCAGTTCTTTGTGGTGTAAGATGCTTTTTACCTTGAGAAATGCAATGACCTAGAAAGACCACTTTGGTCTGACAAACTTGTAGCTTTTGTCTATTCACTTTACACCCTTCTTTTTCTAAAAAACATAGTAAACTCACAGTGGACCTTTCTGCAGTTTCTAGATCTGGGCAGCAAAGTAGTAGGTCATCCACATACTGCAAAATTACTACCTGTGGTTCGGGTTCAAACCTCTGAAGGACTGTTTGTAGGGCATTTGAATAAAGAGTAGGGGAGTGTATCATTCCCTGTGGAAGGCGTGTCCACGCCAACTGTTTGCCCTTAAATGTAAATGCAAACAAATGCCAACTATCTTGGTGTAAAGGAACCGAGAAAAATGCATTTGAAAGATCTATTACAGTAAATACTTGAGAACTGGCTGGTATCTGTGATTGTAACGTATGAGGATTGGGTACAACTGGGGTGATTGGATCTAGAACTTTGTTTATTTCTCTTAAATCATGTACCATACGATATTTGGGCATAGAACTCTTATCAAGAGTTCTCTTTTTGACTGGATACAGAGGAGTGTTAGCAGGTGATTGTATCTCTACCAAAACTCCTTTCTCTTTATATCCCTCTATCTGTTTTGTAATCGCTAGTTCCTGCTGGGCACTCACAGGGTATTGTCTGAGCTGTGGGAGAACAGTTCCTGGTTGCACAGATAGTTTTACAGGAGAGATATGCAATAGTCCCACATCGGTGTCACCCTGTGCCCACAGTGTTTCTGGGACCATTGAGAGGTCTAGATCTGTGGTGTACTCTTTTTCTTCAGCATAATCCTCAAAAGCCTGAATTCTAACATATTGTTCTAATGTTTCTGCATCATCAGGGATAGTCAGTATAACTGTGCCATCTTCCCTAAAATTGATGTTAGCTTCTAATTTCTTTAGGACATCAGTTCCTAACAAACATGTTGGGGCACCTCTGGCATACAAAAATCTGGATGCAAAACATTTAGGTCCTAATGAGACCTCTAGGGGCACAGTATATGGCAGTGTTCGAATTACCCCATCATAACCCTCAGCAAAAGTTGTTTGTTCTGAAATATCTTCCGGATTCGGAAGAAAATCTTGATTCAAAATTGAGGAAGTTGCACCTGTATCTATCAAAAATGGAATCTCTCTCCCCCCCACATTCACCTGTATCATAGGTCTTCTAGCTGGTAGGGAAGTTTGTAACACATCGAGTCAATCTGAATCTGGTATGGGACCATCTATGATGGTAGATTTCTGCTGGTTGTCCGTTTGGGGAGGGTTATTTCTGGGAACAAATTTGCCTGACTTTATATCTGCCAACTTCTTCCTGCACTCTCTTTGGAAATGACCTGGCTTTTTACAGTAGTGGCAAGGAAAGTTGTGTCTCACTCTTCCTCCTGTATTAGCTTGTGCTATTCTAACAGGCTTACGATTCTCTCTCATATCCATGACTATTCCTAAACATCGTTGTTTCACAATATTTGGTTGTTCAATTGTTCTCCAATCTGGAGTAGAGGATTTAAATTTTTCTCTGATTTTCGGATCTAGCCCCTCTATTAATTGTTTTGTAAAAAGTCTCCTTACTGAAGCATCAGTCAAATCCAATCCTTCATCCCTAAAGCTATTTTCTAATTCTTGACTATATTCTTCAATACTTTGCCCAAATTTCTGCATAATCACACCCGTAGATCCCCTTTCCCTCTGTTTTTCTCTCATGAAAATTATTAATGCCTCTGTGAACTGGGTACCTGATGCTTCTGTCTGTAAGGCACCCCCTTCTGCCACTGGTCTATTGGGCTGTAGGTGTGTCAATAATTCCTGAAAAAGTCCGGGGGACATTTTCATTCTACATAATTCTTCCCCGTCCGCCCAGACCCCAGCATGAGTCTGCATGATTTGTTGTATGTATTGTGCAAATCGGATGGGATATTGAGTGGGATCAGGCGCATTATGCAGGAGGGACATACCTTCAGCAGGGGACCAAGGAAAATACTGTCGGGTCTGGTGATATCTAGTTCCCATTACCCCGTCAGCACCAGGTTCCCTAAAGGGTCTTGGTACTACCCTAACAGGGGCAAGTACAGCGCCATGTCTAGGTGTACCACAGACTAGGCAATCATTTCTCCAATCTGGATTTTGTTGTCCACAGTGTGAACATACCCATCCTCCTACCCCACCAAGATTGGGATACAAGGCTGGAAATTGTTTTCCTCCTTCTGCTCCTCCAGATGGTACAAATGATTGGGCTTTTGGATCTAGGTAAGGTGGTGGGATTATGTCACAACTTTTTCCCTTCCCCATAATCCATTTGGAAGTGTCTGGATCATACTTCCAATTCTCCTCTTTAGCTGTTTTTGAGACCTCTATCATACAGTGTATGATTTCTTCCCACCCATTGTCTTTGATAATTCCACCTCGTTCTTTACTCAGTTTTTCCCATTCTGTACTGAACATAAGTGCTTCTGAAATTCCCAATTTTTCTCTTACCCTTCTAATCTGACTTCTGACTGTCTTCCCACATCTTTCCTGTATGATATCTGCTGCTTCCACTTGTCCTAAGACGGTTTTTGTCTGTTTATTTCCCATTTTTCTTTTTTTTTTTTTTCTTTCAATATTAGCTATTTCTACCCCAGGTGACGTTTGGACAATCACTTATCCTAGGTGATGTCTCGTTGCCTTCTCTCCTAGGGAGCTAAAATATTGAAGGGCTGATCTGCTCCATTCTTTCTAATGTGCAGAATGTACTTAAGTGCTATTATGCACGCAAACAGACCCAGCAACACCATACAGATCACAAAACTTTCTGTGTCAGTTAGCATACTTGTCCCAGGCTCATGGACCCGCGTCCTGGGCTCATTCTATCAAACCTTATCCAGAAATGAAGGAGGTTAAGCACTTAAATGAGAGTCAAGCATGGGCGGAGGTCTCCCCGAAAGGACGCAACCACATGACCCAGTTAGGCTGACTTCCGTGTATAAGGCTTATACCCCAACTATTTCGGCTTATTTTTCTACGCACTTTTGCTCTTCTTTCACAACATACCACAACCTTCACACTGTTCACACACTGCCAGGGACAGGACTCATAAATCTATACAATATAGTAACCCGAGTTTTATAGGTATCTACTCACTACTAGACTAACCCAGCGTGACACGGCTCATAGAGATCTTTCGGATAATACAAGGCAAATAAAAGAGAACTAATAATGTCTCTTACCTGGCCAGGTTTTTCAGTTCATTTGCCGTCCATTATCCCAGATCTCCATTGTCCGTATCTGCAGGTGAATCTCGAGCAAATACTCTCATCTCGGGTCCCTGTTCGGTGCGCCAAAGAAATGTTAAGTCCTTCTCAGTCCCTGGCTTACTAGAGGTAGGGATCCTGAGTAAATGACACGCAAACAAGGTATTGTGTGATCATATACAGGGGAAGCCCAGGAGCACATCTCTCTCTCTGGGCTTTGCCCTTCCTTTATATAGAAAAGAATTATTCTTTTACAGACATGCGCACAAGCGCTCATATTTCACTATCTCTTACATAAACAATCTATACCAGTCTTTATCAGTAGAAAGTTACATCATCTGGAAGGTGAATGAAAGGCTGCTATTGAAAGAAGGAATGCACACATGATTACTTCCATAAATGGAAATGTCAAGTCAGCAGAAATGTATCTTGTTGTAAGCGAGATTTCTCAGGAAGAAGACAAGATGGATTCCTTTAGTTCAGTCTGATCTCCACACTCTGCTTGAGCGTCTCTTCATAGTCAGCTCTGGGGTTGTGCACTTTCACCTCCTCTTCCTCCCAGATGCTACCAATCACAGATCATTCTCGTCTGAGACCGATCATTTGCAAGTGATTTGTCCCCGTTTAAAGGGTTAATCCCTTCATGACCATTTTGTACCCCCACAGAATAACATCGATGCTTAATAACTGCCCTTTTTCCTTAAACTCCATAGAAACTTAGCATGTTGTGCTGCCCCTTCTCCACTAATTTTAGCATCTAATGGCAGTTTTAATTTAGCAAAATGGGGTCACGGTTTAATGTTCCAGAGGTTGAAGCAGCACCTATCATTCATAGCGTATCTACGAGATGGCAATACACCTTTAAGTATTGCTAATTACATTCTCACAAGACTAAACCAATGATGGAAAAAAATAAATATATATAATACATTGTGCATGTAAACATGTAACTATTATTCAAGGCCATAGGAACAAGTTATTTGCCAGCATATTGCTCCCCGATAATCTGGACAAGAACTCTTTTCGTGATTGGTGTTATGTAGAGGGCAGTGAAGCACGAAAAATGAAACCTTCCAAGAGGTTCACATGCTGTGAAGGGCTGAGCGCCCAGACAGAACGCCATCCAAATTACGTCTACAATTATTTCTTAGTACAGAGCTTTAATGTTCCTTAAATCAAGTATTTGCAAAATTTAAACCCAAAATTGCTTTAATTTTAGTTTTACATGCATTTTGTGACGCAAGATGTGTAGCCAAGTTCACGCTGGCAATTAGAGAAATTAATGGTAGAAATACAAGCAAATATTTTACTAAATGTGGATGGGTCATTTTTTTTTAATCATAAAACTTGTGCCACAATATTATACAGTTAGTGTCAAAACCAGGTCACAAGTCAGACATTACTTACATGGGTTTCCTGTGTTCCAGTGTGTTAACCAGACACGGGGTGGTATCTTATAATACACATGACCTGACCGCGATGCCCAGACAGGAGAAGGTCAGTGTGCAAGAGCGGTATAGGGCCCTTTCAGTAACTCATTATAATGAACCCTGAACTGACCCTTTTAACTCCCTGGCCCCTGTGCGGCTATATAGGTTGCACCAATGGTATGTCCACCCCTGGCTGCAGTTTAATTGTTGCTTTTGTTGATGTAGGGGACTAACATTTAAAACACCACTTCGGCAGTTCAATGAAAAAAAAAAATACGCTACTGTTTCTTTAATTGTATGTACTCCAATATGTGGCCACTGATGAATACAACTTATTTCAGAAAAAATAATCCCTCAAACAAAACAATAATGGCTTCTGAAATGTAACAATGAAAAAATGTTTTGTTTTTATTTGTTAATGGAAATTTGTCGACAGGATTTCACACCTCAAACTATATGCTCACGTAGATCTGTTAAAGACTAGTCTAGCAATATCTTTACATAGCCAGTCTGTTCCTCCTTCACTGATTAAATCAACGTTTATATTGTTAAGCAAATGAAACTGAAAATCAGAAGCCTCTGTCACTCTGGCTCTATTCCCTGACAATTGCCACATCCTCATGCATAAAGTTTATTTGTCAAACTGGAGAAGGTGGTGCAAGGACTGAAATAGAGCTGCAGTGACGGAGGGTTCAGATCTACTGTACTTTACTAATTTGGCCACATTTGCATATCAATTCAAATGCTGATTTGTCAGTAAAAGAAAACAGGCTGGCCATGTAAAGATATCCCTGGACTTGTCTTTGGAAAAGCTACATGTGAATATACAGAGTTTGGGATGTGAAATCGTGCTGACAGATTCCCTGTAACATTACATCCTAATAGGACTGACTGTATCCAATATACAGCTGATCCATATATTTGCCATAGTCACTTAATTTATTATTTTTTTAACAATTCACAAAAAAAACAATTAATACTTCTACTCTTTTAAGCATTTTTACTTTGCGTTTTATTTTTCACACACCTGCCTACTCCATATCGAAATGGTTGTATGATCCTTTTTGTAAGATTAGGCTGATATTAAAATTGGTTTTATTATTGCTTCTCTATACAGTTTGTATTATGAAATCTGGCAATAATTCCCTTTAAAGGGATGTTGCCAGCAGGAATTCTCCCTCCACGAAGGTATTTATATACATATGTAGCTCTTTCTAAGACATGGGCAGTAGTGATGAGCGAGTGTACTCGTTGCTCGGTTTTCCCAGAGCATGCTCGGGGGTGGTCCCCAAGTATTTGTAGCTGCTCGGACATTTAGTTTTCATCGCCTCAGCTGCATGATTTGCGGCTGCTAGACAGGCTGAATACATGTGAGGAATGCCTGTTTGTTTGATAATTCCCACATGTATTCAGGCTGGCTAGCAGCCGTAAATCATGCAGCTGAGGGACAAAAACGAAGTCTCCGAGCACGCCAAAATACTCGGAGATCACCCGAGCGTGCTCGGGGAGACCCGAGCAACAATGCTATTCGCTCATCACTAATGGACAGTTCTTTTCTCAGCAACTGAGAAATCAACTTGTATATTGATATATAAATGAGGCTGAAAAGCTATGGTCAATCCGAAACCTCCCACTCCAGCTCTATTCCCTGTTCAGCGCAACTTCCTTCTACTTGCAGCCTCTATCCTGTGTGACTTCAGGCAAGAGAGGCGTTAGTCTAGCAGGAAAAGGGGGCGCTGGGCGAGGAATAGAGCTGGAGTGACAGAGGCTTCAGATTTACAGTAGCCCTTGAGCTTCATTTGTAGTTTTCTCAGGAAAGACTGGCCATGTAAAGGTATTGCTGGATTTCTTTGAAAGAGCTATATGTGCATATGAAATCCTGCTGACAGAAGCCTGCTACTTTAGAGGTTATGTTTTATCCTTTTGACTACTCCTTGAGGCTATGTGCACACGTAGAAAAATCCACTGTGGATTTTTCCACAGCGGATTAGATAAATCCGCAGTGCAAAACCTCTGCGGTTTTTACTGCGGATTTATTGCGGTTTTTAATGCGGATTCTGCTGCGGTTTTCCATCTGCAGTTTTCTATTGGAGCAGATGGAAAACAGCTGTGGATTCCGCACAAAGACTTGACATGCTGCGGAAAATAATCCGCTGCGTTTCCGCGCGTGTTTTTCCGCAGCATGGGCACAGCGTTTTTGGTTTCCCATAAGTTTACATCATTGTACTGTAAACTCATGAGAAACTGCTGCGGATCCGCGGCAAAATCCGCAACGTGTGCACATAGCCTTAGGGTTCTTGCAGACATCGGCTTTGGAGTATCGTGAGATTCTGTAAATCTGACTCTGTGCCACAGGCAAGACAGACCGTTATGTTTGAGCCAAGTAGATTTATTTTTTTAGTAACTCTCCGCTGTTGTCTGGAGTGTTATTTTAAGTAAAGTTGGTTTCATAGCTGCTTCTTAAAGTCGAAAAACCTAATGGGGTTGGTATTTTAAGCAAAGGAGTCGGTTAATATGACCTCTAATTTTATGTATATATAATAAGTGGGTTATCATACTTGCTGACCATTAGATTGATTGTTTAAATATAACTTAAGCACATAATAAGACAATTAAGACCAAAATTCAATTCAAGACGTCAAACCAATGTTACTTGAATTTGATGAACCTCTGCGAAGAGAATTTTGTTTTTGGTAATTTTGTTTTTTGTTTTTGCAGTTTCCTGACATGCGCTCTTGGAGAGGCTCTCCTTGTGTACACAGAGAGGACAGGTGCATGAGAAGATATTCACAAAAATACATTTTTTACAGAATTGGATTTTCCTTGACATTAATGAGCAAGCTTGACCTTGGATTTTATGCCGTTGTCTGACTTCAGTAACAGTATGACTGTTTCACACCATGTGCTGGTGATCACCTTGGCGCTCTCAAGTGATAGTAGGTTTAGCTGCCTCTATTACATGAAAATGGACTATAGCTGAAAAATTCAGAAGATAAGGTGAATGGCGTTCTACATCCCAGAAGGGGAAACATGAACTCCAACCATGGCATGGCTGCCTATTTTCTGTATTAATATAGAATTTCTCTATAAAGAATCATTTCCACAGATTTCATTCTCTTAAATGTAAATGTCCAAAAATATATGTTAAAATATGTCCATAGTTTACTAAATATTTGTTTAATTGATCAAAACTGATGCTTTACAAGAAAACAGATGGCATTTTCCAATGAACAAATGTTTTAGATGTCTGATTTAGTCATCGTATGGAAAGAAGCGGTCTCTGTTTTCTGATGGTCAGATGTCTTTGGACATTGATATTTGAGATTTCGTTCCCAGAACAATTAAAAAAAAAAAAAATGTATCCACCCGGATTATTAAACATTTATGGCCAGATTGAGAGTACTGGCTAATATGCCATAAAATGTGTATAAATTTGTAGTGATTATTTAAAACATGATAATATTATTGATTATTCGTCCAACGGTTGTTACTTAAGGCCACCTTAAGACATAAAGATCAGCAATAAATATATTTTTACTAAGGTTTGTTGAATCATAAATTGTATGACACACTTATTGCACATTAGCTAAAGAAACAATGGGGGAGATTTACTAAGCTAAATTTTATCAGAGTTGTCTGTGTTTTATACATTTGCTTATTCTTGCTCCATAAGGAAGACCGTACGATGCATCAAGATTTTGCCAAAATTTTTAGCACAAAGTAAGCCAGCTTTTGGTAGTGTAAAATTAACCAGAAGTGTCTAAAGATGCACTAAATTTATTATCCAATGCCACTTATTTAAAGACTATCTAGTCTAAGGCTATGTTCACACGTTCCTTTTCTGCTGCAGCCAAAACCTGAGATTTTGGCAGTAAACAGCTGCAGCCAAAAATCAGGTTTTGCTGATTTTGTTGCTGCGTTTTTCAGGACCCCAAAGTTTAGCTTTGCTTCCACCATACAACCATGAACAATACAAGATGTTAGGCCACCAATGCAAGACATATGTGACACCATAAAACATTTTTGGGAAAAAGGGCAAACTGATCAAATTATTTAGTGGAAAAAGATTATTATGTCTGAAAAAGTAGTGACTATTCTGAACCAAAAGTTCATGAAAAATACACAATCTAATATATAATTGCCTAGAATACTACTTCCTGCAATTTGTGCCAACTTCCGTGGCTTTGTCCGGAGCTAATGTCCGGAGCTAATGTCCGGAGATTAATTGCCTAGAATACTACTTCCTGCAATTTCTGCCAACTTCCGTGGCTTTGTCCGGAGCTAATGTCCGGAGCTAATGTGCGGAGATAATGTCCGGAGCTAATGTCCGGAGATAAGTGACGTCAACAGTGTCCAGTGTCTGATTGGTTGCCGCCTGCTGCGAGCGACCAATCAGAAACGTGCCGTACTGTGACACACTCCGCCCGCCATTTTGGTGTGATTTTTGAATTTTTACCTCACAGCAAGTTTCTACTGCGTGGAGGCGGGCCCAGTGACGTTGCTCTTCAAGCTCCTGCCGAATTTCGTCAAAAAAATGATAATACAATTTACCAAAACTATATATATTTAGTTGTGAAGTGGTTCAGTGACATTTTCACACCAATTTTGAACTTTTGTTTGGTGTTTTCTCCATATACTGCCTATTATTTTTGTTCTTTCTTACTATTATTTATTAATTGTATTATTCTTACATTTGAATAAATAAAGTATATATGGATTCTAGACTCCCGATTCTTTAGAATCGGGCTGCCATCTAGTTCTAAATATAACAGAGGAAGGACTTGAATTCGTCTTGAATAGTTTACCTAAGACATTAGTAGAGAATTATGTAGGGCAGACATTGTTTACTTTCACATATTGGTCAGGCATTTTTCAGTTTCACACATTGGTCAGGCATTGTTCAGTTTCACACTTTGGTCAGGCATTGTTCAATTTCATGAATAGCCTGTTTAGACAGACAGATCGCATTTAATATGCACACATAAATATCAGTAATAGATTGTTCAGTGCGCCATTCTTCTCAGCAGAACAGATGATGCACTGCTGAGAAGGATTTTTTATTTTTTTTGAAAAGTAGCCAAAAGCTCATTTCACCCAAAGATCGAGCATTTTGCTTGTTTGTCGGCTGATAGCCAGCCAGTCCATACCGTGCAATTATCTGGAAGAGGGGCTACTAGAAATTCTCATTCTCCATAATCATGCAGTTTAAATGCACCTTAAAGAAGTTGTTCACTACTTGGGAAAACTCTTTGTCATATCCCACGCTTGGACCCGATAAAGCATATCCTCGCCTCCCATACCGGCGCTGTTCCCACGGCACACGTGTGGTTATGACACGTGACTTACTGGGCGCCGGGCTTCAGCTAGTCTGACTTCCTCTTCATGTTCATGTGACACTAGCGATGCAGGGCTCACATGTCATTCACCGGAAGCGAGTATAAGCTTTTCTTATTATTATTATTTTATCCGGGCCAAGCGGGTATAAGAAGGGGCTGTCCTAGTAATAGTCAACCCCATTACGTTTTTTTCTAGAAATGTGTTTATGTTCAAATAATGATGCAATCATGCCAATTGGGGTACGGGGACAGTTGTTAATCAGTATAAATGTTATGAATAACCATGACAATATTTTTCTGAGTGCCCAAACATGGCCTCTGTATATATTTGTGCATATCAGAATATAATTTGTCCATGTCCAATAGAATATTTTGTTAAATACGTGTCTTTGTTCTGATTAAAATATATTTCATACTTTTATGACTCGGTGTGAACGCTGCAACCGCATTACACTATCTGCGCATAATAAAAATAAAAAACGAAATAGGCAAAATAATAAAGCAGGTCAATAATAAAGCAGGCCTTAGTTAGGAATGCAGACCCTTTCTAGAATGATTTTCAAAGGTTATGAAAATCTCTTCCAATGGAAAAATAATTTTTATATATTAACCCCTTTACCCGTTCGCCTGTTTTCGCCTTCCTGACCAGGCCAAATTTTATCATTCTGACCAGGGTCACTTTGTGGTGGTAACTGTGGAACGCATCAACGGATCACTGTGATTTCCAATGATTGTTTTTTCTTGTCACATTATACTTCATGTTGATGGTAAATATGGGCCGATGTTTTTTGGCCTTAAATTGCGAAAATATCGGAATTTGGGCGAAAATGTTGCAAATGTTAAACTTTTATTTTTTATGTCCTTAACCCCTTCATGACCCAGCCTATTTTGACCTTAAAGACCTTGCCGTTTTTTGCAATTCTGACCAGTGTCCCTTTATGAGGTAATAACTCAGGAACGCTTCAACGGATCCTAGCGGTTCTGAGATTGTTTTTTCGTGACATATTGGGCTTCATGTTAGTGGTAAATGTAGGTCAATAAATTCTGCGTTTATTTGTGATAAAAACGGAAATTTGGCGAAAATTTTGAAAATTTCGCAATTTTCACATTTTGAATTTTTATTCTGTTAAACCAGAGAGATATGTGACACAAAATAGTTAATAAATAACATTTCCCACATGTTTACTTTACATCAGCACAATTTTGGAAACAAAATTTTTTTTTGTTAGGAAGTTATAAGGGTTAAAATTTGACCAGCGATTTGTCATTTTTGCAACGAAATTTACAAAACCATTTTTTTTAGGGACCACCTCACATTTGAAGTCAGTTTGAGGGGTCTATATGGCTGAAAATACCCAAAAGTGACACCATTCTAAAAACTGCACCCCTCAAGGTACTCAAAACCACATTCAAGAAGTTTATTAACCCTTCAGGTGCTTCACAGCAGCAGAAGCAACATGGAAGGAAAAAATGAACATTTAACTTTTTAGTCACAAAAATTATCTTTTAGCAACAATTTTTTTATTTTCCCAATGGTAAAAGGAGAAACTGAACCACGAAAGTTGTTGTCCAATTTGTCCTGAGTACGCTGATACCTCATATGTGGGGGTAAACCACTGTTTGGGCGCACGGCAGGGCTTGGAAGGGAAGGAGCGCCATTTGACTTTTTGAATCAAAAATTGGCTCCACTCTTTAGCGGACACCATGTCACGTTTGGAGAGCCCCCGTGTGCCTAAAAATTGGAGCTCCCCCACAAGTGACCCCATTTTGGAAACTAGACGCCCCAAGGAACTTATCTAGATGCATAGTGAGCACTTTGAACCCCCAGGTGCTTCACAAATTAATCCGTAAAAATGAAAAAGTACTTTTTTTTCACAAAATAATTCTTTTAGCCTCAATTTTTTCATTTTCACATGGGCAACAGGATAAAATGGATCCTAAAATGTGTTGGGCAATTTCTCCTGAGTACACCAATACCTCACATGTGGGGGTAAACCACTGTTTGGGCACATGGTAAGGCTCGGAAGGGAAGGAGCGCCATTTGACTTTTTGAATGAAAAATTATTTCCATCGTTAGCGGACACCATGTCGCGTTTGGAGAGCTCCTGTGTGCCTAAACATTGGCGCTCCCCCACAAGTGACCCTATTTTGGAAACTAGACCCCCCAAGGAACTTATTTAGATGCCTAGTGAGCACTTTAAACCCCCAGGCGCTTCACAAATTAATCCGTAAAAATGAAAAAGTACTTTTTTTTCACAAAAAAATTCTTTTCGCCTCAATTTTTTCATTTTCACATGGGCAGTAGGGTAAAATGGATCATAAAATTTGTTGGGCAATTTCTCCCGAGTACGTCGATACCTCATATGTGGGGGTAAACCACTGTTTGGGCACTCGGCAGGGCTCGGAAGGGAAGGCGCGCCATTTGACTTTTTGAATGGAAAATTAGCTCCAATTGTTAGCGGACACCATGTCGCGTTTGGAGAGCCCCTGTGTGCCTAAACATTGGAGCTCCCCCACAAGTGACCCCATTTTGGAAACTAGACCCCCCAAGGAACTTATCTAGATGCATATTGAGCACTTTAAACCCCCAGGTGCTTCACAGAAGTTTATAACGCAGAGCCATGAAAATAAAAAATAATTTTTCTTTCCTCAAAAATGATTTTTTAGCCTGGAATTTCCTATTTTGCCAAGGATAATAGGAGAAATTGGACCCCAAATATTGTTGTCCTGTTTGGCCTGAGTACGCAGATACCCAATATGTGGGGGTAAACCACTGTTTGGGCGCACGGCAGGGCTCGGAAGGGATGGCACGCCATTTGGCTTTTTAAATGGAAAATTAGCTCCAATCATTAGCGGACACCATGTCACGTTTGGAGAGCCCCTGTGTGCCTAAACATTGGAGATCCCCCAGAAATGACACCATTTTGGAAACTAGACCCCCAAAGGAACTAATCTAGATGTGTGGTGAGGACTTTGAACCCCCAAGTGCTTCACAGAAGTTTATAACGCAGAGCCATGAAAAAAAAAAAAAAAATTATTTTCTCAAAAATGATCTTTTAGCCTGCAATTTTTTATTTTCCCAAGGGTAACAGGAGAAATTTGACCCCAAAAGTTGTTGTCCAGTTTCTCCTGAGTACGCTGATACCCCATATGTGGGGGTAAATCACTGTTTGGGCACATGCCGGGGCTCGGAAGTGAAGTAGTGACGTTTTGAAATGCAGACTTTGATGGAATGCTCTGTGGGCGTCACGTTGCGTTTGCAGAGCCCCTGATGTGGCTTAACAGTAGAAACCCCCCACAAGTGACCCCATTTTGGAAACTAGACCCCCAAAGGAACTTATCTAGATGTGTGGTGAGCACTTTGAACCCCCAAGTGCTTCATAGAAGTTTATAATGCAGAGCCGTGAAAATAATAAATACGTTTTCTTTCCTCAAAAATAATTATTTAGCCCAGAATTTTTTATTTTCCCAAGGGTTACAGGAGAAATTGGACCCCAAAAGTTGTTGTCCAGTTTCTCCTGAGTACGCTGATACCCCATGAGTGGGGGTAAACCACTGTTTGGGCACACGTCGGGGCTCAGAAGGGAAGTAGTGACTTTTGAAATGCAGACTTTGATGGAATGGTCTGCGGGTGTCACGTTGCGTTTGCAGAGCCCCTGGTGTGCCTAAACAGTAGAAACCCCCACAAGTGACCCCATTTTAGAAATTAGACCCCCCAAGGAACTTATCTAGATATGTGGTGAGCACTTTGAACCCCCAAGTGCTTCACAGACGTTTACAACGCAGAGCCGTGAAAATAAAAAATCATTTTTCTTTCCTCAAAAATTATGTTTTAGCAAGCATTTTTTTTGATTCACAAGGGTAACAGGAGAAATTGGACCCCAGTAATTGTTGCGCAGTTTGTCCTGAGTATGCTGGTACCCCATATGTGGGGGTAAACCACTGTTTGGGCACACGTCAGGGCTCGGAAGTGAGGGAGCACCATTTGACTTTTTGAATACGAGATTGGCTGGAATCAATGGTGGCGCCATGTTGCGTTTGGAGACCCCTGATGTGCCTAAACAGTGGTAACCCCTCAATTCTACCTCCAACACTAACCCCAACACACCCCTAACCCTAATCCCAACTGTAGCCATAACCCTAAACACAACCCTAACCGCAACACACCCCTAACCACAACCCTAACCCCAACACACCCCTAACCATAACCACAACCCTAATTCCAACCCTAACCCTAAGGCTATGTGCCCACGTTGCGGATTCGTGTGAGATATTTTCGCACCATTTTTGAAAAATCCGCGGGTAAAAGGCACTGCGTTTTACCTGCGGATTTTCCGCGGATTTCCAGTGTTTTTTGTGCGGATTTCACCTGCGGATTCCTATTGAGGAACAGGTGTAAAACGCTGCGGAATCCGCACAAAGAATTGACATGCTGCGGAAAATACAACGCAGCGTTTCCGCGTGGTATTTTCTGCACCATGGGCACAGCGGATTTGGTTTTTCATATGTTTACATGGTACTGTAAACCTGATGGAACACTGCTGCGAATCCGCAGCCAAATCCGCACCGTGTGCACATAGCCTAATTCTAAAGGTATGTGCACACGCTGCGGAAAACGCTGCGGATCCGCAGCAGTTTCCCATGAGTTTACAGTTCAATGTAAACCTACGGGAAACAAAAATCGCTGTGCCCATGCTGCGGAAAAACTGCACGGAAACGCAGCGGTTTACATTCCGCAGCATGTCACTTCTTTGTGCGGATTCCGCAGCGGTTTTACAACTGCTCAAATAGAAAATCGCAGTTGTAAAACCGCAGTGAAATGCGCAGAAAAACCGCGGTAAATCCGCCATAAATCCGCAGCGGTTTAGCACTGCGGATTTATCAAATCCGCAGCGGAAAAATCTGCAGAGGACCAGAATACGTGTGCACATACCGAAACCCTAACCCTACCTTAACCCTAGCCCTAACTCTACCCCTAACCCTACCCCTAACCCTAACCCTATTCTAACATTAGTGGGAAAAAAAAAATTTCTTTATTTTTTTATTGTCCCTACCTATGGGGGTGACAAAGGGGGGGGGTCATTTATTATTTTTTTTATTTTGATCACTGAGATAGATTACATCTCAGTGATCAAAATGCACTTTGGAACGAATCTGCCGGCCGGCAGATTCGGCGGGCGCACTGCGCATGCGCCCGCCATTTTGGAAGATGGCGGCGCCCAGGGAGAAGACGGACGGGACCCCGGCTGGATCGGTAAGTATGATGGGGTGGGGGGGGACCACGGGGGGGGGGATCGGAGCACGGGGGGGGAATCGGAGTGCGGGAGGGGTGGAACGGAGCACGGGGGGCGTGGAACGGAGCACGGGGGGGCTGGAACGGAGCACGGGGGGGTGGAACGGAGCACCGGGGGGGTGGATCGGAGTGCAGGGGGGGTGATTGGAGCACGGGGGGGTGATTGGAGCACGGGGGGAGCGGACAAGAGCAAGGGGGGGAGCGGAGCACTGGACGGAGGGGAGCCGGAGCTGTGTACCGGCCAGATCGGAGGGCTGGGGGGGCGATCGGAGGGGTGGGGTGGGGGCACACTAGTATTTCCAGCCATGGCCGATGATATTTCAGCATCGGCCATGGCTGGATTGTAATATTTCACCCGTTATAATGGGTGAAATATTACAAATCGCTCTGATTGGCAGTTTCACTTTCAACAGCCAATCAGAGCGATCGTAGCCACGAGGGGGTGAAGCCACCCCCCCTGGGCTAAACTACCACTCCCCCTGTCCCTGCAGATCGGGTGAAATGGGAGTTAACCCTTTCACCCGATCTGCAGGGACGCGATCTTTCCATGACGCCGCATAGGCGTCATGGGTCGGAATGGCACCGACTTTCATGACGCCTACGTGGCGTCAAAGGTCGGGAAGGGGTTAAAACAGTTATATCACACAAAATTGATAATAAATAACATTGACCACATGTCTTCTTTACATCAGCATCTTTTTTTTTTTTTTTTTTAAATTGTCAGGAAGTTAGAATGGTTATTTATTCAGCGGATTTTTTTTTTTTACCCCGTTTTGGAAACTAGACCTCCAAAGGAACCTATGTAGAGGCAGGTGCTTCAAAGAATTTAACATTGAACCATGAAAATGAAAAAATACATTCTTCCCACATAAATGTTGCTTTAGCCAGAAATGTTTAATTTCACAAGGGTAACAGGAGAAAATGGACCATTCAATTTGTTGTGCAATTTCTCTGGAGTACGCAGATGCCCCATATGTGATTGAAAACTATTTGGCTGCATAGCAGGACTCGTAAGAGAAGCTGCACCACTTGACTTTAGGGGCACAATATTCATTGGAATAGATAGCTGACGCCATGTTGCATTTTAGAGCCCCTGATGTACCTAAAGAGTGGAAACTGCACCCCACAAGGAACTGATCTAGAGTTGTGATGCTCACCTTAAACACAGGTGTTTCACAGAATTTTCTAATGTTGAGCCGTGATGATGAAGAAAAAAAATTCTCACAAAAATGTTGCTCTATCCCCAAATTTCATTTTCACAAGGATAACAGGTGAAAATAGACCATGCAATTTGTTGTGTAATTTCTCCTGAGTGTACCGATACCCCATATGTGGTGGCAAAGTACTGCTTGGGCACACAGCAGAGCTATGGGGAAAAAAAGGAGCACTATTTGACTTTTGGGAGAGCAAAATTGGCTGGAATCGATAGCGGACACCATGTCATGTTTGCAAAGCCCATGATGTGCCTAAAAAGTAGAAACCCTCCACAACTGACCCCATTTTGAAACATACATGCCTTCAAGGAACGTATCTAGATGTGTGGTGAGTACTTTTGACCCCCAGGTGCTACACAGAATTTAAAACGTTGAACCGTGAAAATGAGAAATCACGTTTTCCCCGCAAAATGTTGCTTTAGCTGCCAATTTTTATATTTTCACTATAGTAACAAGACAAAACAGACGTTCTGAAGGGAAGGAACGGCAATTGAATGCTAGAGCGCAATTTTGGCTGTAATAGATTGCGGATGCCATGTCACATTTGAACAGCTTCGGTCATGCCAAAAGAGCAGAAACCCCTACAAGTGACCCCCATTTTGGAAACTACACCTCTTGAAGAATTCATCTAAGCATGTAGTGAGCATTGTTAACCCACAGGTGATTCACGGAATTGTATAACATTGGGCTGAGTAAATAGAGAATTACAATTTTTTTTTCTATTATAATTTTGCTTTGGCCCAAAGTTTTTAATTTTGAAAAAGGATAAGGAGAAATTTCAAAAAAAATTGCACCACTCGTTTTTTCTGATTACGCAGGTACCCCATATGTGGTCGTAAACTACATTTGAGAAACAGTGCAAAGTGTCAGAAGAGAAGAAGCACCATATTAGAGTTCAGATTTTCCTGGAATGGTTTGGGGGTTTTGGGGATGTCACATTTGAAGAGTGCCTGAGGTGCCAGAACAGCAGAACCCCTATATAACCGACCCCAATTTACAAACTACACCCCCCAATGAATTCATCTAAGGGTGCAGTGATCATAATGACCTCACAGGTGTGTCACAAAATCTTATACCAATGAAAAAATAATTACCTTTTTACCACAAAAATGTAGTTTTCACCCCAGATTTTACATTTTCACAAGAAGTGGGTAAAAATGGCACCAAAATTGTTCACACAATTTCTGCTGAATGTGGCAATACCCCAAATATGGATGTGCAGTACTGTTTAGCCATACAGCGAGACTCAGAAGGTAAGGAGCACTATTTGACTCTGCAAACCATTCTATGAAAATTTGTTCTCCAGACAGTGCCCCGAAGTGCCAGAAGAGCAGCATTCCACCTCAGGTGACCCCATTTTGGAAATTAAACCCCTCTGGGAATTTCATCTATTTATCTACAGGTGTAGTGACTATTTTGACTCCATGGGTGTTTGCCACAAACAACCAGCAGTGAGTGTTGCTGAAAGAAAATTGCAAATCTGCCATTGTAGTGCCCGTACATTGTGCCCAGCTGGTGCTTCTGGAGACATGGAGCCTTTATCAATTATCCCATAGAATGTAAGTCCGCAAGGACAGGGTCCTCTCCCCTCTGTACCAGTCTGTCACTGTAAACCTGTTTACTGTAAACAATATCTATAACCCTGTATGTAACCCCTTTCTCATGTACAGCACCATGGAATTAATGGTGCTATATAAATTAATAATAATAATAATTATGCAGTCTCTCATCGCTACCGAAATGCAAAATATGTGGATGCTAAATATGGTTTAGGCACATTGGGGCTCAGAAGGTAGAGGGGGTATTTGGATTTGGGAGCGCAGAATTCAATTAATTTCTTTTGGGTGAGGGCGAGGAGCCATTTCACTTTTCCAAAGCCTTTGGGTTACCAGTAACATGGAAGCCCCCTATATCTCCATTTACAGATGATGAACCGGAGTGGGGACTTTTTATTTGTGAACAGAGTTGAATCGCTGTTCACTTACATCAGGATTTCCATCTAAATCTCCGAATGACGTGATTCAGATGAAACCTCTGATGGTTCCAATCACTAAACTGAGTTACTCTGGACTCCATCTGGCCTCTGTTAAGCGTTGTCCTTTTCAGTGGCACAGAAAACTGGCGGACCGCACTTTTATGCAGACTTAAAAAGACGGACACCGCCATATTAGCCAGTTTGCTTCCACACTGTCTCCATCTATAGGAAATCTTGTGGCGGTTCATTCTGAATCATGTGTTTCAGAAATTTACACGGAAACCATGATGTAAGTGCGCAGGATAACTGTGAGCCGAGACTTCAATCTTTGGGAGGCAGAATGAACAAATCAACAGCAGGTGAAGTATTGATTTTATTTTTTTTACGACGTTCGTTGTGCGGTATAATTGTCTAGATGGCTTTTTTTCTGGTTCAGTTACAGTGAAACCAGATTTACATGTTGGTATTTCTTTTGTTGCTGTCACACGCTAAAAAAACTTTTTTGTGGGTAAAAGTTTTTGCATCCCCATATTTTGAGAGCTATTATTTTTCTAGATTTCTGCTGACAGTCATGATTGATTTTCACGGGACAAGTTGACTGTTTCATTGGTACCATGTTTGGCACATGACATTTTTTCTCTTTATTCTGATTTTTGGGAGGCAGAATGAACAAAAACTATGTATTCAGGATTTTTTTTTTTTTAAATGCCGTCCACTGTGTGGTAAAAGTGATGAGGTCAGTATGATTAGTTATACCACATTTATCTGTATTTTTTATATGTTTTGCTACTTTTACACAATACAAATATTTTTATAGAAAAAGGAATTGTTTTTGCATCGGTATATTCTGAGAGCTTTAGCTTATTAAAATTTCTCTAACGGAACTGTATGGTGGCTTTTTTTGCGGGACAAGATGACCTTTTCAGTAATACCATTTTTATTTACATTCGTATTTTTGATTGCGTATTATTCCATTTTTTGTTTGGTGGTATGATGAAATAATGTGGCAAAAAACAATGCTTTTTTCTTTTATATTTTTTTACGGTGTTCAATGAAGGTGTTAACTAGTGTGACCGTTTTATAGATCAGGCTGTTCTGGACATGTTGATACGACATGTGTATTTTTTTTTTTTTACATAAATTTATGTATTCATTGGTATAATATATATTTTTTTGTGATTGACAAATTTTTTTAAACGTTTATTTTTTATTTTTCTTAGTCCCTCTATGGGAATTTAACTTTATGACTCTGATTTGCTGGTGTAATGCATTGCAATGCATTATACTTGTCAGTATTTAGGCTGGTTTCACACTTCCCTTCCAGTACCGGAGATGTCAGTGTCCGTGTGTGTATTACTTATGGCACATGTGGCAACCGTGTGCCGCAGCAGTACCACACGCACCTGCGCCTGAGAAGCAGCGGTACAGTTAGCGCTGTTCCCCCGGCACTGGGTGCTGCAGACTGCTGTCATCATTCTCTCCTGCTCTGATGAGTCATATTCAATTAATAATGGCGACAGCTGATAGGACTATTACTCCCATCAGCCTACACCTGCTGCCGTTAATAATAGTGAGTGTAGGCGGCGGCTGATGAGAGTATTCATGATCCGGCACCTGCGCTATAAAGAAATGTTGGGTGGGCTTTCCTGTATTTTTGATAACCAGCCATTCAAAACTCACAGCTGAGGGCTGCAACCCTCACCTGTCAGCTTCAGTAAGTCTGGTTATCAAGAATAGAGGGGTCTACATGCTGTATTTTTTAATTATTTAAAAAATATATATTTAAATGGCATGGGGTCCCCCTCATTTTAGACAACCAGCCTTGCTAAAGCGGACGGCTTGGTGCTGGTATTCTCAGACTGGTAAGGTGCCATGGATATCCCTCTCCACACACACACACACACAGCCTGAAAATAACAGCACACAGCCAATTCTGGTGCTTTGCCCGGCTCTTCTCATTTGACCAGTAGCAGTGGAAAGTGGGGTTGATGTCACCTTTGTATTGTCAGTCCTGACTAACTTTTTCCCATAGTGCTGAGGTCACCGCAGTTCAGCACAGCTGGGAACGCAGCCTCACTGACCGGTGGTGAACTCGATGTAGTCACCGCTGGTCAATGACCAGCTCATTCACCAGTGGTTCTCAGCCTGGACAAGTCGCACCTTGGCACTGTCTAGGTTGAAAACTATTTTTCTCCTACGCCTCATTGGAGGACACAGACCGTGGGTGTATGCTGCTGCCACTAGGAGGCTGACACTAAGTGCTACAAAGAAAGTTAGCTCCTCCCCTGCAGTATACACCCTCCTGCTGGTTATCAGCTAACCAGTTCTTGCTTAGTGTCTGTAGGAGGCGCTTGGGTCTGGTTCAGACCCCAACGTTTTTATTTTACTTTTCTGTAAATTTTTATTTTTTAATTAATGGCGTGAAGGGGGCGACGGATCCTTTCAAGGTTCCGAACTCCCCCGAATCATCAACAGACAAGAACGCGGATAGTTCCTCCCCATACCCTCTCCTGCGACGTGGGAAGCCATGCCTGAGCTCACTTCAAGGGTGACGGTTCCTTCGAGTCCCGATCTCCCCACACCAGCAGCAGGCGACCACATGGAGTGTCGCCTCCATGTATCCTCTCCTGGAGCCAGGCCTATAGCCGGACAACTGGCCCTGTCCACCCGAGCGCTTGAACTCCAGTCAGCGATGAGCCTCTGCAGTGGGATATTCACATGCTGACAGGCAGCCTCAGCTCACCTCTGGCCCACCTCCCTGAGGTAACGCTCCGGCCGGCTGCAAAAATTTAGCCCCTGACTTTGGCCGATGTGTAGGCCGCATCCTGGAAGCTGCGCCTGCACTATGGCGCGCTAAGGAGGCTCCGCCCACCTTTTCTGGTGCTTCTTCCCTGGCACGGAAGCGATCGCTTCCCTCGGCAATGCTGGTATTGCTCACGCCGGCTGCAGAAATTTAGGCCCCGACATGGGCCTATTCATGGAAGTCATCACGTCTGTGGCTCCGCCCCCGAATTGCCGACTCTCTCTCTCTCTCTCTGCGCGAGACTTTACCACCTCTGCAACTCTTGGTGGGCATCTTGGTCCACCCTGCCAGCACACACACACAGGGGCTATGGTTTTGCATTAAAGGGGCACAACGACTCTGCAACCGAGTAAGGAAGTACTGCATAAAGGTACAGTAAGGTCCATATATATTTGGACAGAGACAACATTTTTCTAATTTTGGTTATAGACATCACCACAATGAATTTTAAACAAAACAATTCAGATGCAGTTGAAGATCAGACTTTCAGCTTTCATTTGAGGGTATCCACATTAAAATTGAATGAAGGGTTTAGGAGTTTCAGCTCCTTAACATGTGCCACCCTGTTTTTAAAGGGACCAAAAGTAATTGGACAGATTCAATAATTTTAAATAAAATGTTCATTTCTAGTACTTGGTTGAAAACCCTTTGTTGGCAATGACTGCCTGAAATCTTGAACACAAGGACATCACCAGACACTGTGTTTCCTCATTTTTGACGCTCTGCCAGGCCTTCACTGCGGTGGTTTTCAGTTGCTGTTTGTTTGTGGGCCTTTCTGTCTGAAGTTTAGTCTTTAACAAGTGAAATGCATGCTCAATTGGGTGCAGATCAGGTGACTGACTTGGCCAATCAAGAATATTGCACTTCTTTGCTTTAATAAACTCCTGGGTTGCTTTGGCTTTGTGTTTTGGGTCATTGTCCATCTGTAGTATGAAACGACGACCAATCAGTTTGGCAGCATTTGGCTGGATCTGAGCACACAGTATGTCTCTGAATACCTCAGAATTCATTCGGCTGCTTCTGTCCTGTGTCACGCCATCAATAAACACTAGTGACCCAGTTCCACCGGCAGCCATGCATGCCCAAGCCATCACACTGCCTCCACCGTGTTTTACAGTTGATGTGGTATGCTTTGGATCATGAGCTGTACCACGCCTTCACCATACTTTTCTCTTTCCATCATTCTGGTAGAGGTTGATCTTGGTTTCATCTGTCCAAAGAATGTTCTTCCAGAACTGTGCTGGCTTTTTTAGATGTTTTTTAGCAAAGTCCAGTCTAGCCTTTTTATTCTTGATGCTTATGAGTGGCTTGCACCATTCAGTGAACCCTCTGTATTTACTTTCATGCAGTCTTCTCTTTATGATAGATTTAGCTATTGATACGCCGACCCCCTGGAGAGTGTTGTTCACTTGGTTGGCTGTTGTGAAGGGATTTCTCTTCACCATGGAGATTATTCTGCGATCATCCACCACTGTTGCCTTCCGTGGGCGCCCAGGTCTTTTTGCATTGATGAGTTCCCCAGTGCTTTCTTTCTTTCTCAGTATGTATCAAACTGTAGATTTTGCCATTCCTAATATTGTAGCAAATTCTCGGATGGGTTTTTTCTGTTTTCGCAGCTTAAGGATGGCTTGTTTCACCTGCATGGAGAGCTCCTTTGACCTCATGTTTACTTCACAGCAAAACCTTCCAAATGCAAGCACCACACCTCAAATCAACTCCAAACCTTTTATCTGCTTAATTGAGAATGAAATAACGAAGGGATTGCCCACACGTGTCCATGAAATAGCCTTGGAGTCAATTGTACTTCTGGTCCCTTTAAAAACAGGATGGCACGTGTTAAGGAGCTGATACTCCTAAACCCTTCATCCAATTTTAATGTGGATACCCTCAAATGAAAGCTGAACGTCTGAACTTCAACTGCATCTGAATTGTTTTGTTTAAAATTCATTGTGGTAATGTCTATAACCAAAATTAGAAAAATGTTGTCTCTGTCCAAATATATATGGACCTAACTACATGACCAGTATTCCCTGGTCTTAAAGGCACAGGACCAGTATTCCTGGTCTTAAGGCAACATGACCAGTATTCCCTGGTCTTAAAGGCACATGACCAGTCCAAAGCCAGTCACCCTAAATGAGCTCAGGAGCCCTCTGCGCCTATCCCAAAGTACCTAGTTCCCTGAGTGCGCTTCGTCACTGCCGCAACCCATGGATTCTCTGACAAGAGATTGAATCCCTCTGTGAACCCTCTGTGGCTCGGAGTGCTCGCAGGACCAATATAGATGTTCCTCTCCTTCATGTGAGCCATCGGCTAGCAGGAGCCGCAAGTTTTGTAGAAACGTACAGGCGCCAAGGAAACGTACACGTGCCTAGAAAGCTGAAGTATTCCTGGTCTTAAAGGCACAGGACCGGTATTACTAATCTTAAAGGCGCATG
Organism: Ranitomeya imitator; assembly: GCF_032444005.1. NCBI lineage: Eukaryota > Metazoa > Chordata > Amphibia > Anura > Dendrobatidae > Ranitomeya > Ranitomeya imitator. The sequence continues at coordinate 399,556,399 of NC_091287.1, read as the reverse complement.
ACCCGTATTTCCTGGTCTTAAAGGCGCATGACCAATGTTTCCTGGTCTTACAGGCGCATGACCAGTATTCCTGGTCTTAAAGGCGCATGACCAGTATTCCTGGTCTTAAAGGCCCATGACCAGTATTCCCTGGTCTTAAGGGCACATGACCAGTATTCCCTGGTCTTAAGGCCACATGACCAGTATTCCCTGGTCTTAAGGCCACATGATCAGTGTTCCCTGGTCTTAAAGGCACATGACCAGTCCAAAGCCAGTCACCCTAAATGAGCTCAGGAGCCCTCAGCGCCTATCCCAGAGTACCTAGTTCCCTGAGTGGGCTTCATCACTGCCGCAACCCATGGATTCTCTGACAAGAGATTGAATCCCTCTGTGAACCCTCTGTGGCTCGGAGCGCTCGCAGGACCAATATACTGTAGATGTCCCTCTCCTTCATGTGAGCCATCCGCTAGCAGGAGCCGCAAGTTTTCTATAACGTACAGGCGTCCAGAAACGTACACGTGCCTAGAAAACGGAAGTTTCATTTCCTTATCCCTCATTAATGATTTGCTGAGAACAAGTCTCTGAATATGGATGGGATATTGCCTTGGTTCTGGACTCACCAGAACTTCAGAAAAGGATGGATTCGCCTTTTTATATAATCAACCAATCTCTGTAGATTGACGAGGACTTCGGTTCTACTCTAGATCACGCAGCGTCCATCATGAGGAAACTAAACTACCTTTCAGAGCATCTGCCATTATTATTATTATTATTTATTTAGCACCATTAATTCCATGGTGCTGTACATGAAAAAAAAAATCCTAATGTTCAAAAAGCCATTTTGCTATTCATATTTCATGTATTTCATATTTGACGTGTTTTGGCACGATCGAGTGCAACCTTTTTTTGTATAGTACATGAGAAAGGGGTTACATACAGGGTTATAGATATCATTTACAGTAAACTGGTTTACAATGACAGACTGGTACAGAGGGGAGAGGACCCTGTCCTTGCGGACTTACATTCTATGGGATGTCATTCATGCCATTCACCCGGACAGGTAGTGTCTGGATAAACGATCCACTGGACAGAAACCTCTGCAAGCGCGGTATCCTTTTTTCAGCCAATATGCAAACACGCGGGGTGTCCACTCCACGTATACCCACCTAAGACGTGAGAAGCCATACTTGGCCTGATTCTTAAGGGCGATGGGTCCTTTGAAAGGGCACCGATCTCCCCACACCATCGATAGACGAGCACATGGAGTGTCGCCTCCATGTATCCTCTCCTACAGCCAGGCCTAACTCCGGACAACCAGCCCTGTCCACCCAGGGACCTTAACTCTGGATGCCAGAAAGGGAACTTCTGTACATCCACAAACACATCCTCTGCATCTCCACTATTTAGCAGATGATGCAAGAAGGCGGAGGATCCCTCTCCACTTCCCTGTTAAGAGGATGGTGGATCGAGGGTTCATCATTTTATCTGCACCATGAAAAGCGAGCGGCGATAATAAGAGACTGTTTTTTCCTAACCACCTGCATGCAGCCGCGCATTCTGCTGCTTGGCATATTAACCGGGTAGAATCTCCTGTGGTATACCTTCCAGTATCCCTACCCGATGGGTCATCAATTAAAAATACAACGGACTGTCAGATAGCAAATCTAGTTTGTTCCGTCTTGCGGCCTCCAGTTCAGCGCTCTACCATTCCTTAGCCGCCGCATGGGTTGCAAGAGCAATGGTCTCCTGGTCAGAGACCTTAACTATTTTGATTTCCTATAGACTCAACCAGCAGTGGATCAGTTGTCCAGGACGGTCTAGATCTAAGGAATCTTGGTTCCAAAATGGGGACCGAAAAGTAAGACCGACCCTGAACCTCAAACTTCTACCAAGCTTGACAAGGTCCCCCTTCTTCGGATGGAGTTCCTCCGCTCAGCCATTACTTCAATGGAAAAAGGGTGGAGTTTCTGGCATCCACCGACATTCGGGATGCTTACCTTCACATTCCTGTGTTTTCCCCTCTTCAAAATTCCTTCGCTTTCCCTTTCGAGAATAGCATTTTCAAATCACGACCTTGTCCTTTGGCCTTGCTACCGCACCCAGAGTGTTCGCAGGGGTTATGGCGGCTGTCACGTTCCTCTTGCACCCTAGAAGCGTGGTCGTCCTGCCCTATCTGGTCGACTTTCTAGCCGCTCTTCCAGCCCTGCACTGATTTGTCTGTACCTCTTGCTATTCCCGCTCTCTCCTGGGCTGGCAGCTAAACTTAGACAAGTTTTTCCCTCATTTCCAGCCCAGCAGATATTTCTTTTTTTTGAGGATGATCCTGGAATCTTCCAGAAGGTTGGTGATTCTCCTTTGAGACAAGGCCGTGTCCCTTCAACAGGGAGCTTGCGCACTTGTTCACTCATCCCCTCATTCCATTCGATTTGCTAGGAGTGTTCTGAGGAAAATTGGTGATGACAATGGAAGCGTTTTCCTTCATTCCTCTCATTTTCTGCAGGTCAATCAGGCTTTCAGAGGGTAGTCTCTGAGCTCCTTCCTCATCCAGGGGAGATCCTTTCTCCCGGTTCAATGGTTATTAGTGACTGCCGATGCCAGTCCTCTTCTTCTGATCATTGTTCTGGGGATCCGAATGGTACAGCTAGTTCTACGGCAGGTCCACTGCCTTCTGGCGGGTCACCCAATCCGTTTCAATCGGACAATCCCACGTCTGTCCCATACGTCCATCATCTAGCAGGTACCCATGGTCAGGCGTCATGGCCGAGGTACCTCACATTCTCTGTTGGGCCACGATCTATCATTTGGTGATCTCGGCACTACACATCTCAGGAGTAGAACTCTGGGCGGTGGACGCCATCAGGGTCCTTCTTCATGTGAGTGGGAACTTCACCCGGAAGTCTTCCATCATATATGTCTTCTCTGGAGCACTCCAGATGAAGGTCGGGTGGCGTCCAGACTGAACGCCAATGTACTATAAGTTCATGGTTCGGCCTCCAAGTCCCAAAGCCATTGCAGTGCATGCTCTGGTCCTTCCATGGTACCAGTTTCCTTCACCCCTCTTCCACTACTTCCGAGATCTTTTCGGAAGCAGGAAGGGCCCCAGTGATTCTGGGAGATCCGCACCGACCATGTCAGGTTTTTCTCGTTTGCAGAACTAGTATTTTTCCGTCTTACTGCAACAAGACTGCAAATATGTACTTCCTCGCAGGAAGTCTTCACATGTGGTTCCTCCCTATCGCATACCATCAGATCTTTGGGATCTTAATAATCCTGGGAGCCTTACAGTAGACTCCTTTTGATCGGAACAGACTTTACTATCAGGGAAGGTCGCCCCTTTTTTCTCTGCAATCTCCTCATCCTGACGAGTCTTTGGAGTTAGCCGCTCTGTTCTTTCAGACCTTTTTCCCTTATTACCATCAAGACAAGGTTGCCCTCAGGCCATCCCCGTCCCTTGTTACCAAGATGGTATTGTATTCCCACAGTTATGAGGGCATCGTTCGTCCCTCATCTCTTTCCACACCAGTCCACATAACGGAATGGGTTCCCCATATTCTGAACGCGGTGAGTGCTCTCAGTAGATGTCTCGAGTACGGCGTTCTTCCGAGGACGGCTTCCTGATGGTTACAGGAAGGGTTTAGCCGTTTCATCGGCCATGTTAGCTTCGTGGATTTGCTACACATCAAGGAGTCCTTGTCTATCGAGGTTTCTTGGATTCTAGGCACCAGGCATCGGCACAGCACGCCTGCAAGCTTGCGAGGTCGTCTAATCCGTATGTATTCTTGAAGCACTATAATTCCCAGACTTCCACAGATGTGAGTCTGGACAGGCGGACTCTGCAGGCCATGGTGTTGCACTTGTAAGTAGCGGTTACACAGGGCCTGATCTGATATTGTCCCCACCCAGGGACTGCTTTGGGATGTCCCACTGTCTGTGTCCCCCAATGAGGCGTAGGAGAAATAAGAATTTTTGTGTACTCACCGTAAAATCCTTTTCTCCGAGCCATTCATTAGGGGACACAGCTCCCACCCTATTAGCTTGTGCTTGTTTTATAATTTAACATGCTATACTCTCATATATAATGTGTCATGTTATACGCTCATATATTGTTTATTGATCTCCTACTGCTTTTGCACCGAACTGGTTAACTGAGAGCCAGCAAGAAGGTGTATACTCCAGGCGAGGAGCTAACTTTCTTTGTAGCACTTGGTGTCAGCCTCCTAGTGGCAGCAGCATACACCCACGGTCTGTGTCCCCCAATGAATTGCTCGGAGAAAAGAATTTTACGGTGAGTACACAAAAATCCATATATCCCCCAGACATGGATTGTGGCAAGGGACAGAACGACAGACAGGTGAGGAATATTGTTGTTTTTTAATTTTTTATATAGTGCAAACCCCTCTTGCCACTGCAATTGGAAAGAGCCGGGCAAAGCGCCAGAATTGACGTATCTAATAATGTGCCTTTTCTGGGCGGCTGCGGGCCACTATTTTAGGCTGAGAGGGGGATGTGGGGGCAATATCCATGGCCCATTACCAGCCTGAGAAGATAATACCAGCCCCCACCTGTTTGCGTTAGCTTGGCTAGTTGTCAAAAATGGGGGAAGGCTCCACGCCTTTTTTTTTTTAATCAGATATTAAAATATTTTTTAAAAACTAGAGTGGGGACCCATCTAGTCTTGATAACCAGCCTTGTTGAAGCTTTAGTGGCGGGGAACACCGCTTTCTATACCACTGCTTGTCAGGTGCCTGGACGTGTCACACGGATGACATCCCAGTGTGTCATCCGTGTGCGGGACGTTTGGCAGCCCGTGCTGCCAGTAGAAGACATGTCAGTGTGTTTTGCCCAAGGACATACGGTCCTTGGAAACACTGACATGTGCACAGACCCATTCACTTGAATGGGTCTATGTGTGTGTCACCACACGTACCGGACATACTGTTGTCTGAAAGAGGCCTTACACTGACATACGCCTGTTAGACCGTGCTCCTGGCATGGTCTAAAAGGCTACTGTAGCTGACAGATCAGGAGGTTGTCATTTGACCTCCTTTGATGGCAACCATCCAGCCACTGCGATGTCACGGGGGTACCAATCGTATGGGAGAGTGAGCTCTCAGTAGTAATTGTGCAGGCATCGCTCCTGTGCCCACACGATCGCTAGGACAAACGGATACTTTCAATGTCGGGAAGTCTCTTCAAAATAGGAAGTACTGGTATGTCCAGCGTCGGTAAGGGGTTAAACATAGCACTTTTGAAAAGTTTTTTTTGTTTATTATTCTAATTTACTGAGATAATGACTTTTGGGTTTTCATTGACTGTAAGCCATAATCATCAACGTAAACAGAAATAAACACTTGAAATAGATCACTCTGTAATGACTCTATATAATGAGTTTAACTTTTTATACCGAAGAACTGAAATAAATTAACTTTTTGATGATATTCTAATTTTGTGAGAAGCACCTGTATATTATTAGTGTGGTACAGATCTGTAGTATGGGGAAAAGAAATATATGTATACAAAATATTAGACTTTGTTATTTTCAAGGCTGCAGCGATCAGTGTGATAAGAGGAGTCATGGCTGAAAGATGTTGTTAGGACTGGCGGAACGCACCAAGTTTAAGATTAAATAGTATTAGGTGCGTTCGCAGTACGAGGTCCACCGTGCAGGTGAAAACCTGCCAGTGACGGACGATATGGCGGTACAATGTGAATACACACACGGGTTAACTTCACACTGTGTGAAGGAAGCGAACCCTGTTGCGTCACAGGGCCACCGTACCGCACCAAGAGCGCAAGCAAGGAGTCTTAGAGCTCAATCCCAAGACACAGCATTTGAGTTCATAAAACTCTCATGCGCTCGACACCGCAACTGGGGTGTCAGAGTGACAGAAATAATTATATTTTAGATGAACGAGAGTGCGTGCGGTGCCGCACTGGCAGACGCCACTAACCACCCAGGCTTGGGTCAGGAAAGCCCTGAGAAAGCGCACGGCGCCGCACTGGCGGTCACAGCAATTAAACGCTGTAATGTGTGCAACGTGCTGATTGCTTACTCGGGCGCTAGATAACTTCCATCATTCGCGAACAGTCATCAACACAAGGAATGGGAATGATTTAGGAGCTTTTATCCATCGACATACATCCATCTACACACACACTTTATCAAGTCAATACTAGCGCATGGCCGTGCGGTCATGCAAAGCTTATATAGTTGCAGCACGTTCAGGACCTTCCACTAAAGGACCAATGGGAAACTGCCACCAAAGTTTGGCACTTTCAGGACCTTCCTGGAGGACCAATGGGATGTGCTGCAGTATCTGAGCATGTGACCCTCGATCTCCAACGGGAGATCTTGCCCTGGGCATGCTCAGAAGGAGAAAAGCAGGACTTAGTCCCAAAAGCATCTGCTCGCCGCTGCCCAACACTGACTTTAATGGCAGAAGCAGGAAAAGCAGCAGTAACTCTTTGTACAGAGTGGGACTGAGCAAGACACTGGGACCGACGTCTCCGCTGAGCAGACTCCACTGCGGCTGGAGAAGAATGGGAGACCACAGCGGAGACGGCCCGAGATTCTCCCTGTGCAGAGGCGGGAACTCGACCCCTAACAGATGTCGACATAAGGTCTGACCAGTAAGAGAAGGAACAGAAAATGGCTCTACTTAGATGAGACGTCAGCAATCACTGGACGTACAGTACAGACCAAAAGTTTGGACACACCTTCTCATTTAAAGATTTTTCTGTATTTTCATGACTCACACTGAAGGCATCAAAACTATGAATTAACACATGTGGAATTATATACTTAACAAAAAAAGTGTGAAACTACTGAAAATATGTCTTATATTCTAGGTTCTTCAAAGTAGCCACCTTTTGCTTTGGTGACTGCTTTGCACACTCTTGGCATTCTCTTGATGAGCTTCAAGAGGTAGTCACCGGGAATGGTCTTCCAACAATCTTGAAGGAGTTCCCAGAGATGCTTAGCACTTGTTGGCCCTTTTGTCTTCACTCTGCGGTACAGCTCACCCCAAACCATCTCAATTGGGTTCAGGTCTGGTGACAGTGGAGGACAGGTCATCTGGCGTAGCACCCCATCACTCTCCTTCTTGGTGAAAGGCAAGAAATCCCACTGTGACAGGGCACACCTGTGAAGTGAAAACCATTCCAGGTGACTACCTCTTGAAGCTCATCAAGAGAATGCCAAGAGTGTTCAAAGCAGTCACCAAAGCAAAAGGTGGCTACTTTTAAGAACCTAGAATATAAGACATATTTTCAGTTGTTTCACACTTTTTTGTTAAGTATATAATTCCACATGTGTTAATTCATAGTTTTGATGCCTTCAGTGTGAATGTACAATTTTCATAGTCATGAAAATACAGAAAAATCTTTAAATGAGAAGGTGTGTCCAAACTTTTGGTCTATACTGTACATCCAGTGATCGCAATTACATATTCTCTTCTATTATGTATAAAGCCATCCCTTATTACATACCATCACCTCTAGTTATGGTGCCATTCTTTATTATGTAGCACTCTTTATGTACAGCACTGCCCATTATTACACAGTATTATCTCTTGTCCCTTACATAGCATATTTTCATTTTTTGTATTCACAACTCACTCTCTTTATTACATAGAGTCCTCCCTTGTTAGATATAAAATAACTGCTGATTGGGCAACATCTGACCAGCAGTCCAGTCCATCAGCCACCTCTATTAGAAACGAAGCGTTAGCATGCTCCATCAGCACTCAGTTCACTTTATGTCTATCAAGAGCGGATGGTATGTAACAAAGATCAGGGCACTATAAATAACCAAAGTAAAGAGAATCCGATATGTATGGTATAGTGCTCTACATAATGAGAAGACAGTGTAATAAGGGACACATTTCTTGCACAGGGGCCCCAAGGTGTCTGTTTCTGTCCCTGGGATGAAACTGTATCACTGTAATTTATTTGCTCTGACTGAAGAGTCCAACTTTACTCCTAAGTGATTCAACTTCAGTCTGTCTCCTCTGCCTCCTGCTTGTGATAAGTGAGTGCGTATAAACTTTTACAGGTATGGGGCAGGGAAGTCTGCAAAATCTGCATCTTGTAGCAATATACTAGAGAGCTTTGGTGCTTTGGGATATTTATAACTACAGTTTATAATTGTAAGTCTTCTATTGCTTTTTTTTTTTTTTTTTTTGAAAGGCAGAAATAGCTTTTTTCTACTTCATAATTTGAGTCCATATAATTAGCTGCAGTTATAAATCTCCCATAATCTCCAGTGTATTTTCCATTTGATGAGTCATGACAGATTATCTTTTAAAAATCATACAAGATGCTTAGCCCATAGTATCCTGTGCATCACTGAGGAAGTCTGAGGTTATGCGCACACAATTTTTTTCAAGAGTCTTTTGGAGCATGTCTGCCTCGAGGCTGAAAAATTGCTTCAAAATCATTGAAAGCCTTTTCCTATTTACGTATTTATATTGTAAAACAACTTTGGGGTTCATCTGGTGAGTCTTTTTTTAAGTTTTTTTTTTTCTGCTGCTTCATGTTTCCAAAAATGCTTGGTGGGAGACAAAAATTCATGTTGCCTTGTTTGCAGCATGTTCTGTTGAAAAATATTCGATAGAAGGAAAAAAAAGCCTCATAGAAAAAATTATCCATGGACAGGCCCAAAGAGCAAGAACTGGTGGATCATAAACCTAGAATGATGCAAAAACTAGACCACTTCTGTCTAAAAAAAAATTAATGTTCCTTTGTCAGTATTTCAGGACAATATGAATATATATTTGCCATGCTGAGTTAGTGCAGTACACGGTATAATATGAAGGCAAAGTTTGGGTACTTTCACTGAGCTCCCAGGGATAAGCTGCTTCTTGCTGTTAGGAATTATAGGCTGTCTCTGCTGGGAAGACTGATTTGGGAGTTGGGAATTTCCACTACTTAGAGCAGCATAGCTGAACTAAATGTTTTTGGAAGAAACTCTAACCACAAGAGTGATTTCAGAGGCAAACATGCTGGCAGAATGAGCGAGCCACAGCACACATGCTAACATGTCATGTTTCTGATGAGTGATTGGAAACCGCGTACATCAGTGTGCTGCCGAAGACTGACACAAGCTCACAATATATACTACCAAATAACAAAGTAGAATATTCTCAATAAGCCTGGAATGCATTACAGGGATATATCAATTAAGATCATTCTCCCTGACTTCATATTCTGACAATGCAAAATCTGAGCTCAACAAACCAGAAGTGGAAGGACTGGATAACTAACAGCTGGTTGGACACAACTTGATCTGAAACTCAAGGGGCTTTACAAAAATGTATATTTGTTTTGCTTTTAATTAATCTTTTTGGCTCTTTATAATGTCTGCTATTAGAACATTCATTATGTTCTTGATATTGTTCAATGCAAATAACACAGGTAGAGATGTAGAACTGTTGACTCTAAAAAGATTAATTACATAACACCGTGACCTATGTAACCCCTGTGAGGGGAGACTTGTGTATAGAGTCTGACAGGAGCAGACAGTGGTTCTCAGTAACAGACAGGAAATATATATATCTTGGTACCCTGCTAGCCAGTGGATAGAAAAATATTTAGAATTGAGAGTCCTCAGTGGTTGATACCTTTTAATGGCTAACTGAAAAGATGGTAACAAATTGCAAGCTTTCGAGACTACTCTGGTCCCTTCATCAGGCATAGACTAATAGAAATTCTGAAGAATCACATATTTATGCATAACACAGCACAGAAAAATGCCATTGATAAGACAGGTGACGTGAAGCAGAATTACCATTATGTGAGTGATAAACAGTTATGTCTGTAAATATTGGAACAGTTCATAGATAAGGAGTGTGAATGGTTTACTGTCCTCTGATTGGGGTCTGGTTCTCTGTTATGATGCCCCCACACAGTCTGAGGAGCAAATTCCGTAATTGATGTAAAAATACATAAATACATGCAACACATTCATTCCTGCACTGAGTGTCAAAGGTCATCATCAGATTATATTCCCAGACTCTTCTGTCTCTCTGAGATTTGCAGTTACCCTTTAATACAAGTAATTACATGTCCATAATGCTGTGATCAGGGAGACAAAAATGTATTGCCACAGGTAGATCCATTCTTTTCTCTCGTATGGCGATGAGAGTTCATCCTTGTTCTCAGTTTCTGCCCTGTCTCCCCTACATAAAGACCCCCAGTTGGACATTTAGTACAAATAATTAGATACAGCACATTAGATGTGATGCAGCTGAAAGTTCCTCGGATATTGTAGTGCTGATGTGAATTGGGGATCTTGATCTGGTCCGTGGTCATTATAAATGGACAGGATCTACATTTTTTTCTGGTTGCAAGGAAAGGTTCCTGCAGCTGTTTGAAAGGACAGAGAGCTTCTGACAATGATACTTCTTAGATTAGGGGGCTGCCTAAAACACAGTAGTGGGGGGTCTGGAAAAATGAATTGTAAGCCGGCATGTTTTTGTAGTAAAGGTTGTAATTTCCGTGCAGCTCCCCTTAGCACCTCCAGATTTGGATTGTAGGCGACTACTAGAGGCACCCAATTATTTTCTTCTTTAGCTTTGTAATGCAGCAGGTGATTCCTTGATATTCTAGTTGCTCTTGTAATTTGTTTTTGAATTGTTCTTGGATGGTAGCCCTGATTCAAAAAGGTCTTTCCGAGGCGACCAAGGTGTTCATCTCTATACATGGGGTTGGAACATATACGATTATATCTGATGGTTTGGCTGTAGACAATAGAATTTTTTGTGTTTTGGATGGAAACTGTCCCATTTAAGGTATGTTGGGTGGTCGATTGGCTTCTGATACAGGGATGTTTCTATTTCATTGTTCTGCAGCTTAATGATGATGTCCAAAAAGTTAATTTCAGTGCAGGAGTAGTTGAGTGTTAAGTTGATGGTAGGATGAAATTGATTAAACTGTTCATGGAACATCTTTAGCTGTGGCTCAGACTCCGTCCAGATGATTAAAATATCATCAATGTAGCGGTAGTAGGCCAGAGGCCTGATGGCAGAGGCGTAGCTAGAGCTTTTGCCGCCCGGGGCTGTTCCCGAGCTTGGCCCCCTCTCTTCCCCCCCCAGCAGGAATAAGACCTCAGATGTAGAACTTTAATTGTTTCGCCGGTGAATGTTACCATCACATGATCGGGACTGCAAAAAAAAAAAAACAAGTTCTGCTTACCTGACCGCGCTCCTGCTCTCTCCACGCAGCTGAAGCGTGCACTCGCCGGCGACTGACAATGATGTCAGACGCCGGCGACATGCACACTGGGACTGACGTCAGCTGCCAGCCTCAGATTGGCTGGCGGCTGTTAACTATTGACGGGCGGGCGCGTCAATAGCGTTAAACAGCTGCAGCGCCGGCCACGGCCCGGTGACCCACGCCCAGGGCTGGCTCCAGGTTTTTGAGGGCCCCGGGCAAAAGAGTCTCAGTGGGTCCCCCCTTTAACACATACCACGATTCATGATGCCCAGATACAGCAGAGAAATCTAGGTATAGTACAATGCCAGATTTCACTTCTAACATGAGTGACAGCTATTGCAAATTCTACAGTGTATATATACAGGATAGGAGAGGTACTGTGCAGTATATATATACAGGACAGGAGGAGCGGTACTGTGCAGTGTATATATACAGGATAGGAGGAGAGATACTGTGCAGTGCATATATACAGGGGAGTGATGGTACTGTGCAGTGTATATATACAGGGCAGTGGTACTGTGCAGTGTATATATACAGGGCAGTGGTACTGTGCAGTGTATGTATACAGGGCAGTGGTACTGTGCAGTGTATGTATACAGGGCAGTGGTACTGTGCAGTGTATGTATACAGGGCAGTGGTACTGTGCAGTGTATATATACAGGGCAGTGGTACTGTGCAGTGTATATATACAGGGCAGTGTTACTGTGCAGTGTATATATACAGGGGAGTGATGGTACTGTGCAGTGTATATATTTCAGCAGCCGCCCAGGCCCCCAGCACCTGTCCTGTATATATATTATATATACTATCATACAGGCTGTACAGATACAGTATATACATATACAGGACAGGTGCTGGGGGCCTGGGCGGCTGCTGACGTATATAATATACACTATATCACCTGTGGCCGCCCCAGGTCACCCAGACTGTCAGAATACAGGGATACATCGCACTCACTCAGGGCGGCAAGGCTTGCCAAGGAGCTCCTCCGGAATCTGCCTGTTCTGATAAGTTCAGCAGCCAGCGAGGGGCGGGCGGGAGAGCAGAGCAGGAGAACGTGCTCTCTCCGCCCACAAACAATGTCACGCTGGCTGCGTTCTTAACCCCGATGTGCCTGGCCCTGCACTGACTGAAAAGATGCTTGTGCCAGCACGGCTAGATGCCCGCCCCCCGCATTGTGCTGCCCGGGGCGGCCTGCCCCCCCCTGCACCCCCCTTCCTACGCCACTGCCTGATGGGACATGAGGACAAATAGTCGCTTTCAAGCTTGGCCATGAAAATATTTGCATACTGTGGGGTCATTTTACTTCCCATTCCTGTGCCAGTCTCCTGTAGAGATATAATGTTGTCAAATTCAAACTAATTGTGGGTGAGGATGAATTTTATAATTTTCAGCACAGAATCAGCATCAGTCCCTGTGTTTTCCAGGAAGAATTTGCAGGCATTTAATCCATCCTGGTGTGGGCTATTAGAGACCTGTGGCAATACATTTTTTGTCTCCCTGATCATAGCATTATGGACATGAAATTATTTGTATTAAAAGGTAGCTTCAAATCTCAGAGAGACAGAAGAGTCTGGGAATATAAGCTGATGATGACCTTTGACACACTCAGTGCAGGAATGAATGTGTTACATGGATTTATGTATTTTTACATCAATTATGGAATTTGCTCCTCAGACTGTGTGGGGGCATCATAACAGAGAACCAGACCCCAATCAGAGGACAGTAAACCATTCACACTCCAATCTACGAACTGTTCCAATATTTATGGACATTACTGTTTATTACTCACATAATGGTAGTTCCACTTCACGTCACCTGTCTCACTTATGGCATTTTTCTGTGCTGTGTTGTGCATAAATATGTGATTCTTCAGAATTTCTATTAGTCTATGCCTGAGGAAGGGAGAGAGTAGTCTCGAAGGCTTGCAATTTGTTACCTTTTAATGGCTAACTGAAAAGATGGTATCAGCCACTGAGGACTCTCAATTCTAATTACATTTAGGTAAGAACAGACATTATTTCCGGCTTAGCTACATTGCTTGGCAGTCTGAAAGGAGAAGAGGAGCAGCAGCAGAGGACAGGGCTGATTGGCTGACCAAGCTGGAGAACAAGGGAGGATGGGACAGTGCTAGAGAACATGAGGGTTGTCAGCAATTACTGAGAAGAGACCGCAGTGATCCAGGAGGAGAGCACAGTGTGTGGACTGATAGTTCTGCAGCTCCATGTGAGAGGACTGTGAGCCTTGGTGCTGCACCACAACTGCAGACTAGGGTTGAGCGACTTTTACTTTTTTAGGGTCGAGTCAGGTTTCGCGAAACCCGACTATCTCTAAAGTCAAGTCGACTGAAATCGGCCGATTATGGCGAAAAGTCGGGGATCGACCGAAACACGAAACCCAATGCAAAGTCAATGGGAAGTTTTTTTTCTCTCTCTCTCTCTCTCTCTCTCTCTCCATCCACGCCCCTAAGACCTATGTCATCACTCTGCCCACGCTCCTTCATTGGCTGAAAAAATGGCGCCAAGCACGTCATACGAAACGCAACTTTGGCGCGAAAGCCGCGTACCGCATGGCCGACCCCGCACAGGGGTCGGGTCGGGTTTCATGAAACCCGACTTTGCCAAAAGTCGGCGACTTTTTAAAATGAACGATCCGTTTCACTCAACCCTACTGCAGACCAGTCTGGTTGCCCACCTCCTTCTGGCTTCCCATAAAGGAGAACAACTCCACCTTGTATCCCTAAGCAACTGAATTCTGAAGCTCCAGGTTGCAACCCTGTGTGCCTTCAGAACTGCCACATCATGGAGTGAGTAGCTTTCTGGGACTTTTGGTTCCACTGGGGACAATTATATAAGACATATCTATAAGTGAGCATTGCTGGGACTTGTGGTTTAGCACATTTGGAGTTATAATAGAACCAACCATGGAGGGGATCTTTTTCCTATGGCATTATGTGCACCAATGGACCATCAACTGTGTCCCAACATTGAACTGTTTCCATTGCTGCAGCCATTTATAGTTTAGTCAGTTTTATTTAGTAGAGTGCTTTTGGGATTTAAAGTGGAAGCCTTATCCCTAACATTCAGGTTATATTGCATTTGTATTTGTAGATTAATTGTTCCAACCTCATCTCTTGTGAGTGCATACAGAGTGTGGACAGGGATTTCCCAAGTCGACCCCTGGTAGAAGAGGAAAGCCCTCCTGTATCCAACTACAGCTCCCAGCAAGATTTGGGTAAAGCACTGCGCCATATTGAATTGAGAACTACCAAACACTGCCTACGGAGGCGGCTTAAAGGGGTGTTACAACTATATCAACACTGTGGTTTAAGATGGAATTCCATTCTACGATATCAAAGTGGAGAAGTGCAGGCTCTAAGTGTCAATGTCAGAACTGATTGCAAAAGTGTCTGAATGTATTTACTGCATTTATCATTGCAACCTTTAGGTTATGGTAAGAATAGAGGTTGTTTAGATAATGGGGTTTGGCTGCAAAGACTATGGTCACCTTTGTATGTCATGTTATAATTTATATATACGGAATGAGCTTATCAGTACATATCAGTGTAGAGCTAGGGGTAAAACGGTTGTCCGGTCCGAAATGAAAAGTCTGAAGTCACTCTCTGTGACTGCAGACTTGTGACTCCTCCCAGCGCATGTACTCGCTCATTGCATCTGTGTATAACGACTAGACAGCGTGCAGCCTAGCTCCATGCACTTGTATTATTTTGGTCATGGGTTTAGCCCCTTTCAATGTGGGTGATATGCAGCAAAATCTGTGATAAAAATCCAAATGTAAGCCATGTTAACTTTGCCTATGTTTTCACCACTTATTTGTGGTGGAATTTTTCCATTGCAATTGTCTTGCGTAGATATATGGAAGTGGGTCATTTACAGGTGTCTAACCTATGACCTTTAACTTGGTACTTCACAGAAACAATGTTCAACTGCAAGGCATTTACAATGAGTACATAATCTATGTAGTTATACTACAGAATAAAGGCAATAAGGGACTTTGGGGTTACACAGGGATGATGAGGCAAGTTTCTTGGAACAGACTCTTAGCACAGTTCACAATATAACTCACAGCATGTAATTGTAGGGTTTAGCTGGATAGATCAGGTGATAGTCTTAAGGCCGGAGTCACACAAGACTGTAATACGGCCGAGGTTAATGCGATAAAAAATCGCATAGCACTCGTCTCAATGTTAATCAATGGGGCAGCTCCTATTATCCGTTGTTTTCTCGGCCGTATTCAGGATCCGAGTGAAATCGCAGCATGCTGCGATTGTCAGCGTATCTCGGCCGAGAATCGCCAATAAAAGTCTATGGGGGCAAGAAAAATACGGATCACACACGGACCATCAGTGTGACTTGAGAGAAATACGCACCGGTGTTCTATAGAAAAGCCGGCAATCCAGCGCGGTGTACAGTAAAATCACACTGACAGAATAGAATAGAATAGGTAGAATAAATGTGTACACATAGTATAGGTACAGTGGGGCAAAAAAGTATTTAGTCAGTCAGCAATAGTGCAAGTTCCACCACTTAAAAAGATGAGAGGCGTCTGTAATTTACATCATAGGTAGACCTCAACTATGGGAGACAAACTGAGAAAAAAAAATCCAGAAAATCACATTGTCTGTTTTTTTATCATTTTTTTTGCATATTATGGTGGAAAATAAGTATTTGGTCAGAAACAAACAATCAAGATTTCTGGCTCTCACAGACCTGTAACTTCTTCTTTAAGAGTCTCCTCTTTCCTCCACTCATTACCTGTAGTAATGGCACCTGTTTAAACTTGTTATCAGTATAAAAAGACACCTGTGCACACCCTCAAACAGTCTGACTCCAAACTCCACTATGGTGAAGACCAAAGAGCTGTCAAAGGACACCAGAAACAAAATTGTAGCCCTGCACCAGGCTGGGAAGACTGAATCTGCAATAGCCAACCAGCTTGGAGTGAAGAAATCAACAGTGGGAGCAATAATTAGAAAATGGAAGACATACAAGACCACTGATAATCTCCCTCGATCTGGGGCTCCACGCAAAATCCCACCCCGTGGGGTCAGAATGATCACAAGAACGGTGAGCAAAAATCCCAGAACCACGCGGGTGGACCTAGTGAGTGAACTGCAGAGAGCTGGGACCAATGTAACAAGGCCTACCATAAGTAACACACTACGCCACCATGGACTCAGATCCTGCAGTGCCAGACATGTCCCACTGCTTAAGCCAGTACATGTCCGGGCCCGTCTGAAGTTTGCTAGAGAGCATTTGGATGATCCAGAGGAGTTTTGGGAGAATGTCCTATGGTCTGATGAAACCAAACTGGAACTGTTTGGTAGAAACACAACTTGTCGTGTTTGGAGGAAAAAGAATACTGAGTTGCATCCATCAAACACCATACCTACTGTAAAGCATGGTGGTGGAAACATCATGCTTTGGGGCTGTTTCTCTGCAAAGGGGCCAGGATGACTGATCCGGGTACATGAAAGAATGAATGGGGCCATGTATCGTGAGATTTTGAGTGCAAACCTCCTTCCATCAGCAAGGGCATTGAAGATGAAACGTGGCTGGGTCTTTCAACATGACAATGATCCAAAGCACACCGCCAGGGCAACGAAGGAGTGGCTTCGTAAGAAGCATTTCAAGGTCCTGGAGTGGCCTAGCCAGTCTCCAGATCTCAACCCTATAGAAAACCTTTGTAGGGAGTTGAAAGTCCGTGTTGCCAAGCGAAAAGCCAAAAACATCACTGCTCTAGAGGAGATCTGCATGGAGGAATGGGCCAACATACCAACAACAGTGTGTGGCAACCTTGTGAAGACTTACAGAAAACGTTTGACCTCTGTCATTGCCAACAAAGGATATATTACAAAATATTGAGATGAAATGTTGTTTCTGACCAAATACTTATTTTCCACCATAATATGCAAATAAAATGTTAAAAAAAACAGACAATGTGATTTTCTGGATTTTTTTTTCTCAGTTTGTCTCCCATAGTTGAGGTCTACCTATGATGTAAATTACAGACGCCTCTCATCTTTTTAAGTGGTGGAACTTGCACTATTGCTGACTGACTAAATACTTTTTTGCCCCACTGTATATATATATTTAATTCAGCGCTAGATAGCAGAAAAGCCGGTAATTCAATTGCCGGCTTTTCCTATCTCCTTCCCAAACCCGACAGGATATGAGACATGGTTTACATACAGTAAACCATCTACTATCCCTTCTTTTATTACATATTCCTCTTTAGTAATGTAAGAAGTGTCTTTGTGTCAAACTTGGGGTCTCTAGCTATTAAATTAAAGGGTTAAATCCCGGAAAAAATTGGTGTGGGCTCCCGCGCAATTTTCTTCGCCAGAGTGGGAAAGCCAGTGACTGAGGGCAGATATTAATAGCCTAGAGAGGGACCATGGTTATTGGCCCCCCCGGCTAAAAACATCTGCCCCCAGCCACCCCAGAAAAGGCACATCTGGAAGATGCACCTATTCTGGCACTTAGCGCCTCTCTTCCCACTCCCCTGTAGCGGTGGGATATGGGGTAATGAAGGGTTAATGTCACCTTGCTATTGTTAGGTGACATTAAGCCAGGTTAATAATGGAGAGGCGTCAATTATGATACCAATCCATTATTAATCCAATAGTACGAAATGGTTAATAAAACACACACACATTATTAAAAAGTATTTTAATGAAATGCAGGGGAATGTACTGTAGTTACCTCGAGTTGCGCAGATGCGCCCTCTGCTGGATGAACTCATATGACCTCGAGCGTGGGAAAATATTCTGAAAAGTTCCCACAATGCGGATTTTGCTGCGGATCCGCATCGATTTTGACGCTGCGGATTCGCAGCTGTTTTGCCTGAGTTTACAGTACCATGTAAACCTATGGAAAACAAAATCTGTAGTGCACATGCTGCGGAAAAAAACACGTGGAAACGTAGTGTTGTTTATTCCGCAGCATGTCAATTCTTTGTGCGGATTCTGCAGCGGTTTACACCTGCTCCATAATAGGAATCTGCAGGTGTAAAACCGCATGTGAAATCCACACAAAAACCGCAAAAAAAAAATGCGGTAATTCCGCAGGTAATCCGCAGTGCGGATTGGTAGGCAACCCCTACATGTACTTATGCTGGCTAACAGATGTAAATCATTCAGCTGGGGCAAGAAAAGCTAAATCTCCGAGCACTAAAAAATACTCGGAGGACCACCGAGCGTGCTCGAGAAATCTCGAGTAATGAGTATATTC
This sequence comes from Ranitomeya imitator, assembly GCF_032444005.1. Taxonomy (NCBI): domain Eukaryota; kingdom Metazoa; phylum Chordata; class Amphibia; order Anura; family Dendrobatidae; genus Ranitomeya; species Ranitomeya imitator. The sequence goes on along the minus strand of NC_091287.1, from coordinate 399,537,953 downwards.
GCTTATCACTATTCAATACATGAAAGACCCTGCTCTGCCTTCAATACCGGCTGACACACAGGCATCCCTAGAGCAATCATTTGAAGGAGAGGAGTTACTTCCGGTCATGAAAAGCTCCCCATCTAATAAATGCCCTGGTCCAGATGGTTACTTTGCCAAATTTTATAAAGCATTTGCTACGCAATTAACACCATTCTTAACCAAAGTATTTAATTCAGTTTCAACTTCAAATCCTTTTCCAATATTCATGAAATCCCAGTTGGGCACAAATCTCATAAACTGGCGTTATATGCAGATGACCTCCTATTTTACACCACTAATCCTAAAACATCACTGCCCTCTATTCTGAAAGAATTTGAGACATATAGCCGACTGAGTAGTTTTAAGGTAAATCTTTCTAATAGATTTTGAACATCAATATACCATAGGAGGAGGCACAATTATTAAAGGGCTCCTTTCCTTTCCATTGGGGTAATGGTTCTATGAAATATCTTGGAGTCCAATTGCCCTCAGACTTGTCCCAGTTCTTCCATCTAAATCCTGAGCCTTTGCTCATTTGTTTCAAAGCTGAGCTCAAGGCTTATGACAAAACATGATTATTCTGGTAAGTAGAATTAATGTATTAAAGATGGACATTCTTCCCAAACTGCTTTATGTATTTCAAGCGGTTCCAATTGCACTCTCCTGTTCCTTTTTAAGCAACTAAATACAGTCTGTAACAATTTAATTTGGAGATCAAAAAGATTGAGACTGGCCATTACATTTTTGGTTAGATCTAAATCTCAAGGGGGCCGGCCTCCCAAATTTTCAACTCTATCATGCTGCAGATGTGCTGGGGCAGATGGTGGACTAGTTTCATGCTGCGAATCAGAAGCATTAAGTCACACTAGAGTAATTTCTATTGTGCATAGACTTAACTTCTCTACACTGGATTTCTAAACACTTTTGTTCTTCAAAGGGACCGCTCCCCACATTAACAGTTGATCTTCTCAGAGTTTGGAACCAATTGGTAAATTTAACATCATTGACAATCCAGAATTCCCCCCTGGAGTTGGAGTGAGTAAATTCCTGGTCTTCAACTATGAAACTAGACTCAATCAGGTCCTTGCAAATTTCATTAATATATCATTGCTAAACGAGCTTAAAGCTCTCTACCCCAATCAAACCATACCTTGGTTTTCATACCTCCAGTTCCATTCATTCATTGATTCCCTTCAGCTGTTCTCGGTGCTCAAGACTGACCCTTCTCAGTTTGATTCGTTGCTGATCGGAAAAGTTGCACCCAAGCATATGATCTCCCAAATATATTATATTTTGTCATCTCAGACTAATACAGCGCTCCTATGGTTCAAGAAAGAGTGGGAGAGAGAGATTGGGATGACCTTCTCTGAGGAGCAATGGAACAAAACTTTCTTTTGCACACACAGACTACTATTGGCTTGCAAATCTCAAGAAAAAAAAATTACAAATTACAAAATCATAACTAGATGGTATCGTTGTCTAGCAGATCTTCCTAAAATATTTCCCTATGTCTTTAATAAATGCTGGATATGTGAAAATGCTGAAAGTACTATGCTTCTTATCTGGTGGGAATGTCCTCAAATAAGTGGCCTCTGGAGCAAAGTCTTTGATGTTCACAAACACATTACAGGGGAATCATCATCTAGAACTCCCCAGATTGGACTTCTTTCTATGATAACAGGGCCTTTTAAATCTATCAAAAGATGATTGCTGAGACACTGATAATCTGCCACTAGAATGGTCAATCCCAGACACTGACGTTCTAGAATCACATCCATCTATCCAATAATGGTCTCTTGAAATTGATTTTTTTGTGTAGAATGGAAAGACTCTCTGCTCATAACAAAATTAGCTCAGACAACTTTTTCCTTATTTGGTAAGGATGGATTTTATTCAGAGATTCCCCGGAATACTCCTCAATCCTTCTGTCGTGATGAAGACACAATGTATTGTACTTGTACATACTGAATCTGGGTGGATTCATAAACCTTGCTCATCTATTCTTCTCCCGTCCTCTCTTCTTGACTTTTCTATTTTGTTATAATTTTCTACTAAAAGTTATTTTCTTTCCTTTGTCAGGCTTGACAAAGCCCAACTTGATTGCAAGAAGTTAATGAACAATTTGCTATGTCATACTTTTCTTTAAAAAAAATGGGATAGTAATATGGTTTGAGCCTGCTTTGCTGCATCTTGGCTAGGACACAGGAACACATGGGCTACTTGCACAGTGAACAAGTCTGTATGATCATGTTCACACACCACCAAGAAACCTGAAGACACAAAAGAGAATAGTAAAACCAAAAACACTCAGTTTGAAAAAATGTTGCAGTAATCCGCAAGTGCTAGTAAAAGATGTAAAAAACATTTAAAAACCTGATCATCTGTCATCTGTATATAACCTGTGTGAACAGGGTTCAGAGAGGAAAAATCCATGTGTGCATACAGGGCAGAACAGCTTTTGTGCAGATAGCCCAAGTGCAAGTAGCCCATGTGTTCCTGTTTCCATTATTGTTCTCTTGTGTCTACAAGACTGGGGAGTTCCACCACTCCTCTTGGGCTATCTGCACAAAAGCTGTTCTGCCCTGTATGCACACATGGATTTTTCCTCTCTGAACCCTGTTCACACAGGTTATATACAGATGATCAGGTTTTTAAATACATCAGATAGGGATTGCATACATTAGTTAGGACTGCTCTGATAAGGGTATACCGTGAAGATTGGTAGAGCAGCTTAGTATACATTTTTTGCAAAAAACGTATCAACCAAATACCCTGTTTTTTACATCTTTTACTAGCACTTGCGGATTACTGCAACATTTTTTCAAACTGAGTGTTTTTGGTTTTACTATTCTCTTTTGTGTCTTCATCTTGGCTAGGACGTCTGACATCATTGATGGAATAGTGAATTCAGAATTACACCAGAAAATTCTAAAGGAAAATGTCAGAGCATCTGTCCGTGAGCTGAACTATAACAGAACTTGGGTCATGCAGCAAGGCAACCAAAAGCACACAAGTCAGGCTACAAAGCAATGGTTAAATCCTGTATAAATGTTATGGAAAGACCTGAAGTAAGCGGTTCATTAGAGAAAACCCACCAACAGAGCAGAAGCTGTTTTGCTGGGAGGAAATGGATAAAATGCCTCCAAACCAAAGTGAAGAGCTAATCCACAATACTGGAAATGTTAAGATGCAGTTATTGTGGGTCACACCACATCCTGAGAACAAAGGTTCACATATTTTTGCCACTCAAGGACATGATATTGGATCATTTTTTCCAGTAAAAAATAGCACAGTCAAATATTTTTCACTCGTTTGACTTGGTTCTCCTTATCTGATTTTAAGACTTGTGTAAAAATCTGAGTGTTAGGTCAAATTTATGTAGAAATATGGAAAATTGCGAAGGGTTCACAAACTTTCAAGCACCATTCTTTAAGGCTGCCGTCACACTAGCAGTATTTGGTCAGTATTTTACATCAGTATTTGTAGCCAAAACCAGGAGTGGAACAATTAGAGGAAAATTATAATAGAAACCTATGCACCACTTCTGTATTTATCACCCACTCCTGGTTTTGGCTACAAATACTGATGTAAAATACTGACCAAACACTGCTAGTGTGACGGCAGCCTAACATAGTATGTGATAACTATGCATAATATGACAAGTCCAACAGTTTCTTCACTGGCAGTTCATGGTTACATAACGTAGGAAAATTCGCTTCATACTCAGTCTCCATTGAAGCACCCCTTACATGTACCCCCCGTAGTCTTGAGTTCATGGCTTTAGGAAGCATGGCATGTGATGTCCCAATTCTGCTCCATATAACACCAACAATGAGGGTGTGCAGCGCGACACGCTCGCATGAAGCATACTCTAAACAAAGTGGAGAGAACAGATTCAGAGTCAGTGGCCTTGTAAAAACGTGTACTGAATGAGGGTGGGGGAGTAAAAACAAAGGGAATTTTATGAATTTTTTTAAATATTTCATTTTAAATAATGTTATGCTGCTAAACTTATTAGTTTCGTTGCCATAATGTGCAGAAAAAAAACAGTAATAAGTCACATGCCGTGTATGTGTTCTGAACATCTTAAATTATAGAAAACTCTGGATCAACTTTTCTAATTCATTACGAACATTGCATTGCTTTTGGCAAAGGACTTATTAAAGTTAAACTAATAATCTACAGTAAAGTCTCTATAATAATATCTCTCCTAATATAAAGTTTTAACATGTAGACTTGTTCTTGCTTATTAAAATAAAGCCTTAAGGTATAACCACTCCCTGTATCTGCTAAATCCGACTGAGGGGTCTGATGTATTTCAGGTTTATTCATAAAATATTTTCCCAGATTTAGTTCCTTTTAACTTAAATACTTCACTATATTAGTAGTACAAGGTCAAAAATAAGGTTTTGATCCCCAATCTAACAAGGTTTTCTAGACTGCGACATTGATAACTTATCCCTGGAATTGATCTTCAGATCTAAGCTCAGCTGTTACCAGGTCATGCAGTCATCAGAAGCAGTGCAGTGACTGCTCTCGGGTACTGCAGCTGAAGTCTCATTGTAATCCGGTAAATGGGAGAGGAAGATGTGGTAAGGATATACAAAGGAGCAGTGCAGTGTGCCTCGTGGTCATATGTAAAAAAACAAAAAAAACAGAAACAAAACAGTGTGCTAGTTGCTAATCTAAGTGCTCCAGTCCTGAGCTGAACCAGTAAGGAGAATATGGGGTTGGAGTTGGGGCTTTTGAAAGAATCAACAACCGCAAGATCCAACAGAATGAACCCCTTCTTGACATGTGCCGTACATATACTGCACTGCGGGAGTGCAGCTCCCGCAAAGAGAAGTATATGTACAGTGCTATGATCGCGCAAGTTCACGCTGAGCGGCGCTGCAATCAAATGTGAGTTTCAGCTCTATATGAGAGCTGGCACTCTGCAGCAACATCTACGAACAGTGCTAGCACCTATCGTGGGCATTTAACCACAGTAATGCAGCGTTCAATAGTGACAGTGACATCGCGGGGCATTGTAGACGGAGGGAGCTCCCTCTGTGCTCTCATGGGCTCAACATGATGCAATCGTGTTATGCAGATGGTCTTGTCATCAAGGGACATGGTCTCTCAACTCGTGCTGAGAGCATGAGCCGACACGCCTCCTCCTTGCATGTCAGATGCTGACGTAATGCTCTGCAATGCAGAAGCATTAAGACACAAAAGAGAATAGTAAAACCAAAAACACTCAGTTTGAAAAAATGTTGCAGTAATCCGCAAGTGCTAGTAAAAGATGTAAAAAACAGGGTATTTGGTTGATACGTTTTTTGCAAAAAATGTATACTAAGCTGCTCTACCAATCTTCACGGTATACCCTTATCAGAGCAGTCCTAACTAATGTATGCAATCCCTATCTGATGTATTAAAAACCTGATCATCTGTATATAACCTGTGTGAACAGGGTTCAGAGAGGAAAAATCCATGTGTGCATACAGGGTAGAACAGCTTTTGTGCAGATAGCCCAAGAGGAGTGGTGGAACTCCCCAGTCTTGTAGACACAAGAGAACAATTATGGAAACAGGAACACATGGGCTACTTGCACAGTGAACAAGTCTGTATGATCATGTTCACACACCACCAAGAAACCTGAAGACACAAAAGAGAATAGTAAAACCAAAAACACTCAGTTTGAAAAAATGTTGCAGTAATCCGCAAGTGCTAGTAAAAGATGTAAAAAACAGGGTATTTGGTTGATACGTTTTTTGCACAAAATGTATACTACGCTGCTCTACCAATCTTCACGGTATACCCTTATCAGAGCAGTCCTAACTAATGTATGCAATCCCTATCTGATGTATTAAAAACCTGATCATCTGTATATAACCTGTGTGAACAGGGTTCAGAGAGGAAAAATCCATGTGTGCATACAGGGTAGAACAGCTTTTGTGCAGATAGCCCAAGAGGAGTGGTGGAACTCCCCAGTCTTGTAGACACAAGAGAACAATTATGGAAACAGGAACACATGGGCTACTTGCACAGTGAACAAGTCTGTATGATCATGTTCACACACCACCAAGAAACCTGAAGACACAAAAGAGAATAGTAAAACCAAAAACACTCAGTTTGAAAAAATGTTGCAGTAATCCGCAAGTGCTAGTAAAAGATGTAAAAAATGTAAAAAACAGGGTATTTGGTTGATACGTTTTTTGCAAAAAATGTATACTAAGCTGCTCTACCAATCTTCACGGTATACCCTTATCAGAGCAGTCCTAACTAATGTATGCAATCCCTATCTGATGTATTAAAAACCTGATCATCTGTATATAACCTGTGTGAACAGGGTTCAGAGAGGAAAAAACAGGAACACATGGGCTATCAACCAAATACCCTGTTTTTTACATCTTTTACTAGCACTTGCGGATTACTGCAACATTTTTTCAAACTGAGTGTTTTTGGTTTTCCTGTTTCCATAATTGTTCTCTTGTGTCTACAAGACTGGGGAGTTCCACCACTCCTCTTGGGCTATCTGCACAAAAGCTGTTCTACCCTGTATGCACACATGGATTTTTCCTCTCTGAACCCTGTTCACACAGGTTATATACAGATGATCAGGTTTTTAATACATCAGATAGGGATTGCATACATTAGTTAGGACTGCTCTGATAAGGGTATACCGTGAAGATTGGTAGAGCAGCTTAGTATACATTTTTTGCAAAAAACGTATCAACCAAATACCCTGTTTTTTACATCTTTTACTAGCACTTGCGGATTACTGCAACATTTTTTCAAACTGAGTGTTTTTGGTTTTCCTGTTTCCATAATTGTTCTCTTGTGTCTACAAGACTGGGGAGTTCCACCACTCCTCTTGGGCTATCTGCACAAAAGCTGTTCTACCCTGTATGCACACATGGATTTTTCCTCTCTGAACCCTGTTCACACAGGTTATATACAGATGATCAGGTTTTTAATACATCAGATAGGGATTGCATACATTAGTTAGGACTGCTCTGATAAGGGTATACCGTGAAGATTGGTAGAGCAGCTTAGTATACATTTTTTGCAAAAAACGTATCAACCAAATACCCTGTTTTTTACATCTTTTACTAGCACTTGCGGATTACTGCAACATTTTTTCAAACTGAGTGTTTTTGGTTTTACTATTCTCTTTTGTGTCTTCAGGTTTCTTGGTGGTGTGTGAACATGATCATACAGACTTGTTCACTGTGCAAGTAGCCCATGTGTTCCTGTTTCCAATGCAGAAGCATTGAAGAGTATTAGATCAGCGATCTGTCAATGTGAAGTGGATGAAAGTAAAAAAAAAGTTAATAAAAATTGAAAAATATTTAAAAAAATCATAAAATAAAGAAGAAAAGAAAGAATATTAATCAAATAAATACATTTATGCAAAAAAAGGACACATTTGGTATCGCCTCCTCCAGAACGACCCAACCTATAAAACTGTCCCTCTAGTTAACCCCTTCAGTTAACATTATTAACCCCTTTCTGACATCTGACGTACTATCCCGTCGAGGTGGTATGGGCCCATATGACCACCAACAGGATACTACGTCATCACCGATCCCCTCATGAGCACGGCCGATCAGGGCCTGGTGTCAGCTGACTATCGTAGCTGACATCTGGCACTATGTGCCAGGTGCGGTCACGGACCGCTGCTGGCACATTAACCCCCAGCACACTGCGATTAAAGATGATCACAGCGTTCTGGCGGCACAGTGAAGCATCGCGCAGGGAGGGGGCTTCCTGCGTGATTCCCTGAGACCCTCGGAGCAATGTGATGTGATAGCATTGCTCCGAGGGTCTCCTACCTCCTCCTCCCTGCAGGCTCGGATCCAAAATGGCTGAGGGGACCCTTCCGCGTCCTGCAGGGAGGTAGCTTGCAAGCACCTACTCAGAGCAGGCGCCAGCAAGCCTCCTTCAGTGCCTGTGTGATCGCTGATCTGACACAATAATGTGATGTCGTCGTCCCCTTCCCTCTTGGGGCAATGTAAAAAAGTAAAAGAAAAAAAAATATTTACACGTGTAAAAAAAACAAAAAATCAGAAAAAAAAGAAAAAAAAATTGTTCCAATAAATACATTTCTTTGTCTAAATAAAGAAAAAACAATAAAAGTACACATATTGAGTATCGCCACGTCCATAGCGACCAACCTATAAAACTGTCCAACTAGTTAACCCCTTCAGTGATCACCGTAAAAAAAAAAAAAAAAAAAAAAAACGAGGCAAAAAACAGTGGAATAACACGTGATAAAAAAAAAGTGATATAAAAAAAAAACCATGGTACCGCTGAAAACGTCCTCTTGTCCCGCAAAAAACAAGCCACCATACAGCATCATCAGGAAAAAAATAAAAAAGTTATAGTCCTCAGAATAAAGCGATGCAAAAATAATTATTTTTTTATATAAAATAGATTTTATCGTATAAAAGCGCCAAAAGATTAAAAAATTATATAAATGAGGTATTGCTGTAATCGTACTGAACCGAAGAATAAAACTGCTTTATCAATTTTACCAAACGTGGAACGGTATAAACGCCTCCTCCAAAAGAAGTTCATGAATAGCTGGGTTTTGTTCATTCTGCCTCACAAAAATCGGAATAAAAAGCGATCACAAAAATGTCATGTTCCCGAAAATTGTACCAATAAAAACGTCAACTCATCCTGCAAAAAAACAAGACCTCACATGACTCTGTGGACCAAAATATGGAAAAATTATAGCTCTCAAAATGTGGAGACACAAAAACTATTTTTTGCAATAAAAAGTCTTTTAGTGTGTGACAGCTGCCAATCATAAAAATCTGCTAAAAAACCCGCTATAAAAGCAAATCAAACCACTCTTCCTCACCCCCTTAGGGAAAAAAATAATAAAATTTAAAAATGTATTTATTTCCATTTTCCCCTTAGGGTTAGGGCTACGGTTAGGGCAACAGTTAGGGTTGGGGCTACAGTTAGGGTTGGGGCTACAGTTAGGGTTGGGGCTACAGTTAGGATTAAGGTTGGGGCAAAAGTTAGGGTTGGTGCTAAAGTTAGGGTTGAAGAACCTAGAATATAAGACATAATTTCAGTTGTTTCACACTTTTTTGTTAAGTACGGTGCAGACCAAAAGTTTGGACACACCTTCTCATTTAAAATTTTTTCTGTATTTTCATGACTATGAAAATTGTACATTCACACTGAAGGCATCAAAACTAACACATGTGGAATTATATACTTAACAAAAAAGTGTGAAACAACTGAAAATATTCAGTTCTAGGTTCATATTCTAGGTTCTTCAAAGTAGCCACCTTTTGCTTTGATGACTGCTTTGCACACTCTTGGCTTTTTCTTGATGAGCTTCAAGAGGTAGTCACCGTAAATGGTTTTCACTTCACAGTTATGCCCTGTAAGGTTTAATAAGTGGGATTTCTTGCCTTATAAATGGGGTTGGGACCATCAGTTGTGTTGAACAGAAGTCTGGTGGATACACAGCTGATAGTCCTACTGAATAGACTGTTAGCTTTATTCTTGCCATAATACAAATTCTAAGTAAAGAAAAACGAGTGGCCATCATTACTTTAATAAATAAAGGTCAGTCAGTCCGAAAAATTTGGAAAACTTTGAAAGTGTCCCTAAGTGCAGTTGCAAAAACCATCAAGCGCTACATAGTCATGAAAATACAGAATATATATATATATATTATAATTATTAATATTTTTGGCTGGGAAATGGGGTTGCTATTACAAATTCAGGACAAATTAGACAACTTTTGGGGTCCAGTTTCTCCTGTTACCCTTGGGAAAATACAAAACTGGGGGCTAAAAAATAATTTTTGTGGAAAAAAAAATAATTTTTATTTTCACAGCTCAGTGTTATAAGCTGCAATGAAACACTTGGGGGTTCAAAGTTCTCACAACACATCTAGAAAAGTTCCTTGGGGGGTTTAGTTTTCAATATGGGGTCACTTGTGGGGGTTTCTACTGTTTAGGTACATCAGGGGCTCTGCAAACGCAATGTGACGCCTGCAGACCCTTCCATCTAAGTCTGCATTCCAAACGCCGCTCCTTCCCTTCCAAGCTCTGACATGCGCCCAAACAGTAGTTTTCTCCCACATATGGGGTATCGGCGTACTCAGGAAAAATTGGACAACAACTTTTGGGGTCCAATTTCTCCTGTTACCCTTGGGAAGATACAAAACTGGGGGCTAAAAAATAATTTATGTCGAAATTTTTTTTTGTATTTTCACGGCTTTGCATTATAAACTGTAGTGAAACACTTGGGGGTTCAAAGTGCTCACCACACATCTATATATGTTCCTTAGGGGTCTACTTTCCAAAATGGTGTCACTTGTCGGGGGTTTCAACGTTTAGGCACATCAGGGGCTCTCTAAAGGCGACATAGCGTCCCATCTCAATTTCAGTCAATTTTGCATTGGAAAGTCAAACGGCGCTCCTTCCCTTCCCAGCTCTGCCATGCACCCAAACAGTGGTTTACCCCCATATATGGGGTATCAGCATACTCCGGACAAATTGCACAACAACTTTTGGGGTCCAATTTCTTCTGTTACCCTTGGGAAAATAAAAAATTGGGGGCGAAAATATCATTTTTGTGAAAAAATATGATTTTTTATTTTTATGGCTCTACATTATAAACTTCTGTGAAGCACTTGGTGAGTCAATGTGCTCACCACACATCTAGATAAGTTCCTTAGGGGGTCTACTTTCCAAAATGGTGTCACTTGTGGGGGTTTCAATGTTTAGGTACAAACGCAACATGGTGTACCATCTCAATTTCAGTCAATTTTGCATTGGAAAGTCAAACGGCGCTCCTTCCCTTCCGAGCTCTGCCATGCTCCCAAACAGTGGTTTACCCCCACATATAGGGTATCAACATACTCAGAACAAATTGTATAACAACTTTTGGGGTCCAATTTCTCCTGCTACTCTTGGTAAAATAAAACAAATTGGAGGTAAAGTAAATTTTTTATGAAAAAAAAAGTTCATTTTTTTGAAACATTCCAAAAATTCCTGTGAAACACCTGAAGGGTTAATAAACTTATTGAATATGCTTTTGAGCACCTTGAGGGGTACAGTTTTTAGAATGGTGTCACACTTGGGTATTTTCTATCATATAGACCCCTCAAAGTGACTTCAAATGTGATGTGGTCCCTAAAAAAAAATTGGTGTTGTAAAAATGAGAAATTTCTGGTAAACTTTTAACCCTTATAACTCCCTACCAAAACAAAATTGGGGTTCCAAAATTGTGCTGATGTAAAGTAGACATGTGGGAAATGTTACTTATTAAGTATTTTGTGTGACATAACTCTGTGATTTAAGGGCATAAAAATTCAAAGTTGGAAAATTGTGAAATTTTTGCCAAATTTCCATTGTTTTTTTCACAAATAAACGCAGATAATATCAAAGAAATTTTACCACTGTCATGAAGTACAACATGTCACAAGGAAACTGTCAAAATCACTGGGATCCGTTGAAGCGTTCCAGAGTTATATCATGAGGGACAGTGGTCAGAATTGTAAAAATTGGCCCAGTCATTAACGTGCAAACCACCCTTAGGGGTAAAGGGTTTAAAAAAAAATTAAGAAAAATATGAGGCAAAAAAAAAAAAAATGTCTTATCATTATACCTTCAAACAAAAAATCGAATAAAAGGCAATCAAAGAGACTAATGTAAATAAAAATGGTACTGCTGAAAACATCATTGTGTCCGGAAAAACAAAAGCAACTATACAGCTCCATCAGCGGAAAAATAAAAAAGTTAGAGCTGGCAGAATAAAGTGATGCAAAAATAATTATTTTTTCTATAAAATAGTTTTTATTGGGTAAAACACTAAAACATAAAATATATAAAATATAAATGTGGTATCACTGTAATAACACTGACATGAAGAATAATGGCATCTAATCACTTATACCGCATGAGTAACGGACTAAAAAATAAATAAAACCAATTCTTCACTTGCTGTTGATTTTGTTTTTCAATTTATCTCCCAAAGATCGCAGTAAGGCTCAGCGCACATTTATTTTGCTCCTTAGCACTTTTCCAGAGCCTTTGTACTACCGGAAATGTGGAAGCGAGCATAAAAGCGCTGTCCGCCACAGTTTTGTGCACCTCTAAAAAGAAGGACATCTCTGAACAGAGGCCAGATAGAGTCCAAAGTAACTCTGCTGCCACATTATAGTGAGTGGCTCCCTCAGGGGTTTCATCTGAATCACATCACTCGGACATTTAGATGAAAATCCCAATCTAAGTGCTCAGTGTAGAGCGCCGGGTTTATGTGATCCCAAATGTTATGTAAAATGTTCCCAACAAAAGCTGTCGGGGTCGTCACGACAATACCCTTCATCCACCAGTCATTCCAAATCAGAATAAAAGCATGTTGGTACCGGATAAGAATGAGTCAGACACAATGCTGGTTCAAACTCATTGCATGCTCGTGTGTAACGTCACAGCAACTACTTTATTTTCTAATACACAACACTATATGACTTATTGGGGGAAGGTGTGCAGAGGGCGGGGTTAGGCGGGGTTTAAGCAATGTATCTAGTATTCAGTCCTTCTGGTTGGCTCTGACATCATATGATGGATCCTCCTTCCTCCACGTCACTTTAAGTTTCCATTTCTCCAGAAACGATACTTTAGCTTCAGAAACGAAAGTAGATTCTTGGCAAGTACAAAAACTAAGGCAAAGGTGAATACTGGCAGTCATCTTAAATACAATTACATATGCATTAGCAAACGTAAAGGAAAAACTTATTGTTTCACAGCATAAGAATATATAAAAGTACAAAAGTGTATAAAGACATATTTTCACCTTGACAATCCCCCTAAACACTAAGTTTTTCCCTAAAAAGAAAGATCCTTCGAGACTGTCCATGTGATGGAGAAAGGGGAAATGGATTTCTTCATCCAGACACCTCAGAAGCTCTCCCCTTGTGAGAGGCCTCCAGGCAGCTGAACCCTTCACTAGCTTCACATGGAGTTCTCCCACTATCCCTAAACTAAATCTCTTTGCATCATCTGAGAATAAAGGGTATTGTCTAACTTCTTGAGGGGGACGTACTTAGGGATCTCCCCTGGATCAGTGCTATCGTACTCTGATGGGTCTACTTCTTGGTTAAGGAAGGTGCCAGTCGGAGTTGCCTCAGTGATGACCTTTTTATACAGGGGAATAACACAACAGAGGATTATCGATCCAACTACAAGAAGGGCAATCAGTACTAGACAAGCTCGTTGAAGAAATCCTTTGAGCCCACCCAACCAACCGGAAAAGAAAGATGTCTACTCCAGCATTAGATATTAATTCTGCTGCTAACCCATTTAACTTTTTAAGGGCTATCATGGTCTTTCCATTTACCCCAGAGTTCTGGGGGATATAGGTACAACATTCCTCTCCCACCATCCCACAGACTCCTCCTTTCTCAGCTAAGATCATATCAAGGGCGAGTCGGTTTTGGAGGGTCATTCTAGTATTAGGGCTCAATTCCTCAACTATACCTTGGAAGGCATCACAGGTAAAATTGACGAACCTTTGTTCACTGTAATATATGTAATTGATCCAATCAACATTTTTGTTAATCTGCACCTGTGGGATTATAGAAGCAAAGCCAGCATAGATCTGGTTCTGGGCTTTAAATTAATCAGGCACCCCCCTTGGCACTCCAATGCCATCAACATAAACCAATGGATTTTCTTCATAACTCATGTGGAGCTGATCGAGACTTCTCCTCTTTCTGGTATATTCATCAGGTGTCTCTGGATCCCAAGGTAAAATCTTAAACTGCACAGCTAGTTTAACAAGGGTGCATTGACCTGTCCAGGCATTAGGCAACCTAGGACGGAGCTTACCATCTCCACATAACCAATAAATGTCGTACATATACTGTGTATGATTAGCTAGCAAATCAATATCTAGAGAACTGTTCTCTTTGCAGAAACCTGTCTCGAAGACCCCTACTGGTGTACCTGTAGTGTCATGGAAATTATAGCAGGTATAATTATCAGCTAATACGGTTATCCCTCCTGGGACCTTTAGTTTGGGTGCTTCATGAATTAGTGGAACATAATCTGAGCAATCAGTGGGCTTTAAACCCTTCAACAGATTCATAACACAGGCAGTAGTATTAAGTATCAGGAAAAAATAATGCATGTGTGTATAGATATATATTCGCTGCAGCACAAGCAATACATCCTACAGAGATATTCTGGACTCTTACATTGTATCTTACCCATTCTAACCATAAATTTGTCCTTGGGGCGGTTTGTGTTTCTATGGAGAAAACTTCTTGCCAACTAAGACCTGGAATGGGGATTACTTCGTTAACTATATTTTGCAAACGTTCACCTGGGCCTGTTTTAGGTGTACTGGTAACGGGGGCCTTGGTTGGTCTGAAGCTAATATCCTGGAGCTTTATATGGCCTAAGTTCCCATAGTATCCACCATTAAAAACATTATGAAAATATCTTCCCAGCACAATTGTTATCTCTGGTAACACATATATAATACTGGATAATTCCCTCTACCTCTCACTGAGTCTCGGGGCACTTGACTACATCGCAGAAATCAAATCACCAGATATTTACCGGGGCCGTTAGGTTTACCCAGAGAAAAGCGGCACCGGAATTCTTATTTACAATAGGGGCCGAGGAAGTAGGGATGAGGATAACCCCTGGCCCTAGGACCAAAAACAACAACAACATTTTTCTTTAATCACTGCTGCGGCTAGGCGCTGGTCCGGTCTCTTTTGCAGTGTGAAGCGTGGATCCAGGTGCTCTTTCCTTCAAGTTTTACTGACATAGCTTTTCACGACCATAAGACCACCAGGCTTCAAATTGTGACCAATATCGGTTTCTGCTGAATCTGGAAGGGAAAAAGAAACTAAAACATGGGTGTTAGCAACATTTTTACTAAGCTGAATAACATATTGAACAGCACAGTCAATTTCTTCTGACAACTACTGAGACTGAAAATGTGCAACTGAGAACCTAGCACCAAACAATATCTCATATGGGGACAGGCCATATTTTGCAATGGGGGTAGTACGAATGTGTAAGAGCCCTGGCCATGGAGCCGTAGTCTCCTGCATCATTTTGGTCAATTGTCCCTTCAGTGTGCCATTCAGCCTCTTAACTTTCCCACTAGATTGTGGATGGTACGGAGTATGGAGGGCTACAGTGGATCCAAGCATTGTCAGAACCTCCTGATACACATGAGAAGAAAAGTCCGGGCCTTGGTCACTTTCAGCAACTTCTGGAACACCATATCTGCATATAACTTCCATCACCAGTTTCTTTGCTGTGATTTTTGCAGTCACGTTGGTAACGGGGAATACTTCTGGCCAACTGGAGAACATGTCGACAACCACGAGACAATATTCATACCTTCCAGACTCAGACAACGTGATATGGTCCTGTCGTCCACCTGTAGCTTTTGGAAAGGATAATCGGGCTTAGCAAGATGCTTCGGGGGTACACGTTGAAGTTGACCGGGTTTGCAGGTCTGACAGATACCTCGATGTGTGGGCCCATGCGCCCACGTGACAATAGCAGGGTACATCCGCTTAGGGAGACACACAAGTTGGTCCTTTTTCCAGCGACCATGTCCATACGTGCTCCATCAGCTTTCCACTGCTTCACTTCTTCCTTTGGAGACATTCTCTGCATCGTCATTAAGCGGTCTCGCGGGTTCCGACAGAAGACCTCAGTCTGGCATAGATCATCAGGTTCCTGTAGAGTCAGTGTTTCTTGTAACTGTTTACGCTGAGAGCGTGTGGTCACCATAGCTGGTATGGTCTGTTCAACGGGTAGAAGAGCAGCGGCTTTTGCTTGCATATCCGCAAAGGCGTTACCACCAGTCTGTGGACTGTTCCTAGGACCGTGCTCCTTAACTTTGATAATGGCCACCTGAGTAGGTAATTTGATTGAGTCCATGAGGGTTTTAACAGCTTCAACATTCTTCACTGAGTCCCGGCAGTAGTAACAAACCCTCGATTGGTTCATAGGGCTCCGAAATCATGAGCAATACCAAATGCATACTGTGAGTCCGTGTATTTATTAGCCCGCCTGTCTTTGGCCAAAGTACATGCAGTAGACAGATCCTGAAGTTCTGCTTCTTGTGCTGACAGGAAGGGAGGGAGTGCAGCTCCGTGCACTACAGTGTCTTCCGTAGTAACAGCGTATCCGGTGTGAAATCTGCCAAAATCATCACCATATCTTGAACAGTCTTTCAGGGCCTTGTAGAGAAATTGCATTATGCGGGATGCGTCCGGTATCCACTGACAACAATAAGTACATAGTCCAAGGAAACGCTGGAGCTCAGTCACATCTTTTGTAGCTGACGGCTATTTTTCTTTCTTCTGTGAGGTGTCTGGCACCCTGAAGGAGACAGTGACCCAAAAATATCACTTGACCAAGGCAGAACCGAAGTTTCGAGGCCGAAACCCGACAGTTCAGATCTGCCAGATACTTGCGAAAACTAACAGTGGCAACAATGGCTTTCTGCTCTGTCTGTGTACACAACAAAAAATTACCCACATACTGAAGCAGCATGACATAAGGATATTCTAACTGACAGGGTTAAAGACACTATCCCCCCCGCTTTTTTTTTTTTTTTACAAACTGATCGGGAAAGGGCATGTAAGATACACATCTCATTATATTCATCTGCATAGGGGTTATATAAGATAAATACCATCTCACTATCATCTTGGCTCACCAACTCTCTAGGTCTGCTCAGGTGCACTTATACGTCCATCATATTATCTTTGTCTGTAAAATGGGAAAGGTTTGTTCTCAGGGTCAGCCAATTATTTTAGCGTAGCTAGCTAGTCAGAGGGCTTCCAGGGATAATACTCCTGTATCTGTCTTACACTACCTGATGTGGTTGGTTCTCTGGTGGTGGGGGTGACTAGATGACCGTTTGGGGGTGACATGACATGCTGGTCTACAGCTCCTTCCCAAAAGGATTACTGTCAGCCTACTCCCAAAAGTTAATGTCCCCACTAACCACAATCCTGTGTCAGCTTCTTATATCACTACATGTGATCTTATCTGGACAGAATTCAGCGTAATTCACTTAGGTTGGGTTGCAGCACAGATTATACAAGCATTTCTCCAGTCTGGGTTTGTCTGACCGCAATGTTTACAAATCCATCTGTCTTGTCTTGGTCTGAGAATTAACATGGCGAGAGAGATTTCCAGACACAGGGTTAAAATGGATATTGGAATATGACACTGGATTTGTGTAAGGGAGGGGGGCTGGAGCTGAAATCTGTTTCTGCTTGGGCCACTGATAAGGAAGCGAGCTGCGAGCTGTGTCCTTGAAGCTGTGGCGGGGAGGAGGGGGACTAGAGAGCGAATAAAGATCGCTGCAGCTGCTGATACAGAATGGGTTAAGTTCTTCTGAAAACTTTGGCCCCCCTTTCTCTGGCCCGCAGCACAAAGAGGAAAAATCACAAACAATTCGCGCAGGGGTTCACCCCTCCCATCGGCTATAAACACAGAGATAAGAATTTACAGCATTCCTCAACACAAAAGAAGAAAAACAACAACGCAGCTATTTGACTCCCCCCTCCCATTGGGTGTCTCAGAAAACCACACAGAGTAGCGGAATACAGCAATTCTCAGACTTAATTCATTTCTACAAAACCTTCACACAACTCATATACCAAAACACCTTAGAAAAACTAATGATTGAGATATTTTATAGCTCTGCATCCGCTCATCCTCCCTCTCCATCAACCTTTTTCCATTCCTCGTTCTTTAAACCTCGCGCAACTCGCAGATGAGCTTGCACTTGTTCTAACAGTCCTTCATCTTTCAACATTCTTGACTGCCTTCTTGCCCTCCCGTGACTCTACTATTGTCTTGACTTCCACAGCATCCTCACTTAACTCATGGGGCACGGACTTCTTCTGCTTCAAGAGACGCAACATGACTCACAGAATACTACGCCCTTCTGCAGCAGGCCGCTGACAGCAACGACAACACTGGGTCCTTAACACGGAGCCTCGCGCTCGACGTGTTATGAATAAAGAGCCTCGCGCTCAATATTTTTCCCTAACCTGAACACCAGTGATTACAGTCTGTCCTGTCACGATATTCTAAACGTTGGGAGGCTGTCTCCTAGTGAGACCCCTCCACTGTGTTTCTGGTGGTCCCCCTCTTGGGACGTCTTAATTACCGATATGTGCAAGTGTGTGCAAGTGTTTCTGGTGGTCCCCCTCTTGGGACGTCTTAATTACCGATATGTGCAAGTGTGTGCAAGTGTTTCTGGTGGTCCCCCTCTTGGGACGTCTTAATTACTGATGTATGTGCGTGCAATATCACAGAGGCTACGTCTCCTATCCCTTCCTCTAAGCCGCCCCCAATCCACAAACTTCTCAATCTTTCACTCTATCACTACTAGGTAACAGTTACGGGTAGGGTGGTTGAATGGAGTACAATGACCGGTGGAGGAGGTGTGGTGTACACGAGGACGCGCAGAATGCGACGTCTCTCAGTTGCTGGTTCGAAGCGTGGCACGGGATCGCGCTCGGTCTCACCACTCGACCGGTCACTCCCCAGACCCAAGGAGACCACAGACTAACCAATAACGGCTGAAACTCTAGCAAGTGTGACTCATACATAGTCTGTGATCTCCACTTACCGTGTTTGGAGGGTGATCAGTCCTCGAGGTCAGCCACTACGGGTGTCGTCCACGGACGTCCAGGCATGAGTCCAGGGGGTCTCGGATCGCCGGCCACGCCCCACGTTGGTTGCGCCAAATTGTCTGGGTCATCACGACAATACCCTTCATCCACCAGTCATTCCAAATCAGAATAAAAGCATGTTGGTACCGGATAAGAATGAGTCAGACACAATGCTGGTTCAAACTCATTGCATGCTCATGTGTAACGTCACAGCAACTACTTTATTTTCTAATACACAACACTATATGACTTATTGGGGGAAGGTGTGCAGAGGACGGGGTTAGGCGGGGTTTAAGCAATGTATCTAGTATTCAGTACTTCTGGTTGGCTCTGACATCATATGATGGATCCTCCTTCCTCCACGTCACTTTAAGTTTCCATTTCTCCAGAAACGATACTTTAGCTTCAGAAACGAAAGTAGATTCTTGGCAAGTACAAAAACTAAGGCAAAGGTGAATACTGGCAGCCATCTTAAATACAATTACATATGCATTAGCAAACGTAAAGGAAAAACTTATTGTTTCACAGCATAAGAATATATAAAAGTACAAAATTGTATAAAGACATATATTTTCACCTTGACAAAGCTTAAACTCGATCCACAAAAAATAAAGCTCAGGTTCATCATCTGTTAATGGAAATATACCTGGCTTCCACATTACTGGCAGCACAAAGGCTCTGGAAAAGCGCTATACAACCCCTCGCAAAAACTATGGAATCACCGGCCTTGGAGGATGTTCATTCAGATGTTTAATTTTGTAGAAAAAAAAGCAGATTACAGACATGGCACAAAACTAAAGTGAATGAAAATTTACAAGGTGATTCCATGATTTTTGTCCTCAGAATTGAGTGATTCCATAATTTTTCCCCATTGCTTGGTTAAAAAAAGTAACCATTACTGACTACTACAAGTTCTTGATTTCTTTTAGTGTTTCTTAAAGCCAGAAAGTTGCCATTTGAAATGACTTTAGTTTTGTGCCATGTCTGTGATCTGCTTTTTTTCTACAAAATTAAACAACTGAATGAACATCTTCCAAGGCCGGTGATTCCATAATTTTTGCCAGGACTTGTAGCTCCTCGACCCAAAAAGAAATTCAGCAAATTCTACGCTTCCAAATTCAAATGCCACTAACTTCTGAGCACTAGTGTGCCTAAACCACATTTAACGTCCACATGTTTGGCATTTTTGTAGCAATGACAACCTGCTTAATTTACGGGTGCCTGTCTCCAGAAGCATGAGCTGGGCAGCACAACGTACTGGTGATTACAACGTACTGTTGACAGCAGGGCCGGACTGGCCATCGGGCAGTTCTGGCAAATGCCAGAAGGGCCGATGGCAGTAGTGGGCCGCTCGAGTGCACCGCTGTCGGCACAGTTCGAGTCCCCCCCCCAGCTGTCGGCACACTCCCGGGTCGGCCCCGCATTCAACTATACCGGCGTCATAGACGCCGGTACAGTTGAATGCAATGATGGGGAGAGAGCGTCTGCTGTCGCTCCCTCTCCCATCATTCCCCGCTCTGTCTGCCGCTTACACTGCGGGTGCGCGATGACGTCATATCATCGCGCACCTGCTGTGTGACCGGGCGGGCAGACTGCAGCTGCTGAGACCGGAGGCTGGAGCAGCGTGGGGCAAGAGGAAAGGTGAGTAGAGTCAGTGTTTTTTTTTTATTATTATTACATGGCATGGCTACATTACATTCTATGGGGCTGTGCTGCATTACATTCTATGGGAAAGTGCTGTATTACATTCTATGGGGCCTGTGCTGCATTACATTCTATGGGGCTGGCTGCATTACATTCTATGGCGACTGGCTGCATTACATTCTATGGGGGCTGGCTGCATTACATTCTATGGGGACTGGCTACATTACATTCTATGGGGCTGTGCTGCATTACATTCTATGGGGGCTGGCTGCATTACATTCTATGGGGCTGGCTGCATTACATTCTATGGGGGCTGGCTGCATTACATTCTATGGGGACTGGCTACATTACATTCTATGGGGGGCTGTGCTGCATTAAATTCTATAGGGGGCTGTGCTGCATTACATTCTATGGGGCCTGTACAGCATTACATTCTATGGGGACTGGCTGTATTACATTCTATGGGAGCTGGCTGCATTACATTCTATGGGAGCTGTGCTGTATTACATTCTATGGGGGCTGTGCTGTATTACATTCTATAAGAAAGTGCTGTATTACATTCTATGGGAGCTGTGCTGTATTACATTCTATGGGGTCTGTGCTGCATTACATTCTATGGGGCTGTGCTGTATTACATTCTATGGGGAAGTGCTGTATTACATTCTATGGGGACTGTGCTGTATTACAATCTATGGGGCCTGTGCTGCATTACATTCTATGGGGCCTGTGCTGTATTACAATCTATGGGGCCTGTGCTGCATTACATTCTATGGGGACTGTGCTGTATTACATTCTATGGGGGCTGTGCTGTATTACATTCTATGGGGGTTGTGCTGCATTACATTCTATGGAGGCTGTGCTGCATTACATTCTATGGGGCTGTGCTGCATTACATTCTATGGGGAGCGGGCTGCATTACATTCTATGGGAGCTGTGCTGTATTACATTCTATGGGGGCTGGGCTGTATTACATTCTATGGGGGCTGGCTGCATTACATTCTATGGGGGCTGGCTGTATTACATTTTATGGGGGCTGTGCTGCATTACATTCTATAGGGGCTGTGCTGCATTACATTCTATAGGGGCCGTGCTGCATTACATTCTATGGGGGCTGGGCTGTATTACATTCTATGGGGGCTGGCTGCATTACATTCTATGGGGGCTGGCTGTATTACATTCTATGGGGCTGTACTGTATTGCATTCTATGGGGGCTGTGCTGCATTACATTCTATAGGGGCTGTGCTGCATTACATTCTATGGGGCTGTGCTGTATTACATTCTATGGGGGCTGTGCTGTATTACATTCTATGGGGGCTGTGCTGTATTACATTCTATGGGGGTTGTGCTGCATTACATTCTATGGAGGCTGTGCTGCATTACATTCTATGGGGCTGTGCTGCATTACATTCTATGGGGAGCGGGCTGCATTACATTCTATGGGGGCTGGCTGTATTACATTCTATGGGGGCTGTGCTGCATTACATTCTATAGGGGCTGTGCTGCATTACATTCTATGGGGGCTGTGCTGTATTACATTCTATGGGGGCTGTGCTGCATTACATTCTATGGGGGCTGTGCTGTATTACATTCTATGGGGGCTGTGCTGTATTACATTCTATGGGGGCTGTACTGTATTACATTCTTTGGGGGCTGTGCTGCATTACATTCTATAGGGGCTGTGCTGCATTACATTCTATGGGGGCTGTGCTGTATTACATTCTATGGGGGTTGTGCTGCATTACATTCTATGGAGGCTGTGCTGCATTACATTCTATGGGGCTGTGCTGCATTACATTCTATGGGGAGCGGGCTGCATTACATTCTATGGGAGCTGTGCTGTATTACATTCTATGGGGACTGGGCTGTATTACATTCTATGGGGGCTGGCTGCATTACATTCTATGGGGGCTGGCTGTATTACATTTTATGGGGGCTGTGCTGCATTACATTCTATAGGGGCTGTGCTGCATTACATTCTATAGGGGCCGTGCTGCATTACATTCTATGGGGGCTGGGCTGTATTACATTCTATGGGGGCTGGCTGCATTACATTCTATGGGGGCTGGCTGTATTACATTCTATGGGGCTGTACTGTATTGCATTCTATGGGGGCTGTGCTGCATTACATTCTATAGGGGCTGTGCTGCATTACATTCTATGGGGGCTGTGCTGTATTACATTCTATGGGGGCTGTGCTGTATTACATTCTATGGGGGCTGTGCTGTATTACATTCTATGGGGGTTGTGCTGCATTACATTCTATGGAGGCTGTGCTGCATTACATTCTATGGGGCTGTGCTGCATTACATTCTATGGGGAGCGGGCTGCATTACATTCTATGGGGGCTGGCTGTATTACATTCTATGGGGGCTGTGCTGCATTACATTCTATAGGGGCTGTGCTGCATTACATTCTATGGGGGCTGTGCTGTATTACATTCTATGGGGGCTGTGCTGCATTACATTCTATGGGGGCTGTGCTGTATTACATTCTATGGGGGCTGTGCTGTATTACATTCTATGGGGGCTGTGCTGTATTACATTCTTTGGGGGCTGTGCTGCATTACATTCTATAGGGGCTGTGCTGCATTACATTCTATGGGGGCTGTGCTGTATTACATTCTATGGGGGCTGTGCTGCATTACATTCTATGGGGGCTGTGCTGTATTACATTCTATGGGGGCTGTGCTGTATTACATTATATGGGGGCTGTGCTGTATTACATTCTATGGGGGCTGTGCTGTATTACATTCTATGGGGACTGTGCTGTAATGCTGGATACAGCTGTAATTATGTTCTATAGTCGTGTTACACTCCCCTCACTTCTTGTAACCTACAAGTGTACAAAGATATTATACAGTCACCATGCGACAAGTGGGCCTGTGTAACTTCAAACGCCAGGGCTGAATTTTAGTCCCAGTCCGGCCCTGGTTGACAGCAACGTACTGGGCAATACAATGGCAGTTTGTAATTTGCACTCAGCAACATCCACTGCTGGTTGTTTGTGGAAAAAACCCACTGAATCAATATCATCAATACACGTGTAGATAAATTCCCAAATGGGTATAATTTCCAAAATGAGTTCACTTGAGAGGGGTACCGTATTTTGCGGTTTATAAGACGCACCAGATTATAAGATGCACCCCAAATTTTAAGGAGAAAAATAGGAAAAAAACAATCCATGCATCTTATTGCTTACCGGGGGTGGTGGCTGAGGTGAAGTGGGGTCCCAGGGTTGCTGCTGACAGAGGCATGAGTGGAGCGATACTGCAGACCCCAGACTGGGGATGTTCGGATGTGCGACGCTAAGGGTGTTCGGTGGTGCAGGGGCTCCGCCGACATTTTGTGAAAGCCCGGAGCCCTCGTGCTTCCATGGTTTACTTTGTGATCGACTCGATGAAAATGGCTGTTGGGGCCGGCGCATGCGACGATAGACGAAAAGTTCTGGACTGGACCAAGGGAACCCAGTGGACGTAGTGTATATGAACTTTTCAAAAGCTTTTAATACGGTGCCACACAAAAGGTTGATACATAAAATGAGAATAATGGGGATAGAGGAAAATATGTGTAAGTGGGTTAAGAGCTGGCTCAGGGATAGGAATCGAAGGGTGGTTATTAATGGAGCACACTCGGACTGGGTTGCAATTAGCAGTGGGGTACCACAGGGGTCAGTATTGGGCCCTCTTCTTTTTAACATATTTATTAATGACCTTGTAGGGGGCATACAGAGTAGAATTTCAATATTTGCAGATGACACTAAACTCTGAAGGTTAATCAATACAGAGGAGGACAATTTTATATTATAGGATGATTTAAGTAAACTACAAGCTTGGGCTGATAAATGGCAAATGAGCTTTAATGGGGATCAATGTAAGGTCATGCACTTGGATAGAAGTAATAAGATGTATAACTGTGCTTAATTCTAAAACTCTGGGCAAAACTGTCAATGAAAAAGACCTGGGGGTATTGGTGGATGACAAACTCACATTTAGTGGCCAGTGTCAGGCAGCTGCTACAAAGGCAAATAAAATAATGGGATGCACTAAAAGAGGCATAGATGCTCATGAGAAGAACATAATTTTACCTCTATACAAGTCACTAGTTCGACCAATCTTAAAATACTGTGTACAGTTCTGGTCTCCGGTGTATAAGAAAGACATAGCTGAACTAGAGCGGGTGCAGAGAAGAGCGACAAAGGTTATTAGAGGACTGGGGGTTCTGCAATACCAAGATAGATTATTACACTTGGGCTATTTAATTTGGAAAAACGTAAGCTAAGGGGTGATCTTATTTTAATGTATAAATATATGAGGGGACAGTACAAAGACCTTTCTGATGATCTTTTTAATCATAGACTTGAGACAGGGACAATGGGGGCATCCTATACATCTGGAGGAAAGAAGGATTAAGCATATTAACAGATGCAGATTCTTTACTGTAAGAGCAGTGAGACTATGGAACTCTCTGCCGTATGATGTTGTAATGAGTGATTCATTAAGAGGGAACTGGATGCCTTTCTTGAAAATTATAATGTTACAGGTTATATACAGTGAGGCAAAAAAGTATTTAGTCAGTCAGCAATAGTGCAAGTTCCACCACTTAAAAAGATGAGAGGCGTCTGTAATTTACATCATAGGTAGACCTCAACTATGGGAGACAAACTGAGAAAAAAAATCCAGAAAATCACATTGTCTGTTTTTTTTAACATTTTATTTGCATATTATGGTGGAAAATAAGTATTTGGTCAGAAACAAAATTTCATCTCAATACTTTGTGTTCTCTCCCTCTACTAACCTACCTTTGCCTGACATTGCCATCTCCGTGTGCGGTTCCACCATTACTCCAAAGCAACATGCCCGCTGCCTTGGGGTCATCCTTGATTCTGACCTTTCATTCACCCCCTACATCCGATCACTGGCTCGCTCTTCTTACCTGCATCTCAAAAACATTTCTAGAATTCGCCCTTTTCTTACTTTCGACTCTGCAAAAACTCTGACTGTTTCACTTATTCATTCTCGTCTGGACTATTGTAACTCTTTACTAATCGGCCTCCCTCTTGCAAAACTCTCCCCGCTCCAATCTGTCCTGAATGCTGCAGCCAGGATCATATTCCTCACCAACCGTTACACCGATGCCTCTACCCTGTGCCAGTCATTACACTGGCTACCCATCCACTCCAGAATCCAGTACAAAACTACTACCCTCATCCACAAAGCACTCCATGGCTCAGCACCACCCTACATCTCCTCTCTGGTCTCAGTCTACCACCCTACCCGTGCCCTCCGCTCCGCTAATGACCTCAGGTTAGCATCCTCAATAATCAGAACCTCCCACTCCCGTCTCCAAGACTTTACACGTGCTGCGCCGATTCTTTGGAATGCACTACCTAGGTTAATACGATTAATCCCCAATCCCCACAGTTTTAAGCGTGCCCTAAAAACTCATTTGTTCAGACTGGCCTACCGCCTCAATGCATTAACCTAACGATCCCTGTGTGGCCTATTTATAATTAAAAAAAAAAAAAAAAAAAGTTCCTCGCATCATGTTCTCATACACTTTATGCAGTATTAGCCCTCTGTGTCTGTACTGCTACATACTTAGGCAGTTAACTGGTTCATGCAGCTTTACATGAACACCTGAGCCTTACACTATAGCTGGTCCGAATAACTAAAGCAATTGTTACCATCCACCTCTCGTGTCTCCCCTTTTCCCCATAGTTTGTAAGCTTGCGAGCAGGGCCCTCACTCCTCCTGGTATCTGTTTTGAACTGTATTTCTGTTATGCTGTAATGTCTATTGTCTGTACAAGTCCCCTCTATAATTTGTAAAGCACTGCGGAATATGTTGGCGCTATATAAATAAAAATTATTATTATTATTATTATTTGTAATATATCCTTTGTTGGCAATGACAGAGGTCAAACGTTTTCTGTAAGTCTTCACAAGGTTGCCACACACTGTTGTTGGTATGTTGGCCCATTCCTCCATGCAGATCTCCTCTAGAGCAGTGATGTTTTTGGCTTTTCGCTTGGCAACACGGACTTTCAACTCCCTCCAAAGATTTTCTATAGGGTTGAGATCTGGAGACTGGCTAGGCCACTCCAGGACCTTGAAATGCTTCTTACGAAGCCACTCCTTCGTTGCCCTGGCGGTGTGCTTTGGATCATTGTCATGTTGAAAGACCCAGCCACGTTTCATCTTCAATGCCGTTGCTGATGGAAGGAGGTTTGCACTCAAAATCTCACGATACATGGCCCCATTCATTCTTTCATGTACCCGGATCAGTCGTCCTGGCCCCTTTGCAGAGAAACAGCCCCAAAGCATGATGTTTCCACCACCATGCTTTACAGTAGGTATGGTGTTTGGAGGAAAAAGAATACTGAGTTGCATCCATCAAACACGACAAGTTGTGTTTCTACCAAACAGTTCCAGTTTGGTTTCATC
The DNA here is from genome assembly GCF_032444005.1 of Ranitomeya imitator. Lineage (NCBI taxonomy): Eukaryota > Metazoa > Chordata > Amphibia > Anura > Dendrobatidae > Ranitomeya > Ranitomeya imitator. The sequence goes on along the minus strand of NC_091287.1, from coordinate 399,511,158 downwards.
AGACCATAGGACATTCTCCCAAAACTCCTCTGGATCATCCAAATGCTCTCTAGCAAACTTCAGACGGGCCCGGACATGTACTGGCTTAAGCAGTGGGACACGTCTGGCACTGCAGGATCTGAGTCCATGGTGGCGTAGTGTGTTACTTATGGTAGGCCTTGTTACATTGGTCCCAGCTCTCTGCAGTTCATTCACTAGGTCCCCCCGCGTGGTTCTGGGATTTTTGCTCACCGTTCTTGTGATCATTCTGACCCCACGGGGTGGGATTTTGCGTGGAGCCCCAGATCGAGGGAGATTATCAGTGGTCTTGTATGTCTTCCATTTTCTAATTATTGCTCCCACTGTTGATTTCTTCACTCCAAGCTGGTTGGCTATTGCAGATTCAGTCTTCCCAGCCTGGTGCAGGGCTACAATTTTGTTTCTGGTGTCCTTTGACAGCTCTTTGGTCTTCACCATAGTGGAGTTTGGATTCAGACTGTTTGAGGGTGTGCACAGGTGTATTTTTATACTGATAACAAGTTTAAACAGGTGCCATTACTACAGGTAATGAGTGGAGGAAAGAGGAGACTCTTAAAGAAGAAGTTACAGGTCTGTGAGAGCCAGAAATCTTGATTGTTTGTTTCTGACCAAATACTTATTTTCCACCATAATATGCAAATAAAATGTTAAAAAAACAGACAATGTGATTTTCTGGATTTTTTTTTCTCAGTTTGTCTCCCATAGTTGAGGTCTACCTATGATGTAAATTACAGACGCCTCTCATCTTTTTAAGTGGTGGAACTTGCACTATTGCTGACTGACTAAATACTTTTTTGCCCCACTGTATATACTAGATTCCTTGATAGGGCGTTGATCCAGGGAACTAGTCTGATTGCCGTATGTGGAGTCGGGAAGGAATTTTTTTCCCAAATGTGGAGCTTACTCTTTGCCACATGGTTTTTTTTGCCTTCCTCTGGATCAACATGTTAGGGCATGTTAGGTTAGGCTATGAGTTGAACTAGATGGACTTAAAAGTCTTCCTTCAACCTTAATAACTATGTTACTATGATAGAGATCTTGGCACCGAGATCTACATCTGTGCATGCGCTACCCCCGGCAGCCATTTTTCTGGAGCCAACCGCAATATAAACCATGGAAGTGTGGAGGTCCTGGGCTTTCACATAATGTTGGCAGAGCCCCTGCACCACCGAATACCTGCAGTGTTGCACCTCCAAACACTCCCTCATCCCAGCCTGTGGCTTGCAGCAACGCACCACTCTTGCCTCCTCCAGCAACGACCCCGGGACCCTGCTCCACTGCAGGTGGTAAGGTATATTCGACTTCCCCATTTTCCCCCCAAATTTGGGGGAAAAAAGTGCATCTTAAAATCTGAAAAATATGGGATCTGGTTTTCTAGCACTTAGGAGCACTGTATGTGGAATATGCAAACTACATTAGCAAAATCTGCGCTCCAGGAGGAAAATAGCACTTTGACCCTCTCAAGTCTTGCCGTATGGCTAAACAGTACTGTACATCCACATATGGGGTATTTCCATATTCAGCAGAATTTGTGGGACAAATTGGTCCCATTTTAACCCATTTCTTAGTATCAAAATGTAGAATCTGGGGTTAAACTAAATTTTGGTGGTAAAAATGTAATTCTTTTTTCTTCACTGCCCAATGGTATAAAATTCTGTGACACACCTGGGGTGTTAATATGATCACTGCATCCATAGATAAATTAATTGAAAGGCGTAGTTTCTATAATGGGGTCACTTAATGTGGGTTATGCTGTTCTGGCACCTGAGGGACTCTACCAATGTGACATGGCATCCTCAAACCAGTAGTCTCTCTCCCTGCTGGATCAGTTTTCGCCGATGTGCTGTGTCCTATCCTGGACACAGTACATCGACGATATTTTACTGATCTGGCAGGGATCATGTGATGATCTTCATAAATTTATGAGATCTCTGAATGACAATGACCAAAATATCTTCATCACCTATAAATGCGACTCAACATCTATAGAATTTCTGGACGTAACCCTCAAAAAAGATTGTAAAGGAGAGTTGCAGACAGATATTTTCCGCAAGCCTACCTCCACAAACATGTTATTACGTGCATCCTGGGGGTTCAAGGTACTCGCCTGTTGTGAATTCTGTTGTCAGGCTCCCTCCTGTGGTCATGAATGGTACTTCGGCTGGTTCTGTCCATGGACTTTCTCTGGTGCCTCTGGGTGTTTCTGAGTTTCCTTCCACAGGTGACGAGGCTAATTTGTTAGTGGGCTGCTCTATTTAACTCCTCTTAGATCTTTGCCCCATGCCAGCTGTCAATGTTGTACTATGGCTCTTGTTCGCTCCTGGATCGTTCCGAGTTCCTGTTGCTCCAGCAGAAGCTAAGTTCCTCTGTGCTATTTTGCTTGTTTGCTATTTTTTCTGTCCAGCTTGCTTTTGTCAATATTGCCTTGCTTGCTGGAAGCTCTGGGACGCAGAGGGGCGCCTCCCGCACCGTGAGTCGGTGCGGAAGGTATTTTTCCCTGCACTCTCTGCGTGGTCTTTTGTAGGTTTTTGTGCTGACCGCAAAGTAACCTTTTCTATCCTCGGTCTGTTCAGTAAGTCGGGCCTCACTTTGCTAAATCTATTTCATCTCTGTGTTTGTATTTTCGTCTTTACTCACAGTCATTATATGTGGGGGGCTGCCTTTTCCTTTGGGGAATTTCTCTGAGGCAAGGTAGGCTTTATTTTTCTATCTTCAGGGCTAGCTAGTTTCTTAAGCTGTGCCTAGTTGCATAGGGAGCGTTAGGCGCAATCCACAGCTATTTCTAGTGTGTTTTGATAGGTTTAGGGATTGCGGTCAGCAGAGTTCCCACGTCCCAGAGCTCGTCCTTATTATCAGTAACTATCAGGTCCATTATTTGTCCAAACCACCGGATCATAACACTCGCCACACATCTAGGTAAGTTCCTTGGGTGATCTAGTTTCTAAAATGGGGTCACTTCTGGAAAGGTTTGCAATCTTTAGGCACATCAGGGGCTCTCCAATCCGCTAATGATTTCAGCAAATTTTGCATTCAAAAGTCAAATGGCGCTCCTTTACTTCTGAGCCCTGCTGCGAACACCCAAATAGTAGTTTTCCTCCACATATTGGGTATTTGCATACTGAGGAGAAATTGCACAACAAATTGTATGGTGCATTTTCTCTTGTTACGTGAAACTAAAACGATTGAGGCTTAAAGAAGATTTTTTTTATTTTTACGGCTCAACATAATAAACTTCTGTGAAGCACCTGGGGGTTCAAGGTGCTCACCACACATCTAGATAAGTTCCCTGAGGGGTCTAGTTTCCAAAATGGTGTTACTTGTGAGCAGTTTTGATTATTTAGGCACATCAGGGGTTCTCCAAATGCAACGTGGCATCCACTAATTATTCCAGCAAATTTTACATTCAAAAAGTCAAATGGGGCTCCTTCCCTTCCGAGACCTGCTGTGTGCCCAAACAGTAGTTTTCCCCCACATATGGGGTATTGGCGTACTCAGGAGAAATTGCACAACAAATTTTGCAGTCCATTGTTTCTTGTTACCCTTGCAAAACTAAACAAATTGGGGTCTAAAGTAAAATTCTTGTGAAAAAGTGAAATGTTTATTTTTTTCCTTCCACATTCCGTTAATTTCTGTGAAGCATCTTAAGGGTTAATACATTTTTTGAATGTGGTTTTGAACACCTTGAGGGGTGCAGTTTTTAGAATAGCATCTCTTTGGGAATTTTCTGTCATACAGGTCTCTAAAAGTCACTTCAAATGTGATGTGGTCCTTAAAATAAAAATGGTTTAGTACATTTTGATTGAAAAATTAGAAATTGATGGACAATTTTGAACCCTTATAACTTTCTAACAAAAAAAAAGTAAAAAAAAAATGCTGATGTAAAGTAGACATGTGGGAAATGATATTTATTAACTACTTTGTGTGACATAATTCTGGTTTAAGGGCATAAAAATTAAGTTTGAAAATTGCTAAATTCTAGCCAAATTTCTGGTATTTTCACAAATAAATGCAAGTCCTGTCGAACAAATTTTATCCACTATCATGAAATACAATCTGCCACGAGAAAATAATTTCAGAATCTGTGGGATCTCGTTGAAGCATTCCACAGCATTCAATATAAATTGACACTGGACAGAATTGTAAAATTTAGCCTGTCAGGAAGGTAAAAACAGGCTTTGGAATGAGAGGGTTAAAGGGGCATTCTCAGATATTTGTTGTATAATTATCTCCTCTGTCACCCTCAAATATGTTTATACATTCATATACGGGGCTTAACACCTATAAAAAAACATTTGTGCAGATTTTACTTACATACGGTAATTAATAAAATGCTTTTTTTAAAATTAAAAACGCAGTGTGGGGGCTTAGAACTCAGTACACCATATCACCCCCTTAATTACTTCCCATTATGTTGATTGAGAGCTCTTGCTTTGGAGCGCATCTATATCTTTAAAAAAATTAAGAAATATATTTTGATTATACTTTGAACAGAGTGTGGTTTGAGTGTCATCACTTACGTGGGGAAGAAATAAGGTTTTCCATATTCCCCTTTTTTTCTTAACTGCTCCAATATCTACTCCCACAACTGTCTCTCCCTTTACCTTATTGATAGGTCTTCACTCAGTTTTTATTACTGCACTATTCTATGTCTTGTTGTGTATATATATGTGACTCTTCAGATTTTGTGTTATACTATGGCTGATGAAGAGACCCGAGTAGACTCGAAATCCTGCTATTTATTACCATCTTTTCAGCTAGCTGTTATAAAGCTGTCAACCACTGAGGACCCTAAAATATAAATATTTTTCTATATATTGGCTAACATGGTACAAAGATATATTTTTCCTGTATCCAGATTCTCCCGACAATCCGTGTAAATCGGACTGAACTCTGATGTCATTTAAGCGCTGTCCGATTTTCTCAGACCCATAGACTTGCATTGCTGATTTTGATTCTATGCTTGGATCAAGATCGGACATGTCCCCGATATATGCTCAGTTGAAGAAAATAACTGGACATGTGCACAGCCTCAGAATATCACAGATATTAGCTCTGTCCATGAAATCCACAGACATCACTTGTACTATAAAATTGGCCTGTGAACTAGCCCTAAAGTGAGTCCTTAGCCTTGAACATCGTGTCAGTGTGTACAGGTGCTTTGTTATCTTTCTCTCTCATATCTGCAGAGGCCACTCACTGCGCACAGGATCACACAGAAGCGGGCGGCTGATCCTGACAGGAGATGACAGCGGGCATATACATTGACACCGTCAGGCTTTCTCCTCGTTGCAGTCATACTAATGTACTTTGGATATGGACTAGGGATCTTGTGATAGTGTCAGTGTGCCACGTATTCTTTGTATTGCACAGATCTCTTAGATGTGAGACTAACTCATCCCTGGCTTTCAACTTTTATCCTATATACAGGTGCTTCTCACAAAATTAAAATATCATCAAAAAATTATAAATTAGAATACTTTATAACACCATCTTGAAAAATTATTTTAAAATCCAAAATGTTGGCCTACTGAAATGTATGTTCAGTCAATGCACTCAACACTTGGTCACGGCTCCTTTTGCATCAATTGCTGCATCAATGCGGCGTGGCATGGAGACGATCAGCCTTTGGCACTGCTGAGGTGTTATGGAAGCCCAGGTTGCTTTTATAGCAGCCTTCAGCTCGTCTGCATTGTTGGGCCTGGTGTCCCTCATCTTCCTCTTGACAATACCCCATAGATTCTCTATGGGGTTAAGGTCAGGCGAGTTTACCACCAATCAAGCACAGTGATACTGTTGTTTTTAAACCAGGTAAAACAGTTAAGTCCTATTATATGAGCAGGTTTTAATTGTTTACGTAGCCATGGTTTTATTTAGAACTGAAGGTTCCTCTACCACATTATCTTATGTCAATGGGTAATCACAGTTCACAGTAAAAGCAAAAAATGATTTTACTAAATTTCTAAATACGTAAATAAGTGACAATGTAGCTGAAAGTAAAAAATACATACAGGTGCTTCTCTCAAAATTTGAATATCAAAAATTTAATTTATATCAGTTCTTCAATACAAAAAGTGAAACCCATATAGAATCATTACAAACAGAGTGATCTCTTCCAAGTATTTATTTCTGTTAATTTTGATGATTATTGCTTACAGCCAATGAAAAACCAAAAGTCATTAATTCAATAAATTAGAATAAATTGACAAAAAACACCTACAAAGGCTTCCTAAGCGTTTAAAAAGGCCCCTTATTCTATTTCAGTAGGTTCCATAATCATGGGTAAGACTGCTAACTTGACAGATGTCCAGAAGGCAGTCGTTGACACACTCCACAAGGAGGGTAAGCCACAAAAGGTCATTGAGAAAGAAGCTGGCAGTTCACAGAGTGCTGCATCCAAGCATATTAATGGGAAGTTGAGTGGAAGGAAAAAGTGTGGTAGAAAAAGATGCAAAAGCAACCGGGATAACTGCAGCCTTGAAAGGATTGTTAAGAAAAGGCAATTAAAACATTTGGCAATTCACAAGGAGTGGACTGCAGCTGGAGTCATTGCTTCAAGAGCCACCACACGCAGACGTATCCAGGACATGGGCTACAAGTGTTGCATTCCTTGTGTCATGCCACTCACGACCAATAGACAATGCCAGAAGCGTCTTACCTGGGCCAAGGAGAAAAAGAACAGGACTGTTGCTCAGTGGTCCAAGGTGTTGTTTTCAGATGAAAGTAAATTTTGCATTTAATTTGGAAACCAAGGTTCCAGAGTCCGGAGGAAGAGTGGAGAGGCACACAATGCAAGCTGCTTGAGGTCTAGTGTGACGTTTCCACAATCAGTGATGGTTCGGAGAGCAATGTCATCTGAGGGTGTAGGTCCACCGTTTTTTTAGCAAGACCAAAGTCATTGCTGCAGTCTACCAGAATATTTCTGACAAGCTTTTTGGAGATGGAAAATTAATTCTGCAGCCGGACTTGGCACCTGTTCACACTGCCAAAAGTACCAATATCTGGTTTAAAAACAACAGTATGACTGTGCTTGACTGGCTAGCAAACTCACCTGACCGTAACCCCATAGAGAATATATTGAGTATTGTCAAGAGGAAGATGAGAAACACCAGACCCAACAATGCAGGCAAGCAGAAGGCTGCTATCAAAGCAACCTGGGCTTCCATAACACCTCAGCAATACCACACGCTGATCGCCTCCATGCCGCGCCGCATTGATGCAGTAATTGATGCAAAAGGAGCCTCGACCAAGCATTGAGTGCATTTACTGAACATACATTTCAGTAGGCCAACATTTCAGATTTTAAAATAATTTTTCAAACTGGTGTTATAAAGTATTCTAATTTACTGAGATAATGACTTGGGTTTTCATTGGCTGTAAACCATAATCATCAACATTAATAAAAATTAACAATTGAAATAGATCACTGTTTGTAATGACTGTATATAATATCGGAGTTTCACTTTTTGTATTGTAGAACTTATATAAATTAACTTTTTGATGATATTCTAAATATGTGAGAAGCACCTGTATTACATTTTTTTGTAAAAAAAAAATGCCATATGGATGACAACACAAATGAAAAATTGTCTGTTCTTTACTGATAAAAATGGATTTTGGTTAGGCTTATCTAAGCATGGCCTTAGGCAGGGAGCTGTCGCTATCAGTGCTGCAATTCACTTATTCTGCACAGCACTAATTTTCTTGCACATGTATGGGGTGCTTTCTTTTCAGCCAATATTGCTGTATTTTCAGCATTGGTAGCAACAGTGAAAAACATAGCAGCTAATGTACAACCAAAAGATCAATACCTTCCGCGGGCAGATCTACTTCTGTTGTCCTCTCGGGGCCGCTGCTGCTGTTGGAATAGGCTCAAAAGCATCAAACTTAGGGAAAGATTTGGTGGCAGAAATGACCATTGATTGTGGAGACTATGTGAGGGATTCTCTTATGTGGAAATTTTACTCTGCATTGCCAAAGAAAAATAGTATTGCGGTGTGCATTCTCTGCAGGAAGAGAATAAGCCATAGCCATACAGTCACAAATTTAGGAATTCTAGCTCTCCATTAGCATGTGAAGTGGCATCATCTGCTGGGAAAACGAGCTGGCCATCAATGTGTGCAAGACTGTTTTCCTCCTCATTGTCATTTGAGTAGACAGGCTGCAACCACAAGTATTACACAGTCATTACAGTCATCATCTACTGCTTGTCTTACTATTCCTCCTTTGTTCATCATCAGTAATCTATACCTGAATGCACAGCCAGAAAAGAAAACACGAGCCCAGTCATCTGCTTGTGTGCCAACTTATATCCCACATGATCAAATTGCTGGCGATGCACTTAGCGGAATGCACTACCATTATTATTTCTCCAAGAAGGATAAGGGGCGCAATAAGTGACAAAAATAAAGGATTTAGAGAATTAAAGGAAGTAGGTAGTGATGAGGCATTAAATAAATACAGAAAATTAAATAAGTTCTGTAAAAAGCAAATCAAGGCAGCAAAGATTGAGACAGAGAGACTCATTACTAGAGAGAGTAAAAATAATCCCAAAATATTCTTTAACTACGTAAATAGTAATAAACTAAAAAATGATAGTGTTTGCCCCCTTAAAAATAGTCTGGGTGAAATGGTGGATGAGGATGAGGAAAAAACCAATATGCTAAATAACTTTTTTTCATCAGTATTTACACAAGAAAAGTCCATGGCAGACAAAATGATCAGTGATAACAAAAATTTCCCATTAAATGTCACCTGCTTAACCCAGCAGGAAGTGCGGCGGCATCTAAAAATCACTAAAATTCACAAATCTCCGGGCCCGGTTGGGATACACCCCCGAGTACTGCAGGAATTAAGTACAGTCATTGATAGACCATTGTTTTAATCTTCAAAGAGTCCATGATAACAGGGTCTGTACCACAGGACTGGCGTATAGCAAATGTGGTGCCAATATTCAAAAAGGGGACAAAAACTGAACTCGGAAATTATAGGCCAGTAAGCTTAACCTCTACTGTTTGTAAAATCCTGGAGGGCATTCTAAGGGATGCTATACTGGAGTATCTGAAGAGTAATAACCTCATGACCCAATGCCAACATGGGTTTACTATGGACCGTTCGTGTCTGACTAATCTGATCAGCTTCTATGAAGAGGTAAGTTCTGGAATGGACCAAGGGAACCCAGTGGACGTAGTGTATATGGACTTTTCAAAAGCTTTTGATACGGTGCCACACAAAAGGTTGATACATAAAATGAGAATAATGGGGATAGGGGAAAATATGTGTAAGTGGGTTAAGAGCTGGCTCAGGGATAGGAAACAAAGAGTGGTTATTAATGGAGCACACTCGGACTGGGTTGTGGTTAGCAGTGGGGTACCACAGGGGTCAGTATCGGGCCCTCTTCTTTTTAACATTTATTAATGACCTTGTAGGGGGCATACAGAGCAGAAATTCAATATTTGCAGATGACACTAAACACTGCAGGGTAATCAATACAGAGGAGGACAATTTTATATTACAGGATTATTTATGTAAACTAGAAGCTTGGGCTGATAAATGGCAAATGAGCTTTAATGGGGATCAATGTAAGGTCATGCACTTGGGTAGAAGTAATACGATGTATATCTATGCGCTTAATTCTAAAACTCTGGGCAAAACTGTCAATGAAAAAGACCTGGGTGTATGGGTGGATGACAAAATCACATTTAGAGGCCAGTGTCAGGCAGCTGCTACAAAGGCAAAGAAAATAATGGGATGCATTAAAGGAGGCATAGATGCTCATGAAGAGAACATAATTTTACCTCTATACAAGTCACTAGTTCGACCACACATAGAATACTATGCACAGTTCTGGTCTCCGGTGTATAAGAAAGACATAGATGACCTAGAGCGGGTGCACAGAAGAGCGACCAAGGTTATTAGAGGACTGGGGGGTCTGCAATACCAAGACAGATTATTACAATTGGGGTTATTTAGTTTGGAAAAACAAAGGCGAAGGGGTGATCTTATTTTAATGTATAAATATATGAGGGGACAGTACAAAGACCTTTCTGATGATCTTTTTAATCATAGACCTGAGACAGGGACTAGGGGGCATCTTCTATGTCTGGAGGAAAGAAGGTTTAAGCATAATAACAGATGTGGATTCTTTACTGTAAGACCAGTGAGACTATGGAACTCTCTGTCGTATGATGTTGTAATGAGTGATTCATTATTTTATACTTAGCCACAATTCCTGTCTCTAGCCAGGGAGGCGGGTACTCACTCCCCAGCTCTAACCGCTCCTCTGCCGTCACTCCAATCTTCCTGCGCTTTTGGCGCCGCCCACTCAGCGCTTTGTACGTTTCAAAACCGGCGCCTGCGCAGTGTACTGCTGTGCTGCGCAGATGAAGTAAGCTCTGGCCGTCTGACATCCCAGCCAGGCTTGCAGACTGCGCCTGCACGGGCATTGCGGCCAGCCACCTTTGGAATCCCCGCCCCACACTGTGTTATGCATTATGCACAGTGCGGGGCGGGGATTCCAAAGGTGGCTGGCCGCAATGCCCGCGCAGGCGCTGTCTGCAAGCCTGGCTGGGATGTCAGACGGCCAGAGCTTACTTCATCTGTGCAGCACAGCAGTACACTGCGCAGGCGCCGGTTTTGAAACGTACACAGCGCTGAGGGGGCGGCGCCAAAAGCGCAGGAAGATTGGAGTGACGGCAGAGGAGCGGTTAGAGCTGGGGAGTGAGTACCCGCCTCCCTGGCTAGAGACAGGAATTGTGGCTAAGTATAAAAACACTTTATTTGGGGTATACTTGAACCTAAAACTAAAAGAGCCACCTTGTTAGAATGCAGCATTACTGCTGCACAAGGTGGCTCTTTTAGTTTATAACGGCTGGAGGGGGGTGACAGTGGCCCTTTAAATATAAGAGGGCACTGGATGCCTTTCTTGAAAAGTATAATGTTACAGGTTATATATACTAGATCCCTTGGTAGGGCGTTGACTCATGGAACTTGTCTGATTGCCGTATTTGGAGTCGGGAAGGATTTTTTTCCCCAATGTGGAGCTTACTCTTTCGCACATGGGTTTTTTTTTTGCCTTCCTCTGGATCAACATGTTAGGTTAGGCTATGGGTTGAACTAGATGGACTTAAAGTCTTCCTACAACCTTAATAACTACGTTACTAAGAAAGCCGTTCCTGCCATTTTCTGTCAAAAGTGGAGAACTTGGGCCTCTCATTGGAATTGTTGTGCAGTAAAGTACACTGCACCATCATGTGGTGCAACCATTACAGCCACGGATAGTACATGCCTTTCTCAACCCCCTGGATCAATGTTTTACGAGGCAGTGATGCACCACAGCAATGAGTCCAAGTGCTTGTGACACCTCCCTCGTTGGGCACGTCTTGTTCTAACATTAAGTGGCACTTATCCAATTCCACTATAATCCTCAATGGACATCTCATTCCCAGCTGTAATAGGGCAGAATGTGGCTTCCATTTCTCACCGCTTTCATGTGTATAATGTTAGGTTTCACTCATTTTTAGGTCACTGGTATCCCTTCACACAGGTACAAAGCTTCTTGGTGCAAACTTGAAAGTTTATTAGAATTCGTAAATTTCTCAAACAAAAAAAAAAACATTTTCCCGGCAAAACAAAATAAACAAAAAGCCCCCCCTTCCCCCCAGAAAATAAACAGTCCATATAGCAGTTTTGGCTTCACAGAGCTTGCTTGCTGGTTCACAAATATATCCAGACTTAGTCAGCCACTGGCAGGGCTGACCAGTATATAGCAGGTCGTTCACCTTGATAGACACCAAGCCAAGTCCAGAGGCATTTCCACTTCTCCTCCCAGACATAATTCTGAGGAAGTTCAGCTCTACCAGTTGTTCCTAAAACCCGGAACCAAAAATCCAGGTCCATTAACAAACCTCTCAAGACCTATATGTGCTGTATCTTTCTTTTCCAGGCGACACATACACTCCATCCAGTACCTGCCCAGCTGCAAGCCTACATGCTCCCTCTTCTGCCCAGAGCCATCATACAATGTACAAGTGACAGTACATCCGCATTCGTGTGTTGCTATCCGGGCCTATACATCCCCTTATAGTTAAAATCCTGCAGGGCCAGAAACTGCCGGGTAACGTGGGCATTGTTCCTCTTCTTCTCCGTCATCCATCTCAGTAAGGCATGGCCAGACACTAACCTAAATTTTCTGCCCAACAAATGGTACCTAAGAGCATCCAATTCTCACTTAATGGCCAGTCATTCTTTTCTCCACTATGGAGTTCTTCTCGTACGTGGACAGCTTCTGACCTAGGTAAATGAGGCACGGTGCATCTCCCTGTCAATCTCCTGGGGCAAGTCTGTGCCAGTCTGACATCCTACGTATGTGTCTGGACCACAAACTCCCTGGAAAAGTCCATTGCAACACTGGCTATCTACAGAGAGCTAGTTTCAGTTCCTGAAAGACTGCCTCAGCTTCCAAGGACCATTTATCCATTGCCAACTTCATACACTGCTCAAAAAAATAAAGGAAACACTTAAATAACAGAATATATCTCCAAGTAAATCAAACTTCTGTGAAATCAAACTGTCCACTCAGGAAACAACACTGTTTGACAATCAATTTCACATGCTCTTGTGTAAATGGAATAGACAACAGATGGAAATTATTGGCAATTATCAAGACACACTCAATAAAGGAGTGGTTCTGCAGGTGGGGACCACAGACCACATCTGAGTACTGTTATGGCTGGCAATCAGGCAACACAGCGTGCAGTAATCAGCGCACATACAGAGATCTGGCAATAACCAAAAACAATAGGACGAGCTCTGAGACGTGGAATCTCTGTAGACTGCAATACCTGATCTATCCTCACACAACTATAAGCAGCAGTGGATTGCGCCTATCACTACCTATGCAACTCGGCACTGCCTGAGGAGCTGACTAGCCTGAAGACAGAAATACAAGCCTGACTTACCTCAGAGAAATACCCCAAAGGAATAGGCAGCCCCCCACATATAATGACTGTTAGCAAGATGAAAAGACAAACGTAGGAATGAAATAGATTCAGCAAAGTGAGGCCCGATATTCTAGACAGAGCGAGGATAGCAAAGAGAACTATGCAGTCTACAAAAAACCCTAAAACGAAAACCACGCAAAGGGGCAAAAAGACCCACCGTGCCGAACTAACAGCACGGCGGTGCACCCCTTTGCTTCTCAGAGCTTCCAGCAAAAGTTAATAGCAAGCTGGACAGAAAAAACAGAAAACAAACTAGAAGCACTTATCTAGCAGAGCAGCAGGCCCAAGGAAAGATGCAGTAGCTCAGATCCAACACTGGAACATTGACAAGGAGCAAGGAAGACAGACTCAGGTGGAGCTAAATAGCAAGGCAGCCAACGAGCTCACCAAAACACCTGAGGGAGGAAGCCCAGAGACTGCAATACCACTTGTGACCACAGAAGTGAACTCAGCCACAGAATTCACAACAGTACCCCCCCCCTTGAGGAGGGGTCACCGAACCCTCACCAGAACCCCCAGGCCGACCAGGATGAGCCACATGAAAGGCACGAACAAGATCTGGGGCATGGACATCAGAGGCAAAACCCCAGGAATTATCTTCCTGAGCATAACCCTTCCATTTGACCAGATACTGGAGTTTCCGTCTAGAGACACGAGAATCCAAAATCTTCTCCACAATATACTCCAATTCCCCCTCCACCAAAACAGGGGCAGGAGGCTCCACAGATGGAACCATAGGTGCCACGTATCTCCTCAACAACGACCTATGGAATACATTATGTATGGAAAAGGAGTCTGGGAGGGTCAGACGAAAAGACACCGGATTGAGAATCTCAGAAATCCTATACGGACCAATAAAACGAGGTTTAAATTTAGGAGAGGAAACCTTCATAGGAATATGACGAGAAGATAACCAAACCAGATCCCCAACACGAAGTCGGGGTCCCACACGGCGTCTGCGATTAGCGAAAAGCTGAGCCTTCTCCTGGGACAAGGTCAAATTGTCCACTACCTGAGTCCAGATCTGCTGCAACCTGTCCACCACAGAATCCACACCAGGACAGTCCGAAGACTCAACCTGTCCTGAAGAGAAACGAGGATGGAACCCAGAATTACAGAAAAATGGAGAGACCAAGGTAGCCGAGCTGGCCCGATTATTAAGGGCGAACTCAGCCAACGGCAAAAATGACACCCAATCATCCTGGTCAGCGGAAACAAAACATCTCAGATATGTTTCCAAGGTCTGATTGGTTCGTTCGGTCTGGCCATTAGTCTGAGGATGGAAGGCCGAGGAGAAAGATAGGTCAATGCCCATCCTACCACAAAAGGCTCGCCAGAACCTCGAGACAAACTGGGAACCTCTGTCAGAAACAATATTCTCAGGAATGCCATGTAAACGAACCACATGCTGGAAGAACAAAGGCACCAAATCAGAGGAGGAAGGCAATTTAACCAAGGGCACCAGATGGACCATTTTAGAAAAGCGATCACAGACCACCCAAATGACCGACATTTTTTGAGAAACGGGAAGGTCAGAAATGAAATCCATCGAAATATGTGTCCAAGGCCTCTTCGGGACCGGCAAGGGCAAAAGCAACCCACTGGCACGTGAACAGCAGGGCTTAGCCCTAGCACAAATTCCACAGGACTGCACAAAAGCACGCACATCCCGTGACAGAGATGGCCACCAGAAGGATCTAGCAACCAACTCCCTGGTACCAAAGATTCCTGGATGACCGGCCAGCACCGAACAATGAAGTTCAGAGATAACTTTACTAGTCCACCTATCAGGGACGAACAGTTTCTCGGCCGGACAACGATCAGGTTTATTAGCCTGAAATTTCTGCAACACTCTCCGCAAATCAGGGGAGATGGCAGACACAATGACTCCTTCCTTGAGGATACTCGCCGGCTCAGATAACCCCGGAGAGTCGGGCACAAAACTCCTAGACAGAGCATCCGCCTTCACATTTTTAGAACCCGGAAGGTATGAAATCACAAAATCAAAACGAGCAAAAAATAACGACCAACGGGCCTGTCTAGGATTCAAGCGCTTGGCAGACTCAAGATAAGTAAGGTTCTTATGATCAGTCAAAACCACCACGCGATGCTTAGCACCCTCAAGCCAATGACGCCACTCCTCGAATGCCCACTTCATGGCCAGCAACTCTCGGTTGCCCACATCATAATTACGCTCAGCAGCAGAAAATTTCCTGGAAAAGAAAGCACATGGTTTGAACACTGAGCAACCAGAACCTCTCTGTGACAAAACCGCCCCTGCACCAATCTCAGAAGCATCAACCTCGACCTGGAACGGAAGAGAAACATCAGGTTGACACAACACAGGGGCACAGCAAAAACGACGCTTCAACTCCTGAAAAGCTTCCACGGCAGCAGAAGACCAATTAACCAAATCAGCACCCTTCTTGGTCAAATCGGTCAATGGTCTGGCAATGCTAGAAAAATTACAGATGAAGCGACGATAAAAATTAGCAAAGCCCAGGAATTTCTGCAGACTTTTTAGAGATGTCGGCTGAGTCCAATCCTGGATGGCCTGAACCTTAACCGGATCCATCTCGATAGTAGAAGGGGAAAAGATGAACCCCAAAAATGAAACTTTCTGCACACCGAAGAGACACTTTGATCCCTTCACGAACAAGGAATTAGCACGCAGTACCTGGAAAACCATTCTGACTTGCTTCACATGAGACTCCCAATCATCTGAGAAGATCAAAATGTCATCCAAGTAAACAATCAAGAATTTATCCAGATACTCACGGAAAATGTCATGCATAAAAGACTGAAAAACAGATGGAGCATTGGCAAGTCCGAACGGCATCACCAGATACTCAAAATGACCCTCGGGCGTATTAAATGCCGTTTTCCATTCATCTCCCTGCCTGATTCTCACCAGATTATACGCACCACGAAGATCAATCTTAGTAAACCAACTAGCCCCCTTAATCCGAGCAAACAAGTCAGAAATCAATGGCAAGGGATACTGAAACTTAACAGTGATCTTATTAAGAAGGCGGTAATCAATACACGGTCTTAGCGAACCATCCTTCTTGGCTACAAAAAAGAACCCTGCTCCCAAAGGTGACGACGATGGGCGAATATGTCCCTTCTCCAGGGACTCCTTCACATAACTGCGCATAGCGGTGTGTTCAGGTACGGACAAATTAAATAAACGACCCTTAGGGAATTTACTACCAGGAATCAAATCGATAGCACAATCACAATTCCTATGCGGAGGTAGGGCATCAGACTTGGACTCTTCAAATACATCCTGAAAGTCCGACAAGAACTCTGGGATGTCAGAAGGAATGGATGACGAAATAGACAAAAATGGAACATCACCATGTACTCCCTGACAACCCCAGCTGGTTACCGACATAGAGTTCCAATCCAATACTGGATTATGGGTTTGTAGCCATGGCAACCCCAACACGACCACATCATGCAAATTATGCAGTACCAGAAAGCGAATAACTTCCTGATGTGCAGGAGCCATGCACATGGTCAGCTGGGCCCAGTACTGAGGCTTATTCTTGGCCAAAGGTGTAGCATCAATTCCTCTCAACGGAATAGGACACCGCAAAGGCTCCAAGAAAAATCCACAACGTTTAGCATAATCCAAATCCATCAGATTCAGGGCAGCGCCTGAATCCACAAACGCCATGACAGAATACGATGACAAAGAGCACATTAAGGTAATGGACAAAAGGAATTTGGACTGTACAGTACCAATAACGGCAGAGCTATCGAACCGCCTAGTGCGTTTAGGACAATTAGAAATAGCATGAGTAGAATCACCACAATAGAAACACAGTCTGTTCAGACGTCTGTGTTCTTGCCGTTCTACTTTAGTCATAGTCCTGTCGCACTGCATAGGCTCAGGTTTACTCTCAGACAATACCGCCAGATGGTGCACAGATTTACGCTCGCGCAAGCGACGACCGATCTGAATGGCCAAGGACATAGACTCATTCAAACCAGCAGGCATAGGAAATCCCACCATTACATCCTTAAGAGCTTCAGAGAGACCCTTTCTGAACAAAGCCGCTAGTGCAGATTCATTCCACAGAGTGAGTACTGACCACTTCCTAAATTTCTGACAATATACTTCTACATCATCCTGACCCTGGCATAAAGCCAGCAGATTTTTCTCAGCCTGATCCACTGAATTAGGCTCATCGTAAAGCAATCCCAGCGCCTGGAAAAATGCATCAACATTACTCAATGCAGAATCTCCTGGTGCAAGAGAAAACGCCCAGTCCTGTGGGTCGCTGCGCAAAAAAGAAATAATAATCAAAACCTGTTGAATAGGATTACCAGAAGAATGAGGTTTCAAGGCCAAAAATAGCTTACAATTATTTCTGAAGCTCAGGAACTTAGTTCTGTCACCAAAAAACAAATCAGGAATCGGAATTCTTGGTTCTAGCATCGATTTCTGATCAATAGTATCTTGAATCTTTTGTACATTTACAACGAGATTATCCATTGAGGAGCACAGAGCCTGAATATCCATGTCCACAGCTGTGTCCTGAAGCACTCTAATGTCTAGGGGAAAAAAAAGACTGAAGACAGAGCTAAGAAAAAAAAATGATGTCAGGATTTCTTTTTTCCCTCTATTGGGAATCATTGGTGTGGCTCCTTGTACTGTTATGGCTGGCAATCAGGCAACACAGCGTGCAGTAATCAGCGCACATACAGAGATCTGGCAATAACCAAAAACAATAGGACGAGCTCTGAGACGTGGAATCTCTGTAGACTGCAATACCTGATCTATCCTCACACAACTATAAGCAGCAGTGGATTGCGCCTATCACTACCTATGCAACTCGGCACTGCCTGAGGAGCTGACTAGCCTGAAGACAGAAATACAAGCCTGACTTACCTCAGAGAAATACCCCAAAGGAATAGGCAGCCCCCCACATATAATGACTGTTAGCAAGATGAAAAGACAAACGTAGGAATGAAATAGATTCAGCAAAGTGAGGCCCGATATTCTAGACAGAGCGAGGATAGCAAAGAGAACTATGCAGTCTACAAAAAACCCTAAAACGAAAACCACGCAAAGGGGCAAAAAGACCCACCGTGCCGAACTAACAGCACGGCGGTGCACCCCTTTGCTTCTCAGAGCTTCCAGCAAAAGTTAATAGCAAGCTGGACAGAAAAAACAGAAAACAAACTAGAAGCACTTATCTAGCAGAGCAGCAGGCCCAAGGAAAGATGCAGTAGCTCAGATCCAACACTGGAACATTGACAAGGAGCAAGGAAGACAGACTCAGGTGGAGCTAAATAGCAAGGCAGCCAACGAGCTCACCAAAACACCTGAGGGAGGAAGCCCAGAGACTGCAATACCACTTGTGACCACAGAAGTGAACTCAGCCACAGAATTCACAACAGAGTACCAATGCTTTTGGGCTGATGTTTTGGTCACTTTTGAATGTTGGTTGTGCTTTCACACTCGTAGTAGCATTAGACAGACTCTACAACCCACACAAGTGGCTCAGGTAGTGCCTCTCATCCAGGATGGCACATCAATGCGAGCTGTGGCAAGAAGGATTGCTGTGTCTGTCAGCGTAGTGTCCAAAGGCTGGAGGCGCTACCAGGAGACAAGCCAGTACACCAGGAGATGTGGAGGGGGCCCTAGGAGGGCAACAACCCAGCAGCAGGATCGCTACCTTAGCCTTTGTGCAAGAAGGGACAGGAGGAGCACTGCCAGAGCCCTGTAAAATGACCTCCAGCAGGCCACAAATGTGCATGTGTCTGCACAGTTAGAAACCGACTATGAGGATGGTCTGTGTGCCCGACGTCCACAGATGGGGGTTGTGCTCACAGCCCAACACCGTGCAGGACTCTTGGCATTTGCCACAGAACCCCAGGATTGGCAAATTTGCCACTGGTGCCCTGTGCTCTTCACAGATGAAAGCAGGTTCACACTGAGCACGTGACAGACGTGACAGTCTGGAGACACCGTGGAGAGCAATCTGCTGCCTGCAACATCCTTCAGCATGACCGGTTTGCCAGTGGGTCAGTAATGGTGTGCAGTGGCATTTCTTTGGAGGGCCGCACAGCCCTCCATGTGCTCACCAGAGGTAGCCTAACTGCCATTAGGTACCGAGATGAGATCCTCAGACCCCTTGTGTGACCATATGCTGGTGTGGTTGACCCTGGGTTCCTCCTAATGCAGGACAATGCCAGACCTCATGTGGCTGGAATGTGTCAGCAGTTCCTGCAAGATGAAGGCATTGAAGCTATGGACTAGCCCGCCCATTCTCCATACCTGAATCTGATTGAACACATCTGGGGCATCATGTCTTGCACCATCTACCAACGTCACGTTGCACCACAGACTGTCCAGGAGTTGGCGGATGCTTTAGTCCAGTTCTGGGATGAGATTCCTCAGGATACCATCCGCCGCCTCATTAGGATTATACCCAGGCGTTGTAGGGAGGTCATACAGGCATGTGGAGGCCACACACACACTACTGAGCATAATTTCCTTGTCTTGAGGCATTTCTACTGAAGTTGGTTCAGCCTGTAACTTAATTTTCCACTTTGATTTTTGAGCATCATTCCAACTCCGGACCTCTGTGGGATATTAGTTGTGATTTACGTTGATAATTTTTAGGTTTTATTGTTCTCAACCCATTCCACTATGTAATGAATAAAGATTTACAACTGGAATATTTCATTCAGTGATATCTAGAATGTGGGATTTTAGTGTTCCCTTTATTTTTTTGAGCAGTGTACCTATCAGGAGATCTGTCAGAAGGGCTGCTATTTTAGTGGGAACACAGAGGGATTTTGATATTGACCCAAATAATACGGAATGTGTTTATATAGGCCACTACTGGGTGAGAGTGACCTCTCTGATTAAACAAGTATTTGGCATACATACAACTTGATCCTAGGGTGCGCATACTGGGCCTTCTGGGGGTGGGGGTAGATTTAAGATCCCCTGTGGCTACCGCCATTCTGAGAATACGGTTTCTGGCCAGGAAATTGTTAGCATTGCAATGGTTAGACCATAATCCCCCAACATTGGAGGAATTGAAAGCTAAAATTAATAATACCATATGTCTGGAGAGAGGTACTTGCATTTCATGGAACTCAATGAAAATGTTTATAAATATATGGGAACGGTGGCTGGTCACTCCTGGGATGGCATCTGTGGACCTACTCAGAATAACTGTACTAGATCGGTTGGCTATTTTGCCTTTTTGAATATTGGATGTTAAGGACATATAGATACCAATTACTTTCTGTTCGTAAACTTGTTTGTGAACATACAACCAATACTAGTTTTGTTATGATCCCTGTATTTAATAACGTGTCACCAGTCTTTGGGAAAATTTTCATTTGAAAAAAATTGATAACTTTGGCATGGAATACCTTGGCAGGTATAGCACTATATAAACTTTAAGGGTTAAATTTGTTTATTAAATTTATTGTGTTTGTACTATATTGTGTAATGTATGTAATTGTTTATAAAAATCAAATAATCAATAAAAATTTTCTGATTTAAAAAAGAAGGGCTGCTATCAGATCATCAGCATTCTGGGGATCTTCCTGGGCAACCCAGCATTGAAGCAGCCTCAGCAGAAACTATGAATCGGTCCATCACTAGTCTGTCCACCATATGGCTGGGGAAGAAGTCTCAGGCTGCAATCATCTTTGCACCAAGTGTAGGTGGTCAAACATCTGGGACTGGGGACATTTGTCCCTTTGGTAACCCCAGTGATGCACCCGTTGTGTCCTGACTGCCAGTGCTACACCTGAGCCAAAAATCTCTGCCTTCAGCTTGGAGAGTCAGGACATAATATGTGTTCTGTGGTTCCCCAGTCAGCTATGGTGCAAGAACCTCCACCCACTACTCCGGAGGCAATATCTCCCTGTCAGCTATGCTCTCGAACACCGCTAGGAACGCCTGGACATCGTTACTTGAAGTCATCTTTTGTAATGCTTCTCTTACAGTCTTCTTCTCTTGGGTCTCATCACATTGCCGTGGGACAGGGCGGTTTTCTGGACCCAGACAACTTCTGCCAGAAGATCCTTCTGCTGTTGAATCTTTTGTTGATGCTGCTGTTGTTGGATCTGCTGAATTAAGTCTGTTGGGCTCCCGCTGGGCCTGCTGCTGCAGGACCAGTTGCTCGACAACCTCCTGCATTTTGTCCAACGGTGCTTTTTCTGCTGCAGCTGCCTTTTCTCAGGACATATGGATTTACCTAGCAATCGCTTGTGCGCTTTGGGATTTATGCACTCTTTCTTTACCAATTTATGGATTCACTCTCTGGTAGCGTTCACACAGGCACCAAGTTTCTCGGTGCAAGTTGAAAGTTTTACAACTCAAACTTTCCAAACGAAAGCAAAACAGCCTTTTCCGGCAAAAAATATCAAACAGAAAATAAACAAACTAATATCATGGTGTTCCAGAAAAGAAAGCAGAAACCCACTGGCAATCCTACCTTTATGATAGACAACCGTCCACTTACTGAAACCAACAGGTACACCTACCTGGACCTAGAACTCAGCCAGTCAGGGAGCTTCAAGCAAGCCATAGAGTCACTAAAAGACAAGGCATCCAAAGCCTTCTATGCCATCAAAAGGCGTCTGTACCACCTCAAGGCACCAGTAACCGTATGGCTAAAAATTTTTGACTCCATCATTGCCCCAATATATACGGTAGTGAGGTCTGGGGCCCAGTCTCATATCCAAACTGGTCAAAGTGGGACGCTGGGCCGACAGAAATATTCCACCTAGATTTCTGCAAGCATCTTCTCCAAGTCCATCGAAGCACATCAAATAGCGCCTGCCGAGCAGAGCTGGGCAGATTCCCACTACACATCGCAATAAAGAAGAAGGCGCTGTCATTCAAGACTCATCTACAAAGTAGCAGTCTCAGCTCCTACCATCACAAAGCCCTCCTACACCAGGAAGCCTCCCAAGAAAAAGTACCCAAAGCCAGTCTGACCAAGCCATCAACCTCCATGACATGACAAAAGGTGAAATCCAGAAAACGGTACACAAAGTCAAAGAGGAATATCTCAACATCTGGAGGAACGACATAAACAAATCCAAGAAACTCACAATATACCGGAATCTACAGAGGGAGTACAAACTGGCCCCATATCCAGAGAAACTAGAAAACCCCAAAGATCGACAGATCCTGAGCCGGTACAGACTGAGCGCACACTGCCTACTCATCGAATCCGGGCGGCACCGACAGAACTACAAGCCCCGAGAGAGCAGACTCTGCCAGCAGTGCCCCCAGGAGGCCGTGGAGGATGAGGCCCACTTCCTGCTGAGGTGCCCCAAATATTCCGCAGTGAGTGACACTCACTTCAAGAGACTGTCTGATCTCCTCCCAGACTTCACTTCCAAGGAGGAGGAAGAGAAACTACCGATAATACTGGGGGAAGAGGAAAGTGCAGTGGCCGTAGCAGCGGAATATGTCAGTGCCTGCCACAGACTAAGAGGAGCCTGATATGTCATGGACTCCCGTACCCCAACACTGGACATATCCCTATCCCCCAACTAAAGAGCCTGATATGTCATGGACTCCTATACCCCACCCTGGAAACATCCCCTATCCTCTAAAAGGAATTTGATATACCCTGGACGTCTATATGCCTCCCTCCCCCACCCCCGTATTTTTACCATATGCTTTGGCAATGCTAATGTCAAGGTGAAAATATATATCTTTATACTCTTTTGTACTTTTATATATTCTTATGCTGTGAAACAATAAGTTTTTCCCCTTCATGCTTATTAATGTATATGTAACTATTTAAGATGGCTGCCAGTATTCACCTTTGCCCCAGATTCGCCCTGCTGAAGAAGCAAGTTACACATTCCGGAAGGACAAGTATAATTTCTCTGGAAATGATACTTAAAGCGATGTGGACAAGATGTGGACAAAGGAAGATTCATCAGATGATGTCAGAGCCAACCAGAAGGACTGAATACTAGATACATTGCTTAACCCCTGCATATCCCCGCCCTCTGCGCACCTTCCCCCAATAGATCATGTAGTGCTGTGTATTAGGAAATAAAGTTAGTTGCTGTGACGTTCCCACTACGTGTGGACACACGAGCATGCAATGAGTTTGAACCAGCATTGTGTCTGACTCATTCTTATCCGGTACCAACATGCTCTTAATCTGATTTGGAATGACTGGTGGATGAAGGGTATTGTCGTGACGACCCCGACACTAACATGTACTTAGTCCTGCCAATAAAGCTCATTTGAATTGTAGCAGTAATGGCTTCACAGAGCTGTCTCATCCTTTCAAAAGTATACCCAGACTTATTTAGCCACTGGCAGGAGCTGACCAGTATACAGCAAGTCTTTGACCTTCACTTAGAGAGCCAAGTCTCAGAGGTCATTCTGCTTCTCTCCCCAGGCAGTTCAGCTTCTCTTTTAACACAACTGAATCTCCTGGATTGGAGGATTTGAATGACCAGTCCCACCCTGCTCTACCAGTTGTTCCTAAAACCCGGACCCAAAAATCAAGGCTCATTAACAAACCTCTCCGCACCTATCCGTGCTGTAGCCTTTTTCTCCATGTTTCACATCACCGAGGCTAGGCACCTTGCAGACACTTAGGCTGCTCTCACACTAGCAGTATTTGGTCAGTGTTTTACATCAGTATTTGTAAGCCAAAACCAGGAGTGGAACAAATAGAGGAAAAGTATAATAGGAAAATATGCACCATTTCTGCATTTATCACCCACTCCTGGTATTGGCTTTCAAATACTGATGTAAAACACTGACCAAATACTGCTAGTGTAACTAACCACCGATCGACCAAACCACTGCACGACCAGCTCTATCCTCACCCATCCCTTGTAGATTGTGAGCCCTCGCGGGCAGGGTCCTCTCTCCTCCTGTACCAGTTATGACTTGTATTGTTTAAGATTATTGTACTTGTTTTTATTATGTATACCCCTCCTGATATGTAAATCGCCATGGAATAAATGGCGCTATAACAATAAATAATAATAATAATAATAATAGTGTGACGGCAGCCTTACACTCCCATCCTGCACCTGCCCAGCTGCAAGCCTATAGTAAGCTGAAGAGCTGCCATACTTGCAGCTGTTGAGTTTGGGTTAGCTATACAAAGTAGTACCACCTTGCATCAAGCAGCAAATTTCGACAGTTTTTTTTTTTTTGGATGAAATCTGTCATGTCCAAAAATACTATTTGCTTGTAAATATATGGTTAATCTGCACTCAGGCAGGATTTTACCATTATTTACCTGCAGATTAACACTATATCTACAGGTAAACAGGGCTTTTAAAAATGACAGTTTCCCTTTAATATTACAATAGAGGAAATTTTGTGGGTATCATCTGCGCTGCTGTACAAAAGGCAATACAAGCGTGTAGAAAGTAAAGGATGGTTTTATTTCCCCAACGCGATTCGAAGTCAAGGAGTCCTGTAGACTTTGAAATGCGTTGAGGAAATAAAACCATCCTTTACTATCTACACGCCTGGATTGCCTTTTGTACAGCAGCGCAGATACCCACAAAATTTCCTCTATTATAATACTATGATTCGGTCATTTGTTTGACCTGTGGCTCTGCTGCAGCTGTTTCGGATGAGTCTGTATGCTTGATATCGTGAAATATCAGGTGAGTGCAAACTAATCAAAAAAACCTTGATTAATCATCGGATAAGACCCTATTGGCGCTTTTCTCTCCTGTAGCGTTTCTTTGAGTTTCCCTTTAATAACATAGCTTGTGAAGGTAGTGTCAAATGCCACTATACTACGTATCTCAATCATTCTTATGTGGCTAAGAACGCCCTCCTAAACTTTCAGCAATGGACAGGCTTTACTGAGTGATTTGCAGAGTTAAAACTTGCAGGAATTCCACCTTCCATATCGTGGTCCATCGATAGAAGCAAATGGTTCCATTATGCATCAGAAAACAGGGAGGAAGTGTTATTTTGAGATCAAGCATTGGCAGATCATAAGGGACACGTCACCTTCTCAGCCACTTCAAAAAGGGCCGCCAGATTTGTGAGTAGAGACAACGGTGGCATCAACGATATCATCCCACCTATATTTATATTAGAGCTCATATTTATGTAACAAAGAATGTAGAAAGAGCTGCTTCTAAATCTTGCTCGCTGCTCTGGGGCTGTTGGAGACCCACATGGACAATCTCAGAGGAAAAGTTGGATGTGTTCCTCGGTTATACTGGCGAGCATAGAAAGCTGCATGCTTGGTTGCTTACGTGCTGACAGACGTTGATACATCAAAGGGTTGACTATTGGATAGCTATGCTATAAAATCAAAATGGGGAACTTTTCTTCCTTATACAAAGAAGGTGAATTTGGCGTGTTACCAGGATAAGCCAGCTTTCACCTAGCTGATGCCTGCTGGCCGTAAGGCTTCTGTCCACTTCATCTCCTATGCCAGCGCTACTGCTACAAAGTGTCCTCAGTAGCAGCCAATACAGTTTCTTGAGCAGATGGACCAATTTTTTTCTTTAATCTGCTGCACCAACCTAACCATAAGCAAATTGGGATGCCCGAACAACCAGGTTCAGTCACATCTGGACTGTGCATTTTCTCCGGCAGATACCCTGAGCCCTGACTCCATGAACTTCTGGGTCTGCACATAGGCCTTGATGTGTATAAACACCGGAGGGCACCTGCTCCCTAAAATCTTTGAGGTTTGGACTGGTTTTATTTTTCCTTTCGGATAGTGCAGTGTTTCTAAACACAGGCTGTTTACAACTTCCATTTAGCTTCCATAGCTATATATGTGATGTCACTGACATTACTAAGTTTAGTCTTTTCTATAAAGAGGACCTGTCACGAGGTCAAAGGTTTTTGCACTTATTTTATTTTCGCTGCTCTTGAGTATTATAATTCTCTTTTATATGGGCCATATGGTTTCAGAGATATGGACCTTTTTATTTAGCTCTAATGTTTATAGCCTTTTTCAAAGGGGCAATGCTCAAAGGATTATCTTGAGAACCATATGGTGGGTGAAAAAAAACAAAACTCTGGAGCAGTAGGAATAAAAAATGAGAGAAAAACTAGCCACTTTTCACCTGGTATCACAACCTCTTTAACCTCTTAAAGGTCTAGGGGTATTTCAGATTCGATTTTTTGCTCCCCTGCTTTGCACGGCCATAACTTTTTTATTTTTCCATCAATATGGCCATGTGAGGGCTTGTTTATGGCGTTTTTTTGAGTTGTACTTTTGAATGGCACCATTGATTTTATCATATCGTCGTGTACTGGAAATTGGGAAAGAAATTCCAAATGCGGTGAAATTGCAAAAAAAGTGCAATTCCACAATTGTTTTTTGGATTTTTTTTTACCATGTTCACTAAATGCTAAAACTGACCTGCCAATATGAGTATCCAGGTCATTACGAATTCACACCAAACATGTCTAGGTTAGTTTTTATCTAAATGGTGAAAAAAAATCCAAAGTTTGTAAAAAAAAAAAAAGTTGCCATTTTCCAAAACCCTTCGGGTATGTGCACACGTATTCTGGGTCCACTGCGGTTTTTTTCTGCAGTGGATTTCAGCAGATTTGATAAATCCGCAGTGGAAAACCGCTGCGGATTTACCGTGGTTTTTCTGCGGTTTTCACAACTGCGGTTTTCCATAGGGGCAGTTGTAAAACCGCTGCGGAATCCGCAGAAAGAAGTGACATGCTGCAGAATGTAAACCGCTGCGTTTCCGCACGTTTTTTTCCGCAGCATGTGCACAGCGTTTTTGGTTTCCCATAGGTTTACATTGAACTGTAAACGCATGGGAAACTGCTGCGGACCCGCAGCTGCGGAAACACTGCAATCCGCATCGTGTGCACATACCCTTAGAGTTTCCATGTTTTGTGATCTGGGGCAGGGTGAGGGCTTATTTTTTGCGGGCCAATCTGATGTTTTTAATGATATCATTTTGGTGTATACGATCTTTTGATTGCCTGTTGTTGCATTTTATGGCAATGTTGCAGCGACCAAAGAAACGTAATTCTGGCTTTCCATTTTATTTCTCGCTATGCCGTTTACCGATTGGATTAATTCTTTTTATATGTATTTTTGTATATTTGATTTTGTTTATTGTTTTATTTTGAATGGGGAGAAAGGGGGGCGATTTGAACTTTTATATTTTTTAAATCATTTTTTTTTTAACTTTTTACCTGCTTTAATAGACTTCATGGGAGACTAGAAGCTGCAATTCTCCGGTTGCCTCTGGTACACATAGAGCATGGCTGCAACCCCGCTGTGTAGCAGAAATGCTCAATAGCTATGAGTGCTGACCGCTGGGCGGCGCTCATAGCTATAAGGCTATGACAACCACAGAGGTCTCCTGCAGACCCAGGGTTGTCATGCCAACCCATCGGCGACCCATGGTCATGTGACACCCCAATAGGCAGGATTAATGACGCACTTCTTGTGTGTGCATTTTAAATATCACTGTCAGAGTTTGACAGCGGCATTTAACATGTTAACAGCCACAGGTAGATCGCGATTCCACCCGCTGCTGTTGAGGGCACATGACAGCTGATCAGATCAGTTGTCATATGCTGGAAAAGGTGCGGGCTCATCGCCGGAGCCGCACCAAACACGGGGAGGCGTCCAATGTCGGATATATCCGTCATTGGACGTTAAGGGGTTAAAGAACTTGAACAGAGTTGGCTTTGGTCCTAAGAGACCTTTGAGCAGGGGTGGGGAACATTTTTTTTCATACTGAGGACTAAGAACACAGCTGTGTTCGAAACGCATTCAGTGCAGTGAGAGCTGCTATGTGATTCCTTTGTTATACCACTTGTCATTGGAATCCACATTTTAATTTTTTTCATGACAATAAAGCTATTTTGGATTTTATCAGAGACTATTTCTCTTTCCTGCTGGATCTCCCTCGTTCCTTAACATTTTTTTTCTACAAAGTGCCATTTGCATATTTAGACCATAACTCACCCCTAATATGATGGCTGGAACGGCTTCTGTTTGGTGCGGCTGTGATGGTAGATGGTATGGATGATGTTGAAACTCATAACTGCTTTTCCAGATTTGTGTCGGTCTGGAGCACAGGCGACTCTTTGCAATGATAAGTTTTGTAAAGAACTCACACAGTAAGTTATACTGAACACAGATGTATGTTACACTGCAGGGGAAAATTCATAACTGCTCACGTTACATTAATAGAACTAAAGCAGTGGGTGATCTACAGTATACATAACATAGGAGACACCAAGATTGCAGTGTATACATCTCATAGGAGACACCAAGACTAATGTATACATCACCTAGGAGACACTGAAACTGTTTTATATACATCACATAGCAGACATGGTGCTGGAGAATATTAATCACATAGGATACACTGGGGTTGGAGTATAGAAATCACAGGAGTCATGAGGCTGCAGTATATACATCACAGGCGACGGGGCTGTGGTAAAAACATCACAGGAGACATGGGGCTGCAGCATAGACCTCACATGAGACATAGGGGCTGGAGTATAGAAATCACAGGAGACATGAGGCTGTGGCATAGACCTTACAGGAGACATTGGGAGGTGGTATAAACATCAATGTAGACTTGGAGGCTGCAGTATAGACATCACAATAGACATGGGGCTGTGGCATAGACCTTATAGGAGACATGGGGCTGCGGTAGAGACATCACAGGAGACATGGGGGCTGCGGTATAAAAATCAAGGAAGACATGGGGGCTGCGGCATAGACCTTCCAAGAGACATGGGGCTATGGTATAGACATCATGACAGACATGGGGGCTGCGGTATAATCAAGGGCGAAATGGGGCTGCGGTATAGATATCACAGGAGACATGAGGCTGCGGCATAGACCTTATAGGAGACATGGGGCTGCGGCATAGACCTTACAGGAGACATAGGGGCTGCGGTATAGACATCACAGGAGACATGGAGTTGTGGCATAGACCTTACAGGAGATATGGGGGCTGCAGTATAGACATTATAGGATACATGGGGCTGTGGCATAGCCCTTACAAGAGACATTGGGCTGTGGTATAAACATTAATGTAGACATGGAGGCTGCAGTATAGACATAAACATCAATGTAGACATAGAGGCTGCAGTATAGACATTACAGGAGACATGGGGCTGTGGCATAGACCTTATAGGAGACATGGGGGCTGCGGTATAGACATCACGGGAGACATGAGGTTGTAGCATAGATCTTACAGAAGATATGGGGCTGCGGCATAGACCTTACAGGAGACATGGGGCTGCAGCATAGACCTCACATCAGACAAGAAATCACAGGAGACATGAGGCTGTGGCATAGACCTTACAGGAGACATTGGGAGGTGGTATAAACATCAATGTAGACTTGGAGGCTGCAGTATAGACATCACAGTAGACATGGGGCTGTGGCATAGACCTTATAGGAGACATGGGGCTGCGGTAGAGACATCACAGGAGACATGGGGGCTGCGGTATAAAAATCAAGGAAGACATGGGGGCTGCGGCATAGACCTTCCAAGAGACATGGGGCTATGGTATAGACATCATGACAGACATGGGGGCTGCGGTATAATCAAGGGCGAAATGGGGCTGCGGTATAGATATCACAGAAGACATGGGGCTGCGGCATAGACCTTATAGGAGACATGGGGGCTGCGGTATAGACATCACAGGAGACATGGAGTTGTGGCATAGACCTTACAGGAGATATGGGGGCTGCAGTATAGACATTATAGGATACATGGGGCTGTGGCATAGCCCTTACAAGAGACATTGGGCTGTGGTATAAACATTAATGTAGACATGGAGGCTGCAGTATAGACATAAACATCAATGTAGACATAGAGGCTGCAGTATAGACATTACAGGAGACATGGGGCTGTGGCATAGACCTTATAGGAGACATGGGGGCTGCGGTATAGACATCACGGGAGACATGAGGTTGTAGCATAGATCTTACAGAAGATATGGGGCTGCGGCATAGACCTTACAGGAGACATGGGGCTGCGGCATAGACATCACAGGAGACATGGGGCTGCAGTATAGACATCACAGGAGATATGGGGCTGTGGTATAGACATTACAGAGACAAGGGGCTCCTGTTAAAATATCACAGGAAACAATGCTGATTGTGTGGGATGGGAGCGCATCACGTGCTAGCTCCACTCACAGAGCAGAGTGCCTCCAGATGCTGGGATTGACCAACATCAGAACGCAATGTTTCACTGCATGCACCGCAGTGTTCAGTAGTGAGAGCAAGAAGAAATTAAAGGGCCGGCAGCCGTCAAAACGTAGCTGCTGGCCCGAGCACTGTGGTCCCCCGGAATCTGCCCAAGGGCAGGAAAGGTCCCGCTGGCCTGAGGTTGAGAGAATGTGTTTAACACAACCCAAATGGTTTCGTGCCTCTAAACCTTAGTTTTTAAGGCTTAGAGGCACTAAACTGTACGGCTTGTGTTAAACACAATCTTATCAAAATACACAGTTTATATCCAAATTTTCTTATCTGAGCCCATTCATACCATTAAATTCATGAAACTTCAGATTAATACAGTTCTCACTTTATTTAAGAAAGTACATACTTAAATGTGAATTTAGAGGGAAAAAAAGTGTGATTCAACTAACATAAAATTATATAATCAGTCGAAGGCACAAATTCATTTCAACATACTGTATTTATGGATAAATTCACAACATTTTGTGTTAATTTTTTTACTTTAAGGGGTTTTCCCATGAACAAAGTTAATTTTAATCAACATTTTAATCAATAGATCTCTGAATAATAATAAGTTTCACAATTGGATGTGATTAAATAAAATGTTCCTGTGCTGAGATAATCTTATAAATGTGCCCCTGCTATGTACGGTGTGATGGCTGTGTCTGACCGTACAAAACATTTAAAAGCAGGCAGTTAAATGTTTTGCCTCACAGAAAGCATCAGCTGTGACCCTGTGCTGTCCTGCCTGTATACTCTTTTGCTTCCTCCCCTGCCCAGGAGCTGTAGTATGATCAGACCATGTCCCTGTATGGTCAGACACGGCCATTACACAGTACACAGCAGGGGCACATTTATAAGATTATCTCAGCACAGGAACATTTTATTTAAATACATTCCATTGTGGAAGTTATTATTATTCTAAGATCTATTGATTAAAATGTACTTTGTTTGTGGAAAACCCATTTAATGAATAGTGTTCACCATCTAATGCCCAATCATAGCCCTTAATCATGAAGTGTTCAAAAAAGGATTAAACATTTGAAAATAAGATAAAGAAAACTACAACCTATTTCTCTAAGGATGAAGGAATTTAGATAAAGTAGTGTATACTTGGCAGTGTGCATGGAAAGTGTACCCAACTCTCTGGGAAAGATGCAGCTTTTGGCAATTGACGATGTCACCAGTTTTCATGGGCCTTATGATTGGGCCATACGACATCATAGTCCACATACCGAGAAGGCTCACGAAGCCGAGTGCTGGTAATAAGATTATGATGTGGTGAACATTTCATGGACTGAAGGTGCAGTCATCTACGTATATTACTTCTGTAGTATAAAAGTCAAGTATAATTGAGGCTGCCAAATGAGACAACTGTAAAAACCATATTGTACAATAGCACTTGCATTCAGGTCTTGTCAGATGCTCGATAGCTTTAGGTTACATTGAATTTCATAGAAACACACTTAGGCAATGTTGGAGATGAATGTATTGTAGCACATTATAACGGGCAGCTGCGAAACACTATTTAAACACTGCGTAACACGTAGCACAAGAAAATGTGCTTAATATGCACTCTAACATAGAGCACAGACTCAACAAATTGTGCGACTAGACGCATTTCCTCCATAGTGGAAAAGTGCAATAGTTAAAATGATGTGGCTTTATACCAAATCTCAGACAGTCCTGTAAATGCTCGGCCTCCGATCGTACACTGATGGAATGAATCAGTTTGTAGTACTGGTCCACAAGTGTCATGCTCACGATCTATAGTAAGAAGGTATGGCGCATTGCTTCCCATAGGTGCTGCCTGACTAACGCATTTTGGTGATCCTCCAGTGTGTCGGGCAGAATGGTCCAGTGTGTTAAAAAAACACACACAATGGAGTCCATATACAAAAAAAGTGTAAGAAAAGTTGTTGGCACGTTTGTCTTTGACACAGTGAGAGAAGGTCTGACACTTCGCAGTTTCCTTCGCTTTATGGTGAATTTTAGCTCTGAAGGCGGAGAGATAAGAAAGAAAGTTGGTTCATGTTTCCGTCTGCCCCACCTTATGTCCCAATAACAGGTATTTGGAATAGTGTCTTTGTATAAAGCAATACCAAAGTGGCACCAATGAAACCATTGGCTTTAGAAGTGCAGCCATCACCTACACAATAAATGCAGCCATACCCTGGATGGTCCTACGTTCATCTGGTCACTTTGCCCTCAGTGATGTAAGAAGTTACCACCGAGCTACTTAGCGAGCAGCAGCTTTCCTGATACAATGGCTGTCTAGACTGTGTGTTGATGACAAGGGCACTTAAGTATTTTTGCATGTCCAGTAGCAGCGATGTCTCAGTCAATGTCTCAGAGGAAGACATTTCTGAAGTTTATCCTGTGCTAAGAGCTTTGGACCAAGCGTCTATAATGGGGCATAACCTCATGCTCTGGGAGGTGAAGAGCAAATTCCAAGGCAACCAGGACCGGAAACTCGAATGCCATTAACTCGCGTCTGTTTAGACGAAACTTTTCTTCCAGTTTCTACGAAGAGAGTCAAAAAAGACCCTTGTTAACAGCTCTACATTTCAAGTTTAATAGATGGCAAAAGAACGGAATACTCTAAATAACACCATTTTTGTCATTGATAGGCTACGAACCAAAGCAGACAGCCTCAAAGGACAGCTGGTACAGAGGTAGTGTATGGGTAACAGCCAAAACTTCACTTCCGGCAACCTTAGTACGAAAGAGTCTGTTGTGTGTGAACTTAACCTACGTAATGGCTGGGGTTTGCCATCAGTTATTAACCATGGGACTCTTATTAGCAAATCACCAGAAAACTTACAGCTCTGGACTGATCCCATTGTCAGTACTGCACTGATAGCATAGCATAGCATAGCACTGAGCAGATATTCCAACTAGCGAATTAACGCAACAAGGAACATTTCAATTACTTGCACGATGTCAGATACCAACTTCATCGTATGGATCAATGGGGTCTTCAGAGTATTCACACCTATTATGAGCAGTAGCTCATGTATTCTATCATGAATATGGGGTCCTGGAACAGTAAATCATCAGTCTAACAATGTATCCAATGTATTATGCCAAGTCCAGGACCTGAAGTAGTAATACATGACACGAAGCTTAAATATTGCAGAAGACAATGAAATAACATCTTGCGTCATGCACCGCCCAACGGGCCTGTTCTTTCAATGACATGACGTATCAGCTCTTCACTTAAAAACCCCGGTAAATTTCTACATGGTAGATAAATTAAGGATGATGATTGTATGAAGGACTTACATCAATGAGGTGTTTCACTTCATGCTTTCGCAGGTCACTCCCAATTTTGGCAGCCAACAGGATACAAGCTCCAGCACAAAGCTTTCTGTTCTGTTTGTTCAGCTTCCCCTTCAATGCCAGCTTCTCAAAATATACAAATGCCATGGCTACTGTGGGTTCTTCATAGCCACAATCATCCTGGGCTAACTTCCGAATGTCCCGCTTAAGGCTATGAAGACAGCAGCATAAAGAAAAATCATCACTGTAATAAGTGAGGGCTAATGGCTCCTGCTAGATTATAATTGGGATACAATACATAAAGAAGGGCGTAACAGGGATACCTAAACTATTGCAATGCCCTGCACACGAGGTAAGTGACAGCTAATCAGGAGAACTATACTACATGTCTAATATTTGCTAATATTAGAAGTATTACGCCTACTACATATTGGGATAGGATCTTGGAGATAGAGAATCCCATTTAAGATCAGGTGGCCAGGATGATTTGAAGGGTATTGAAAAGGTCTGCCTTTTGGGAAACAAAGCCACTAAATTAAAATGATTTATGCAGATGCCATTCCGGATTTCAGTACCAATTCTGATTTGTGGTAAACCTATTTTTTTTTTTTTTTTTAGGTTTTCCGCTATATCGGTCTATGAAGTCGCTTTATGGCTTGCTTAATGTTGTGGCTTTTTCCTTAAATAATAAGTATAGTAGAGAGATTGACAGATAATCATTTCATGTGATGATCATTTACAATTAGTTGCCATGACCCCTCTTGAGGGGATGCAGTTAATTTTGACTATTTTAGTTCATTTACCATCATTAAAGAACCTGTAAAACTAAAAAATGCTAATCTATTACTTTCTTATATTCCTGGAGGCGTCCATTATAAGTGTTTGGTTGACAGCCATCTAAGGTTTATGGCCTCCTTCAGGGTATGTGAATCGAAGCAGAAGATTGTTTCAGAAAAAGGCCGAAGACGTTTTTCCTGAATGGTCTTTCCTAGTGCATCTCCGGACACTTTTTTTCATTTCATGTATAACAAGGTGGCGGAGCGATCACTTCCAAAGTCTCAAGTGAATATAAAAAGTTACAAAAGACAGAGCCATATGCAATAGCTGGTAGTCTGACGATGTCGGGCATATGTTCATTCATTTGGGCGTTTTGTTTCTAGTGTGGGTTCCCAGCTGGAATCTGCCTAAAAGAGATAGTGTGCACATACCCGAAGGCCTCATTCTCACGTCAGTGCTTAGTCACGTACGTGAAAAATACGGTACTGGTGTCATCAGTGTATGGGATCAGTGTTATTCACGGACGGATAAAGAAATCTAGAAATGACAACGTTTCTCCTACGCTTTGCCATGTTAAATACGTACATTACATGGAAGCCAAGTCTTTTTTACAGACTTTGAATTGGCCCTTTTCATCTGTACTGCCGAAAAAAATGACATGGTCTCCGTGTGTTTTCCACGTACACACGGTCCGTGAAAAAACAGGGACATGTGAATAGCACCACAGATTATAATGGATACATGATCTATTCCTGAAAAAAAAAACTGGATACAACATGGATGTCTGAATAAGGCCTAACACTGCTTTGTTTCTAGCTATAAAAAGTCCCTATATTCGCTGACTGTGTCAGACAGAAAGAAAAACATAAAAGTGTTCATCCCTTTCTACAGAAAAAAAAGAGCTATATTCACTTTTCCTGGGTCCACCACCGAATCTCAATGCTGCTTCCAGTGTCTGACTGCAGCGCTGAATTCATGTTTACAGCGCTGCAGTCAATCAGTGAGCTCAGCAGCTCTGAGCAGGGGGTTCCCATGTAGACAGAACGCCCCGCTCAAAGCCACTAAGATCACTTATTGGCTGCCACGTTGTCATCATGACGTCAGCAGCGCAGCTAATGCCAGACGGCTGATGGACCTGGGAAGGTGAGCACAGCCCTTTTTTTTAAAATTTATAATAGTCTGCAGCCAAGGATTAACATTTAATGAAAGGAAACAAACCCTTTAAATAAGCCACGTCACCTTACCGAAATCCGGAGCCAATAAACGTGTGATAGGCTGACTGCTCCAGAACATGCAGATGGCAGACCACCACATAAGAAAAGGTTTGCTTTGTATTTATTCTCATTATTTGTGGGGTTAGTGTAGATTTAGCTTTACCTCTGTAAAATAAACCCATCTGCTCCTAGATTGTGTGTGAAGCTACTTCAGATTTTAACGAACCATATAAAACATCGGACTCGCGTTATATGTTGTCATATACGGGGGGCTCCGTAATACAGTTTCATGTTACCCATGTGGTTGGCATTTCCACATTATTAGTACATACCTTCTTATTTTACTGAGGGTCAGCTTAATATGAGGAAACTTCTCCTTAAACGTTTCATTCATATCTTTCTTGAGGTCAGATGGTTTCACGTATTCTAGAACCGTGGTCTGTACATGAAAGCTAGAGTCAGTGTACACAGGTG
This sequence comes from Ranitomeya imitator, assembly GCF_032444005.1. NCBI lineage: Eukaryota > Metazoa > Chordata > Amphibia > Anura > Dendrobatidae > Ranitomeya > Ranitomeya imitator. The sequence goes on along the minus strand of NC_091287.1, from coordinate 399,475,194 downwards.
AGGACACAGTCGAAGGGAGTCTCATTTTTTTTGCCAGCAAAGCTCAACAGATTAATGCATCTTATGCTCAAAGTTCCAAAAGGGTATAATAAAATGTAGCCCTCAAGGAAGAGAAAAGGGAGCTTACTTCGATAAATCCTATCCCTACAGGCACATGTGTTATATGTCTATTATCGGAGATCGGCCTCATCAGGGGCCATTCCTTTCATAATATGGCCATTAGCTCCAGGCAAACAATTGATTATACCGGGAGGACAGAGCCAGCCAGGAAAGACTGCATCAGCGATCCATGTAATACAAGGACGACTTACGACTGCCACAATGGAACAGCTTGTACAGAGCAGCTCTACGTTCTGGCTCTTTGGAAGAAGAGGTGAGCTTCGGAAGGGAAAAGCCCCCTCCATAATGTCTATGTCCTAATAGGGTCTATAGACAGGAGTTGTCGTCAAGAAACAATCAATTTAAAATGAACCTACCACCGGGTTTTTGCTATGCTCAACTGAGAGCATCATGTCATCATAGAGACAGATATCCTGATTCCAGAAATGTATCACTCGGCTGATTGCTGTAGTTTTAATAACATCATTGTTTTCTCTGTTGCAGATCTATCAGTTCTCTGAATACTGAGCTCCATATACCCCCATCCACACCACTGACTGGCTGCTTTGTGTACACTGTGCATAGGCAGAAAGCTGCCAATCCATGATAGGGGATGGGTTTATTTATAGCTCATGAATATGGAGGACTACATGTCAGCAGGTTTACTAGTCCTCTAGTGATAATCTCCTGCTGATAAAACTGACTTTATAAGAACTACAGCAATCAGCTCAGTAAAAGACACATTGCTAGAATCAGTGTCTCTGCCACTATGTTATACTGCTCTCAGATTAGGTAGTAAAAACCTGGTGACTGATTCCCTTTAAGTAAATAAACATATATTTAGGCTGAACTTCAGAGAGAAAATTTTAATACGTATTAGGAACTTTGAGTAGTGCACATATTAAGTAATTTGAGATTTTTGTTGCCAAAAACTAACCGCAAAGAAAATATCAAATATTAACACTGATCATATAAAAGGATGACACACAAGTAGTAAATATGCATCTAAGCTTTAGGGTGAGGCCACATGTAGCAACCTAAGGGTCGACCTCTAATCGGTGCAGTTGCACATTTTTCTCTGGGAAAATATTTTGAACATGGCTGCACATCGCCTGCTATATGTGGCCTGACCCTTCAAGTGAACTATTTGATTAATAATTGGGCAAAAAACATTACTGACACTAGGCACTTGTGTCTTTGTAGGAAATTACAGGTCAACGGTGATGGTTTCAGAAGGTGACAGGTTTGTACAAGTTCACACCCGTTTTAGGACTCAGATTTTTGCAACGGCAATGTACATTTATTCCAGGAATTGGGGTGAAGTTCTCAACGATGACTTTCTGCCCTGTCTCAATAACGTCAATAGATGCGTAAACTAAAACCTTTCCTGTGATCTAATAATCAACACTAAGGGGGCTGTTATACAATCAAAGTATGTTTTAATCAATAGATCTTGAAATAATAATAATAAGCTCCACAATTAGATGTGTTTTAAAAAAATATTCCTGTGCTGAGAGGACCTAATAAATGTGTCCCTGCTGTATACCGGTATTTGCTGTGTACGACCATGCAGAGCTGCTCCAGTTCATGGTGGACGCATACCATAGCACCTAGCCAGGGGAGTATGCATAAATCACTTATGATAAGAGAGCATGCAGGCAAAACAGCAGGGGTTCGCAGCTAATTACTCCAGTAACATTTTCCCTCCTGTTTTATCACAGGAGCAAGTGTTTTCATTATGTCTCCAGCCCTCTGAGCGCATGGTAAGTCAGTGACATATAAACTCAGTGGCCGCGGAGCTTCTATGTCACTGACTTGATTTATGACGAGCTCACAGGACTGGTGGTGTGGCAGAAACACTTGCTCCTGTGATACAACAGACAAGCAGGGAAATGCCATAAACCTCTGCTGTTTAGTCTGTATGTACACCAACAGTGGCATGTAAAAGTTTGGGCACCAATGGTCAAAATTACTGTTATTGACACCAGTTAAGCAAGTTGAAGATAAAATGATATGTGAAAGGCCTAAAATTAAAGATGACACATTTCCTTTCTATTTCAGGCAAAAGAATAATATATATATCATCATTTTTTTACATTTTAAAAATTACCAAAAGGAAAATGGGCAGATGCAAAAGTTTGGGCACGCTTGGAGATTTGTGTGCTCAGAAAACTTTGACCAAGCGAAATTAGGATTATTTAGTCTAGAAAAAAGACGACTGAGGGGCGATCTAATAACCATGTATAAGTATATAAGGGGACAATACAAATATCTCGCTGAGGATCTGTTTATACCAAGGAAGGTGACGGGCACAAGAGGACATTCTTTGCGTCTGGAGGAGAGAAGGTTTTTCCACCAACATAGAAGAGGATTCTTTACTGTTAGGGCAGTGAGAATCTGGAATTGCTTGCCTGAGGAGGTGGTGATGGCGAACTCAGTCGAGGGGTTCAAGAGAGGCCTGGATGTCTTCCTGGAGCAGAACAATATTGTATCATACAATTATTAGGTTCTGTAGAAGGACGTAGATCTGGGGATTTATTATGATGGAATATAGGCTGAACTGGATGGACAAATGTCTTTTTTCGGCCTTACTAACTATGTTACTATGTTACTATGTCTCAGAAGTTATTTAGCCTATTAGGGTAACGGCTTATATTCAGTATCATAGTTAGAAAAGACTAGGTGATGTAAATTCCCCAGCTTTATAAAAACCTAGCCTCTAACTTTCTGCCAAAAAACAGCAGCCATGGGTTCTTCTAAGCAGCTGCCCAGCACTCTGAAAATGAAAATGGTGGATGCTCACAAAGCAGGAGAAGGCTATAAGAAGATAGCACTGTGTTTTCAAGTTGCCCTTTTCTCAGTATGAAATGTAACTAAGAAATGGCAGTTAACAGTGGAGGTCAAGATAAGGTCTGGAAGACCAAGCAAAATTTCAGTGAGAGCTGCTTGTAGGATTGCTAGAGAGGCAAATCAGAACCCCAGCTTGACAGAAAAAGACCTTCAGAAAGATTTTGCAGACTGTGGAGTTGTGATGCATTGTTCAATCATGGTTTGGGGTTGTGTTGCGGACAATGGCACGAGGAACATTTCACAGGTAGTAAGAAGAATGGATTCAATACATTTCAACAAATTCTTGATGCAAACGTAACAACATAACACATAAAAAAGCTGAAGTTGAAAAGAGGATGGCTTCTACCAATGGATAAAGATCCTAAAACACATGTCAAAATCCACAATAGACTACCTCAAAAGGCGCAAGCTGAAGGTTTTACAATGGCCCTTACAGTCCCCTGATCTGAACATCATTGAAAATATCTGGCTAGAACTCAAATTAGCAGTGAATGAAAGACGACCCTGGAACATCAGGGAACTGAAGAATTTTCCAAGGAAGAATGGATGAAAATCCTTCAAACAAGAATTGTGAAAGACTCTTGTCCGGTTACAAAAAGCGTTTACAAGCTGTGATAATTGCAAAAGGGGTGATACTAGGTACTAAGCATGCACTTTTGTACTTTTGCATTGGCCCATTTTCTTTTTTGTAATTTTTAAAAATATAAAAAAAAATCTGAATTTTTTTCTGTGCCTAAAATAAAAAAGATCACACATTTCATTTGTATTTTTTCAATCAGTTCATTTTTCATTGTGAAAAATGTCAAGATATATTCACATTCTGATTTTGGTTTTAGAACAATCAAAACTAAATAAAACAAGCACACAAATAAAAAAACATATACGTCATTACAAATCAAATAAATAAAAAAAAAAACCTGATCATATTAACATTCATCGTAGGGATTATCATTGCTTACTACTGTTTACATACATCTTTACAGATATAAATGAATGCCATCTGACTGGGAATGTGTCATCTTTAACTTTTGCCCTTTCAGGCTATGTGCACACGTCAGGATTCTTTGCAGAAATTTCCTGAACAAAATCGGACTTTTTCTGCAGGAAATCCACATGCGTTTTGTTTTGCGTTTTTCTCGCGCATTTTTCGGAGGTTCCCAATGCATTAAATAGCGGGAAATCCACGAAAAATCCACAAAATTAATGAACATGCTGCGTTTTTTACCGCGATGTGCACAACATGTGCACAATAATTGCGGATTGCATTCTATTAATAGGATGCTTAATGGATGCAATTTTTTTGCGGTTTTATCGCGTTTTTCGCTATAAAAACGCGATGAATACGGAACGTGTGCACACGGCCTAAGAGATAATTTCTTCTTCATCTTGCTTGACTGCTCACAACAACAGTAATTTTGACCAGAGGTGCCCAAACTTTTACATGCCGCTGTATCATAATTGACTTATGTTTTTCCCTGACCAGGAGCTGTGGAAAATGCCGGCCATGAACTCGAGCAGCGCTACATGGTGAGATGCAGAAATTAACAGTATATAACGGGCACATTTATAAGATTATCTCAGCACGGGAACATTTTTTTAACACATCCAGCTTATTACAATACCAAAATCTATTCATTAAAATGTACTTTGTGAGACAAACGCTTTAACGTCTGTAGTAAAGACTGAAAATGAATAATTCATGATCAGACTCATTTGTGAGTAATCTGTGACTACTGGGTAGAGGATTTAGTGAACGCTTACAAGTTGCTGTTAAATCGGGGCCAAATGGTGCAGTTTTGGGGGTGTTTGACCACAACGTGTTACCTCCTTTTTAAGAAAAAAGTTTAAAACTGCGTATATACATAGTGTAAACTGACCATAATGGGATATTGCATCGTAATTATTACAATCTAAGTAACCCCAACATCACCATCCGTGTGCACCCACACTCACCATGTAGGAAGGGAATATTAAGACCCGTTTATGCTTGCCACATGGCCACTGGGGATCATCCAAGAGATTTGGATCGTACTCTGTGAAGTCTCCTATGTCACTACCTGTAAGGATGAACAATAGCAAGAAAGGCTAAGTTAATCAATCATGTTAGATTTGAAGCAATAATGTTTGAGCCTATATTCATTTATGATTGCCAAAAAGTACAATAGAAAGATGCAAAGGTGTGCACCAGCTCTGGGGAGCCAAACCACCTGGAAAAGTCAGTATGATATAAAGATGGGAATCGCCCTTTATGTTTATCACTGACAATGTGGCCCCTGGAAGAGAAAAGTAGGAGCACTTCTGTTATGGACCAAATGTCTAAGTTACTGAATTCCGGACTGGAATTTTGCATTTGCAGCTCTTGTACAAATATAGGTTTCCAGATTATTGTAGACTAGAAATAAAAAAAAAAAAAAAAAAACAGGACAGGAGGTAACAAGACTGAGACCAGGATCAAAATATACAGGATTCATGTCTAGTCGATTACCATGGGGACAGATGGGTCTACAGAGAAGATGTAGATGCAAAACAATAAGACGTTTTTTCAATAAAAGGATTTGTAAACGTTTCTTCATTTTTTTTTTTACCAGTTTAGCTGCAAAAGAGCAAAAAATGAATAGAAAAAAAATATGGAGAACTGCAAGCCTTTTTGGCCCTGTCATCTATGCATCTGACAGGTTCAAAAGTGACAATGTGAAGGTGCAGTGAGCAGGTAAACCAAAAATCTTCAAATAGAACCATACGCAAGAAAAAAGCCATACAAGCCTTTCTCCACAATATGAAGTAATAAACATTTCACTAATAAAGAACCTACAATGTGCAGATTAAATGTAACAAGTACAGAGAAGAGGCTGAAACCAATATCCCGAGTGTAATTCCATTCCCCGATATAGCATTGTAAGGTATGCCACTAATGTGATCCCATCACCTGTATCAATGCTCCCCTGGATACTGTTGGCTCTCCCCAGCGTAAGGTTACGATGACTTGCATTCCGAAACTGAGAGAAGGAGCATGTGGAGTCTATGGTGTTTCTCCGGGCTCCCAAGGCATTGGTTGGGTACAAAAACTGTGTATATGATACAGTCTGGGGGAAGAAACAAATGTCAGATGCCAACATTAAACATTTACACACAGGGTTGTCCTCCTTCCTGGCACTGCTATTCATGGTTATGCAGGATGGGTCTTGTTATGTAAAGAAACAGGAGATTTATTTTTTTAAGCAATTTTTAAAATGACCAATACATAATGAGACAACTTATTGGGAACAATCCAGACTTTCTGTTTACCACAAGCACTCGATATGGAGAATTGGTAAATTTCCATTCTCTTTATGCATTAATTATGACACTAGCACAACAGAACATTTAAGCATGGAAAATAGCTGACTGATTGCAATTTTATTATATAAAGACCTAAAGCTTTAACGTAAACGGCAAATTAACAAACACCTACAGAACTGTGTCTTCATACAGTAATGTACAAACGTTTTAGGCTGGTGTAGAAAAAAAAATGCCTTAAAAAATAAAATTGTTAATAGTTTAATTTTTGTCAATTAACACAATGGAAAGTGAATGAACAAAAAAGACAAATCTAATCAATATTCGGTGCGATTGCCCTGTGAATGTTGATAAAAAAAAAAAAAAACTATTAACACTTCTATTTTTGAAAGCATTCTTACTTTGCAGCATTTTTTCCGCTGGCTTAAAACAGCACAGCACTGTATATTTTTGAAAAAACTACACGCTGAAGCGTTTCTTCTTCAAATCACTCTGTAAGTAAGTGAGTTTTTATTTAGCTGATTTTTTTATTCATTAAATTGACTGGTAAGGACAGTTCATGGTTGGACTCATGACTGCAACCAATAAGTACAAACAAAAGAATACGGCTGTATGCAAGCACTGAATATATGACACCTGAACTGCATTACTGCTATACAGAATGCACTTAGAAAAGTGAAGGCGCATTAATTAGCCAATTCACGAGAGCCCATGAGCCACGACAAGGCATACCTCAATTTGAAGGGACCCTAACCTAATAGCATACCTGTCCCTGGCTAAAAGCCTACAAATTTAAAGTGCAGGTAGGATTCATCCCTAGGCGATGGGAGTAGTGCTCAGTCAGAGAACAATAAGAATATATCGTTTTATTACTAAAGAAATCCAGTGTTTTGTCTGGTTAGAAGCAGAATGAATTGAAACATTACTGAGATAAGAAGATTATAAAGGAAACGAAGATTCAGAGCCACAAACTACTAGGAAAAAAGAAAGTGGAACATTCCATCAGTTTTGGGATAACTGGTAAAGGGGCAGATAATCCGTTACAGAATAGTGGTGGCATCTAAGAGAGGAACATAATCTAAAGCCGCGGAGAATTGAGGTTCTCAATATATTCACATAATGTGACTCCCGGAAATGCTGCAGTCATTGTGAACGAGATACTTGCACATAATCTTACATGACCAGAGCGACCCACGGTTCCTTGTCTCATTCATTACTTGTCCCTTTTGTGACATAGAATATTAATGATTAAACCGTTAGATACCAATGTACCTGTGCGCTGTTACCGCGTACATCATGTACTGAGTGATATCGTAAATGACCTTGTCTGTAGAGGACGTGAGCACATGATCAGACACGGAAAGCTCTGGTCTCGCTTCTGACTGCACTAACTTCAGGGGAACAGTTATGTTACCCATATCCCCCATGTAAGGGGCACACCCACCCTGACAATAATAAAAGGGAGGTTTCAGGAATACAAAGGGATTAAGCTGATGGCAGGGAAAAAACTATTCCCCTGGTAATTTCCTTCCCCGCACAGTCCCAGTGGGTCTTGTTGAATTGTCCTGCAGTGATCGTACAGATGTACAGATGTACATGACCACCGAAGGCCTCGTGCCCATGACCGTAAAAATCGAACAAGTGCCAGCTATCATTTTAACAGACACTACTTGTCTCCCACGTTATTCTATGGGCCACACACATCTGATTTTTTTTTCTGGTTATCGGATCACACTCCACCATTCATATCTGTGAGTCCATGGGAAAAAAATCTGACTGCACTCTGATGACATTCAAGTGCAATTTGATTTTTATGGTATAACAGAACAGTGAAGATGAGGAATTCTTTTTTTCTTCTTCACATCCCAAAGTTTTGGATCAAACTCTGATCTGAGTGCGATTAGCATAAAATCGGACAGTTTCTCGAATGAGAGATAAACGGTCGTTTGACCCTAGCCTAATGCTGACATTAGCAGTGGGTGCTGGAGCGGAGGGGAAGTTACCGAGTAAGTAATGATTTATCTTGTACTTCTTCACATTTTCTGCCATCAACTCAATTCATTTTGTAAAGAAGCATTTCCATCCAAGTTTTTATCCTTTTAATATATTGCAGTCATCATATTGTGTGGCACTGTACACTTACAATTGCTCATTTCGTTCTTCTACCCAATTCATTTTTCTCTTTTCTATTAGGTCTATGACATCACGTAATTAAAAACTGACTACCTCCTGAACCCCATTGAAAACCTCAGGAATGTAATCATGGATGATGGATAGTCACAAGCCACCAAACAAAGAAGAACTGCTTACATTTTTGCGCCAGAAGCGGTGTGAAAAACTGGTGGAAAGCATGCCAAGATGCATGAAAGCTGAGATTAAAAATCATGGTTATTCCACAAAATATTGATTTCTGAACTCTTCAGATTTCTGAACTCTAGTATTGTTGTTTCTAAATGATTATGAACTTGCTTTATTTGCATTATATGCACTGGGTTTTTTGTGTTTTTTAACCATTTTTCTTTGTCAGAAAAAAAAATACAAAATGTATTGTTTGGAAATTTGCAGTAGTTTATAGACTAAAAGAACAATCTACATTTTACTCAAAAATATACCTATAAAGAGAAAAATCAGACAAACTGAACATTTTGCAGTGATCTCTTAATTTTTGCCAGAGCTGTATATAGAAACAGGAATTCTTTTTTTCCTGCATGAGTCATCATCAGAACTACAATTCTACATCAATGCAAAGTCCTTGGCAGCCCAGCTCCACCTCCTCTTCAATTCCTGACCTAGCTGCTCCGATCTTCCCCCATCCACAGACTTTGCAGTGATGTAGAATTGTAGTTCTAATGATAACTCACGCAGGGAAAAGAAACTACGTTCTACATAAAGCTTAGGAGGATTTTTCTAGTCTGTTTTTAATCAAGTGATGTCATAGATCTAATGGAAAAGAGAAGAAGGGAAAATGAGCAATGGCAAATACACAATGGCATATAGGATGATGACTGCAATATATTAAAAACTTGGATGGGCGTGCTTCTTTAATCCTTAAATACTCGCAGAAATTATGTCACCTTAGGTTGTAATCTGCTGATTTGTGTAGATGCCAGAGTTCAGACCCAGTGATAGCCTAGCCTAACAGTATGCCATCAAAAGTCCTATAATAGGAGTTCAGCTATCATGAGAAATACAATACACACCATCCGTAATACTGGGAACCTGACTACTGGATGTCATCGGGACACAGTCCCCAGAATGGTAGAGTTTATTCTGGGTGTTTATTGAGCGCCACAGTGATGAGTTACAATTCCCCATTTATGTCTGGTAGGAAATCATTATTACCAATGACTTATACAGGAAAAAAAGACAAATACAAAGAAACATTTAATATCATACCATAGTCAAAAGCCATGGTAATCAGAGTAAGTCAAAATTTTTCTACATAATCAAAATTTTAACGCATATTGAGGAGAGCCGAGAAAGCAAATGCAATGGGTACGATTGCAGACAAGATGGAAAAAATATGCAAAAAGTCATTCTCCAAACCAACCTGAGCGTATGAGGTGCTTTACAAGCAATGCTTACATTCTCACCTTCCCATCAGCTCCAAGCTCAACTCCTTCAAGGCCAAGAATCATTTCTCTTGTATTCATTCCACCGGAGGAATGTCGCTGCCTCGTACCTTCCAGTTTTATGTCCCTGTGAATGGCATGAACACAGTGAGAGACGGTTTAACCACCATCAATATCCAACAAGCAAGAAATATTAAGCTCAGCTAGTCAATTAATAAGTTGTTATATTATCAGACAAATATACTGTATATACACACAGGCGTGTTCTAAATAAACAGCTTGGCATTATTTGGTGGTGGAATCAGGTACTACTATTTCTCCAAAATCTCCCGTGAGCGTTTTTTTTTTAACACGACAGCACCTGGCTGTGAAGTCATTGGTTGGCAATTACAAAAGGAGCTGCTAGCAGCGGATCTTGATGATTTATATGCCCAAGTGCATTCAGCGTGGCCAGAACATTCCTCAAACATCAACCTCTTCCTGACTAAGTAATTTTCTGTTTTTGAGCTTTCGTTTCTTCCTCCTCTTGGCTCAAGAGCCATAAATGTTTTATTTTTTCTGTTGACAAAGACGTATGATGGCTTTTTTTCCCCCCAGACTTGCAGCAATGATCCAGGTGATTGACAGGTCTCTCCCATAGAGATCACCTATGGTACTAGGCTAGTGTCGCCTCTGGCTATGGTCACCAGCCGATCTTCAAAGTGTATTTTCGGAGAATCGCTGGTGCATTTTAGAGAGGCACAGTCTAGTTGCACGACTGCACAAATGAACTGATGCATTGAGAAGTAAAGAAATGTGGAAAAGATTGTGCAACTGGCCACCTGCAGAGTAGCAGCAGGTGGACTTTGTGAACGCTGACATGCTCAATTAGGTACAGGCAGAAAGCCATTCCATTGTGTAGTTCTACTGATTCACAGTCCTGCAAAGTAGTTTTGTTTCAAAATACAATCTTAAGAAGTAAAATGGCAATTCTTCCATTAATTCTAATGGAAGATTATGAATGAACATACAACTGGGTATTACCATTCTGCTCGTCTAAAAACTGGACCACTATATAGTATTATACCATCCAATCAGTGTAGGGCCATAACCTGCTTCAATCTCATTATGGGCTGTTTGTTCCCATCCCCATTAATCACAAGAAGTATCTAACTGAGGTCTTTAAGGGAATCTGTCAGCAGGTCTTTCCTATGTAATCTGAGGTAGAAGCTGAGACACTGAATTTAACAATGTCATGAAAAAAACAACACAAGAAATAGACCATAAAAGGGGATCACCCAAGGCAATGGATTAAATATGAAAATTACAAATTTTATTAGAATAACACTCATGGACATAGGAAACAACCACATGGAGCACACAATTAAAAGCATTTAAAATTGGTCACACATAGGACCTAGAAACATGAACAAATGGCCCATAATAGAACCCTCCTCCTAGATGCGATCCCTCCCCAAACGCACTGTAATGGCTAATAATAATATATAGTACAGTGTAAGATGTCTGCATGAACAGCACTATTGGAATATAGGGTAAAGCAACACAACCTAAGGAGTATAGTTGTAACCATGATATATAATGCACCAGCCTGTATATCATGGTCACAACTATACTCCTTAGGTTGTGTTGCTTTACCCTATATATGAGTGTTATTCTAATAAAATTTGTAATTTTCATATTTAATCCATTGCCTTGGGTGATCCCCTTTTATGGTCTATTTCTTGTGTTGTTTTTTCATGGCTTAGTATAGCATAGACCAGGTTGGATCCCCGTTTCCTATGTGGTGCCCCCGCTCTAGTTATTATGAATTTAACAATGTGTCACTTTTTTGGCTGTGTGCTGTTTACTTACAATGAAGGTTTTATCACTAGGAGATAAACTGTAGTAAGTTCATATGGGGACTGAAGAGACCTCGACTTGCTTGCTCACTGCTTAGTAAACCCAAATCAGATGGGCATGCCAAACTTGAGAAACTACCATCAGGGAGCCATAGTAATACTGGCCTTGGACTGGTTTAATGATCAGGGAGGAAAACAATGGGTCTCGAAAGAAAGGTCTCTTTCACCACTGGTACGGACTTCACTACTTTGGACCTCTAAGATACATCGTAACTGGACCAACTCCCTACCTTTTCTGACACGTGATCAACTTAAAATTTGGGAGTCCTCTATTTTGGCACAGAGTTTCTGAAACAGCCCCGGTCCCATGACCCCAGTGTTTGACAATCCAGAGTTTCCCCTGGATGTTGGATGACCCCTGACATGGTTTGTTATGCTTGAAAAAGACCTTCGGGTCGAAACGTTGTTGTAACATGGCTCAATAAAGTTCTAATTTGGAATATTACACCCGGATGGAGCGCTGGTTCTTTACTTGTTTATTAAAGCTGAGAGTAAGTCATGGTTTGCTTTGGATTGGGAACGGGAGATTGGGCTAGAGTTTTCTTTTGAGCAATGGAAAAAAGCTTTTTTTTTTTGTGTACCATGCTCCATATATGGGGTGGTCCACCAATTAAAAGACTTTGGAATAAAGTCTTTGAATGATGTCACCAGAAACCTTTGAATAAATTTCAAAGTAACCCACAGCTGGGCCTACTCTCAATGATCGCAGGCTCCTTCAGGAGCATCAAGGTAGGACTCCTAAAACATTGCATAACGGCCACTCATACTATCATTCCTAGGAAGTGGCATTTTCAGACAGCCCCAAATATCGGGGATTGGATAGATGAAACGGAATTCCTATGTAGGATGGAGAGGCTATCCACCATTACGACACAGCGTGAGGACGCGTTTTACAAAACATGGCAGGAATGGATTAGTTTTCGCGAATCGCCTGAATTCCTAACACTCTTGGAGACAAATTAGTGACGTAGGGTAGAACAAAGATGCAGTTAACACAAACGGAAGACATTCAACTCTCCTACTTCACCCCTCAGTTCCCTTCTCTCCCACCCCCCACTTTCTTCCGTCCTCTAAATCAGACACCCCCCATTTCCTCCTTTCTCTTTTTCCGTACTTTCTATTACCTACCTTACACGCTTTTCTTCTTTTCATTTTATTTTGTTTATCGTATGTTAATGATGATAAGGAATACGATACTCAAAACAGCATTATGGCAACGCTCCGGACAATCAATGAATGGTTATTGAGTGAATCCGACTCATGTAATGCGGTTATGCTTCACTTGATTATCTTGCTGTTTTACTTGACTGTTTTGCGGTGTTTGCTTTTCTTTGTCCTTGCATGGACACTTTTTACTTTTTGTATATTACATATGAAAATATTCAATAAAAACTGTTTAAGTAAAAAACTAGGAGATAATCACTGCTCCCAGTAAACTAAGTGATACATCGCTGGAATCAGGCTCACTTGCCCTATATATTTTGCTACTCTCAGATTAAATAGCAAAAAATCTGCTGACCTATTCTCTTTGAGGGCTCTTCAGATGATGATCGTTAATAATCATGCCCCATGACCAAATGATAATTCACCCATTTGTTGTTTGCATCTTCAGTACATCTGTTGAAGTAAGCAGCTCCGTAGTATGAAGGGAGAGCAGGGAAACAAACATCGCTTGTATCTTGTATGGCAACCTGTACGATTATTGAAGCATAAATGTAAGTAAATGAGTTTGGACCGACTTCCCTTTCTGCATTTGGAGATCTTCATTTTATCTGAGGCTGCCACAGCCGGAGTTACAGAAATGTAATATTGGTGGTGAATTGCTCTCTAATAATGCAATTCCGTGTAAACACCTTCCCGTTACAAGTGATTCATAGGAAAACTCTGTATTTATAAATTATATTCCTCTGATTTCATACATAGGAACGCGGCCTTTTTTATGTGAGCCTGTAAGTGTCAGTAAAGTATGAATGAATATACGTCGATTCACGAGAATTAATCTTGCAGGGAGGGAGTAACTGTGTTTCCAGCTCGGCCTTTGAAGGAAGACAGCAACGTTTGAGTAATTGTGACCCTGAAGAAATTGCATTAGATCCCATTACTTTCCAGTTCAGGAATGTGCGTCTGCTGAATTCTGCATGATTGCATTGTCAGTAATACACAAGAAAAAGATTATTTTTCACATTTTCAGACGGCTAGGAAAGTGTAAGGCTATATTCACACTTTGCGGATTTTGCTGCGGATCCGCAGCGGATTTGACCGCTGCGGATTCACAGCAGTTTCCCATGAGTTTAGATTACAATGTAAACCCATGGGAAACAAAAAACGCTGTGCACATGCTGCAGAAAAATCCGCGCGGAAACGCTGCGGATTACATTCCGCAGCATGTCACTTCTTTTCTGCGGATTTTCACCTGCTCCAATAGAAAAAACTGCAGTTGAAAATCCGCAGAAGAAAACGCAGTAAAAACCGCGATAAATCCGCAGTAAAAACCGCGATGGGTTTTCACTGCGGATTTTGCAATTCCGCTGCGGAAAAATCCGCAGTGGAATCTGCAAAGTGTGCACATAGCCTAAAGCACACACAGCAGGACAACGAGGCGCTCGCTGGTAAAGCTACAACATCAAGCAATTATTTATGAATTATTTAGGCCGTAGATTAAATATTTAGCAAACTGAACAAAACAGATAATTTAGCCATCCTTGCAAAAGAGCGAGATTGAGACATCGCTGTCACTGCAAAGGAGCCGAGACGTAAAAACCTTCAGAACAACTTTTTTGGTTTTAAGATTAAAGGAGTATTTAGAATTCGGGCCAACCATGCCATGAAGCGTCACATTCCCCTCAGAATGGCATTTACTCCCATGATCGGTGTCACAGAACAGTTCTTTACATTTCCGTAGGCCTGTTAGGACTTGTATGTGAAAAACTATTTTTCACAGACAGACCTCACAGCCATTATCGTGTATGGGGCAAGGAAACAGATGAAATTCGCCAATGCGAGTATCAGTCCGTGAAAAGAACTAGACCGCACTCAGACTCCATTAATGTGTCATCCGTTTTTCACTGAAGTTTGAGAAACCTCCATCGGATTTTTTTTTTTTATGAGGAAAACTGATAAAACTCTGACTAAACTCTGATGAAAATCTGATCTAAAACACTGATGAAAATCAGTCAGTATTTTGCATGTGAAAAAAATCATTGATGTCTGAATAAGGCCTGACATTGTATGATTGATGTGGATAAACACTTTGCTTCCAAAAGTCAGCCTGTGCCTAATTTGACATGTGTCTACGCACCCATGAAGTTTCGTAGCCATAAAGATAGCTATAGGCCCAACTTTCAGAGACAAATCAGAAAATGTCACTATAATATATAATATATATATGATATATATATATATATATTAAGGATCCATGAGATGGGACTAGGGCCAATCACTACACTGAAGGCACCGCTCCCCTCCAGCTTTAACACCAAGTACATGCACTTCTGGAGATGTTGGCGCTAAAGCTCAATATTAGGGCAGGGCCAGACAGAAGGTCATTTTCTGTGGAAATGAATGAGAGAGCTTGAAAAATTAAAAATACAACAAGGGATTCATTTATTTTTGGGGTCCAAGCAGCCAGACATAATAATGGGAAAATCCCTTCAAAAGGAAACATGCACCCAGCACAGAATTCCTTTAGATCAATGCTTCCCAAACTTCATTCCCCCATCACGTTGTGTTTTCAGGATTTCCTCAGTATTGCACAGGGGATTCAATTATTATGAAGGCATCGGGCACTGCCACATGTTCTCACCTGTGATACTAAGGAAATCCAGAAAATAAGATGTGTTGTGAGGACGGGGTTTGGGAAAAACAGCTTTAGATTATCGATACATGATCCAAAATGAACCCACAGAGTGGTCCTAAAATGAACCCACAGATTGGTCCTAAAATGAACCCACAGAGTGGTCCTAAAATGAACCCACAGAGAGGTCCTAAAATGAACCCACAGGGTGGTCCTAAAATGAACCCACAGAGTGGTCCTAAAATGAACCCACAGAGTGGTCCTAAAATGAACCCACAGAGTGGTCCTAAAATGAACCCACAGAGTGGTCCTAAAATGAACCCACAGAGTGGTCCTAAAATGAACCCACAGAGTGGTCCTAAAATGAACCCACAGAGTGGTCCTAAAATGAACCCACAGAGTGGTCCTAAAATGAACCCACAGATTGGTCCTAAAATGAACCCACAGAGTGGTCCTAAAATGAACCCACAGAGTGGTCCTAAAATGAACCCACAGGGTGGTCCTAAAATGAACCCACAGAGTGATCCTAAAATGAACCCACAGAGTGGTCCTAAAATGAACCCACAGATTGGTCCTAAAATGAACCCACAGAGTGGTCCTAAAATGAACCCACAGAGTGGTCCTAAAATGAACCCACAGGGTGGTCCTAAAATGAACCCACAGAGTGGTCCTAAAATGAACCCACAGAGTGGTCCTAAAATGAACCCACAGAGTGGTCCTAAAATGAACCCACAGGGTGGTCCTAAAATGAACCCAGAGTGGTCCTAAAATGAACTCACAGAGTGGTCCTAAAATGAACCCACAGAGTGGTCCTAAAATGAACCCACAGAGAGGTCCTAAAATGAACCCACAGAGTGGTCCTAAAATGAACCCACAGAGTGGTCCTAAAATGAACCCACAGAGTGGTCCTAAAATGAACCCACAGAGTGGTCCTAAAATGAACCCACAGAGTGGTCCTAAAATGAACCCACAGGGTGGTCCTAAAATGAACCCACAGAGTGGTCCTACAATGAACCCACAGAGTGATCCTAAAATGAACCCACAGGGTGGTCCTAAAATGAACCCACAGAGTGGTCCTAAAATAAACCCACAGAGTGGTCCTAAAATGAACCCACAGAGTGGTCCTAAAATGAACCCACAGGGTAGTCCTAAAATGAACCCACAGAGTGGTCCTACAATGAACCCAAAGAGTGATCCTAAAATGAACCCACAGGGTGGTCCTAAAATGAACCCACAGAGTGGTCCTAAAATAAACCCACAGAGTGGTCCTAAAATGAACCCACAGAGTGGTCCTAAAATAAACCCACAGAGTGGTCCTAAAATGAACCCACAGAGTGGTCCTAAAATAAACCCACAGAGTGATCCTAAAATGAACCCACAGGGTGGTCCTAAAATGAACCCACAGAGTGGTCCTAAAATGAACCCACAGAGTGGTCCTAAAATGAACCGACAGAGAGGTCCTAAAATGAACCCACAGGGTGGTCCTAAAATGAACCCACAGAGTGGTCCTAAAATGAACCCACAGAGTGGTCCTAAAATGAACCCACAGAGTGGTCCTAAAATGAACCCACAGGGTGGTCCTAAAATGAACCCACAGAGTGGTCCTAAAAAACTAACCAGATATGTAGAAGAAGTAAGCTCAATCCCTCCAGTTCCTAAACAAAATGTAACTTCCCTAACTCTAAGGGCTCGTGCTAACGGCCACATTATCTGTCAGAGTGCAATCTGGCAAAACAAAACATTGGATAACACCCGGACCACTAGTATGCTATGGGGCCGTGCACATGTACGATTATTTCTTCAGGCAGAGTCTGTCTGAGGAAAATAATCCCTGCATGCCCGAGTTCAATCAAGTATTCAACCATGCAATTCACTGAGTGTGTGGGAAACATCAGACTGCACTCAGATGACATGTAAGTGCAGTCCGATTTCCACCCTCTGATGATAAAAATGGAGAAGATGGGGAAACTTGAAGCTCCCTCTTCTCACAGTGTTGTCAGATTCTCTCATCCAAGCGAATTGGATCACACCATGCTGACGTGCTAATCAGAGTTTGATCAGAGTATCATTTGCATAATTGGCCCGGTTCTCTCAGATGACAGAATCTACGGCGGTGAAATGGTGACGGGGAAGAGGCGGCCTATGTCGCTGCGGCCTTGTTCTCAGACCCCACACTTCGATCGCTCAGCAGAGTTGTCATTCTTCCTAAATAATTAGAACATCTCCTTCAACAAATAAGAAATTCACACACTGTACATTCTGAAATCAATGAGATTTTATTGCTGCGGACCTGAGCATCATCGTGTTGCCGTGGTAACCTTACGTTGTGAATGTTTTCCTGCATTCTGACAACCCGTGAGTCACAGCCAGTTTGTTTATCAAGAAAACTTGACAAGCGATTGAGTCAGAATTTTTGTTCCCCTCTACAACCCACGTTAAGATATGAACAGCTATAAAATAACAGAAGGTAAAATTGGAATATTTTCATCTGCTTTCAATACCTGCAATAAGGATCTACCTATAACGTCTCCATAACTTACAGATTGGTGGGGGTCCGACTCCTGAGATCACCACCGATCGCTCAAGAAACTGCTCGGAAGAAGCACTGACCTTACACCTTTTTTTTTTTTTTTTTTATCGATTCATCGGTGGGTTTATTTAGGACCCGAACCCCTACCAATCTGCACCCTGATGTATGTCACAGAAATCATCTTTTTCTTTATTAGATATATACTCTTTAAAAACTGCATAGAAAGGGATTCTAAAATCGAATTTGGAAAAGCATAGCTATTGTAGTATGAATATGATTAACAATACAAGGATTCAATGAATGGATCAGCAGCTCCGATCATCTGCTGATTATTTTCTGCTACTTTTACTGTTCTGGATGTTTTATAGTTATATACACTGGAGACATTCTGAATATATTTTAGCTAATGCAGAAAAGACGCTCCAAGTGGCGTCTCGGAGATTCTGGCTCGTCGCGCAGTGATGAATGGACGCTGAAGATCTAAACCAATAAATGTATAAACTTGGTGCAACATTGGCTTCTCCAAAAATAATCACTCTCTTGACACAATTGGACTAAAGACCAACGCAAACAATATCTTAAAGAGTTATTAATCTTAAGAAGCATAAAGATAACGTATCTGATTATGGCTGAAACATGATTTATTTATACTGCATCATTTTAACAGGGGATGCCCAACTTTGGGGACAATTTTATTTAATTGTAGTTTTTGTTGCTTATAAGTAAATGCATTTATTTAGGGTTAAAAATTATATTTGCAATTGGGTTCCATTAAAATGTTGCAGTTTCGCTTTTATGGGGTCATTGTTTCACTACACATTAAACTTTGATGTGGTCTGAGGAGCTCAGTACAAGACATAGAAAAAGAATTGGAAACTCCCAGTCAGACAGTAGTAGGGAGTTGACTGGTGAATTCTCAGTTAACTCGTTCTGCAACCAGAAAAAGACGGTGCAACAAAGGCTATAGAAAGCAAACGGTGAAACATTTGTAATGAAACCCAGTTACAACATAATAACTTTTAGCCGGAAGTACATACATTTAAGAAAAAAAATGTCCCCAAAGGTGGAAAACCCCTTTAAATAATGCTTAACGAGTCCAGTATAGGTGTACCTACCCAACATGTGTACAGTCTCGATATGGCAACACAGAAAATATGCTGCAAAAGGATCTTCTTCCACTTAACAGAACGATTCTGTGAAATCAAGAGAACATTAATGTAAATCAAAAAGCAGAACAGGTCAATGGCAGTGATAGGGCACCACTACAATGCTTCACTGTGTGCCCGAACAATAGCAGTGTACTCTGGGCACGGAGAAGGGGCAGGTTTGTGGTTCAGGGTGCTGACCAGAGAACAATAATGTTGCCGGAATCCAGTCATCAGCAACTTGTGACCTTGGACATTTTGTTTATTTCTGTGTCTCTTACGCCAAAAATTACATTGTGGCTCTAGAAACTAAAACCAATCCATGTCCAAAGCTGTAAGAATTACATCATAAATCGATACAAGAAAATCCATGTTTCCTGCTCTATTGCATTGATATATTAGGCTGGCTTCACATTTATCCTCCTTTCTGAGCACTGCTTTGTGGTTTTCATCTAGATTTGTAAAAATGGGATTCACAAGAATCCTCAACAGAGCCATTCACTATAATTAGGCAGAGGGAGTCACGTTGGACACCAACAGGCCTCCGTTTCAGTGGTGTCTGCCACTGGTGTCTGTCCAGACCTTAAAAAGGGGCTTTTTTCATATATCACAATTAACCCATGGCCTTCAAATGTATAAGAAAATAATCAAGCTCTAACCACCCATTTATTACCTGCAGTGACTCCCAGCACCGCCTTTTCGATCCTCCACACCACTCTTTATCCTGCTACAGCGTTTATGTTCATATTCCTTATGTGACCACTGCAGCCAATCACTGGTCTCAGCAATATACAGCACAAGCCCTGCACTGATTGACTGCAGTGGTCACACAAGGTGTACAGACTAGCAAAGAGACAAACTGGAATTACAATTGGCTACGAACTATGACCTAGACATAATATGCATCCTATATGTATAGGTGGACTAAACTGTAGACTCTAAGAGCCAGTTAGACAGTTTCACAATTACAGTAAAATAGGGGTTAAACGGGAGTATTGGTACACTGATGAGACTTGAACCATTACAAGACTAAACTTTAGAAGATACATGATCACTCTGTCATCTGTAGATTTATAGGTACGGAGTTATGGTGTTTATAGCCCATTTGTCACCTTTTGTGTGCTTAACACTGCATCTATATAGCTTCAGTTTTAAGAGCACCAAAGGTGACAAATGGGCTATAAACGCCATAACTCCGTACCTATAAATCTACAGATGACAGAGTGATCATGTCGCATGTCTGCGTCACATTACATCAAGATGGTAATGTCGCCTCACAACATCAGAGGAAGCATGACTCATGCGAAACGGCTGTGAGCCAAATTTTGCCTCAACATTCCTGTTATTTATGGAACCGCAATAAAAGAAACTTTTTAACGCCAAGTAGTGAGTGCCCCGTTCGTCTAGCTTTACTAGCCCCAGACTTATGTTGCATCCACATCGAATAACTGTTTTACAAAAAACTACTATGCTTCTTATTATTCTGCTGGGAACCTTGGCTTCCAGCAGCTTGAATAGATAACAATGAGGCTCAAGAAAGAATAACACAATCTACCTGGTTCTGGAGATTACATACAGAGGAAATGTGCCTGTGGTGTTACCTGCCACTCCTCGTGTCGTGCTGTCTCATGTTCTTAATAAAATGAACCTTCTTAAAGTTCTTTGGTCTGGGAGAACCGGACAGAGTCCGACATCTGAAAAATAAGTCAATTAAAGCCTGAAGTGAGATCTTACATGCCGTCTCCGAACAAAGACAGGAAGGAAAAAAAAAAATCATACAAGTGTCTGCAGTCTAGTCACATTTCACAGACAGCATAAGTGCAAAGCACAAAGCCACTCGGGACAGGAGGGAACAATCAGAATTCGCCAACATTGTAATATTGTCACTAATGGGCAAGGATTTTCCTTGTATTCACTGCGAGGGCTTCACAATAGACAATGAAAAACATGTTTAATAATACATAAAATTAAAAGGTTTTTTGTTATAAAATAAAAGTACGATTCCCGTGTTCCATTATTTAAAGTGAATAGAATAAAGCATTTTCATATAATGATACACCAAAATGTGATACCGGTGTAATTATGGCAGGTAATTCTGCGAATGACCGTTAAATCTAGGTCTTGGTTACGCTGTAAGTCAATGATTGAGGTCACAAGTTCCTTTTGGTCCTAGTGTATCGACCCCAAAGGCTTTAATGATAGCAAAGAAAACGGCAACTGGTGTTCAGGACACAAAGGACTGTCCATCTATCGGTTGGGGCGAAGGAGCTTAAAGAGTAACCAATGTTCTAATTGTTGTTTCATAAATCAAAGCTAAACATGAAAATAAGCAACTCTGTAATATTTCCAATCAGCAAAAAATTTACTTCTTTATCCTCCTGGATTGTTCATTCACTCCCAAATCAAGAATAAAACCTGTGCTCAGTGAAGACAGACTTCAGCCTTTCACCGTACTGACAGAAGATGGCTGTTGGTGCTCATAGAATTCTATGGAGAAGGCGGAGAGTTTGAGGAGCTAGAGGCAGACAGAGGCTGCAAGTTCTCCTGAAACCACAGGCTCTCCATGGAACTTTATGAGCGTCATCGGCCATTTTTCCAAGTGATGAGAAAATCTCTTGTCTTAAGACAAATTTTACCCTTGAATTGAATATGCAAATTGTCTCTTCAGAGAGGAAGAGCGCTAGTGCCACCTATTTGAAGTAACAATCCTAAAAGCCATCATCAACCCTTTAATGAGCCTTAAGTCATATCGCAAGGCTCATTAAAGGGATGATATTGACTTGCTACTTCCAATAGGTGGCACTAGAGTTCAAGTCCTCTTCCTCTCTGAAGAGACAATTTGCATATTTAATTTCCCAGAGGAGCATGCGAGGTATTTAAGTCTCCTCACACTGGCATGCCACACCTGACTTGTCACTCTCCAAAAGGAGAAATCTTATCCCTTAGATCCCTTGAATTGAGAATTCTTGGAATGAATGATTAGTCCTGAAGGAGAAACAAGCAGATTTCTCCCAGAAGATATATTACAATGTTTCTTATTTTCACAAGTACCGTTTACTAGGCCTCTTTCACACTTCAATCTTTTGGCGTCAGTTTGAATCCGCCGTTTTCATCAAATAGCGGATCCGCCATTTTTTTGGGGCGGATCCGCTATTTTCCCATAGACTTGCATTAGCGACGGATTGTGGCGGATGGTTGTCCGTTCCATCCGCCATGTGACAGATCCGTTGAAATTTGGTGGACGTCATCTAGACATTGACGGACATTGCAACGTTTTTTGTCTGCGCCGAAATGGCGGTTCATGACGGATCCGTCGCGTCCGCCATTTCCTAGAATGGCCACTTATGGGCGACGGATCTGTCGCGACCGTCATTTGGCGGATCCGTCACCCCAATCCGCTTTTTCAATTGAGCATGCTCCAAAAAGTAGATACGTTTCCCAGATACACGGATGCATCCAAAAAACGGATCCGTTAGAACCGTTTTCTCAACAATTGTGACGGATCCGTCACGATGTCGGAGCTAACTGACGCCAAACAACTGAAGTGTGAAAGAAGCCTAAGAGCTGGAACATTTTAAAAGATGATAACTCTTCAAGGCCCCCATACAAAGTAGATAGAAGCCAGCAGAATCCGTCTTTTTCAGTGGAGTCAGTCGACTAATGTGTATGGAAGCCTCTCGACTCACCACCAACAGATGAACTTCAATGGCAGATCCTTTTTTTCCCCCGTGGAGATAAGTTGCTGCCAGAGGAGTTTGGCAGAGGCTGAATTGGGTGTTTCAGTGTATGGGGGAGTCATAAGAGATGGCGGTCATTTGAATGATCATGTTTATGGCAAGCTTTCAAGCTTTTTTTCCAGCCATCATACACATTCAAGCGTGTGGTTTTTAAAAAGTTCTGAATTATACTGATAATGGAGTACTGTAGAACAGTAAAACAGGTTGCATATCCTAGGAATACCAGGGGACCCAGAAATCTCAGAGAAACTGGAGTTTGGGGAACTTCTCTTTAAAAAGAAAAAAAAACAACAAAAACCTTTACTGTGCGGCTAAAACCCAAAGCCTACCGGTAAATAGCCTGTGTAATCAAAGAAAGTTGATGTACATCCCAAGAAAAGATAAAGAAGTTTAATGTAAAGCGCCATGGAATAAATGGCGCTATAATAATAAATAATAATAATAATCACTTTTCCACCGAATGACCTCTATAATTGTGAGATGCACCAGATACACCAAAAATTACAAATGAGAAAATAGAAAGAATAGGAAATATACCTCCGTAAAGGAGCATTTTCTTCAATGTCTTCAAGTGTTTCCAGTGAAGACCGCTGAGAGATCAGACGTCGCCTATGGAGAAAACAATGCAATATATTGTTAAAAAGGATAATAAAAATCAATGACAAGTGAAATATTAGTGACAGAACAATCAGGAATAAGAAGGAAGATGACGATACCCAGTGTAGCAAAGCAGTGTCCATCTTTTTTTTTTTCAACATTATAGACCACTCACTGGTCATACATGAAGAGGAATCGGTCCGTTTGAATGCGGACAGTTCCCATGAATTCTCACGGGTTACATAAAAGGAAACAGTCATCATAAAAATGTTGTACATTATTCTGGTAGGTTGTTACAGAGCAGGAGGAGCTGGGCAGATTGATATATAGTTTACTGGGAAAAGATGTACGGTAATATAGATCATATTTTACTTACATAAACCCGTACTCATTCTTGGCTCTGAAGTCCAGTGAGCGGTCCTAATCAATGACCGATCACCTCCAGTCACAGATTAGCACCGCCCACTGGGCCTCTGAGCCAAAAATGAGCAAGAATTAAAATGATATAAAGTTTAATAGGAAAAGATTCAGTATAAATTATATTCAATTTGCTTAGCTCGTCCTGCTCTACAACATGATGCTGGCGGATCAGACTGCTTGTTCATTGTGAAAGGTTCCCTTTAAACACCTAAACTAATTCCTTAAACAGGTTTTCCCACTAACAAAGTATTTTTAATCAAAAGCTCTTTGAATAATAAGTTCCATGATTGAATGTGCTTACTTTTTTTTCCTGTGCTGCGACAATCTTATAAATGTGCCCCTGCTGTGTACTGTGTAATGGCTGTGTCTGCCCGTGTAAGAACATGGTCTGTACGTAGCATAGCTCCTGGCCAGGGAGGGACACACAAAAAATAAAAGAGTATACAGACAGGACAGCAAGGGGTCGCAGTTGATTCTTTCTGTGAGGTAAAACATTTCCCTACCTGTTTTAAACAATGTTTTACCTCAAAGAAAGAATCAGCTGTGACCTGTGCTGTCCTGCCTGTATCCTCTCTTTTGCTTCCTCTCCTGCCCAGGAGCTGGGGTATGATCAGACCATGTTCCTGTACGATCAGACACAGTCATAACACAGTATACAGCAGGAGCACATTTATAAGATTATCTCAGCACAGGAACATTTTTTTTTAAACACATCAAATTGTGGAATTTAATATTCAAAGATCTATTGACTAAAATTTTGATGAAAATTAACTTTGTTCCTAGGAAAACCCCTTTAAAGAGCCTTTTACCAACATTCCAAATACTCCAAGATCATCTTACAAAGCACTGTTGGCAGTATATTGTAAACTTGCAGAATATGCTGTAGCAGTAGTGGAGATGATTAGGGGATATCGTAGAGAAGAGGCTCCTGATCGTAGAGAAGAGGCTCCTGTGTTAGGCTATGTGCACATGTTGCGGAATGGGGTGCAGAATTTTCTGCACAAAATCCGCATCTCCTGGCAGAAACCGTAAGTGCAGATTTGCCGCGGATTTTATGCGTTTTTTATGCGGATTTTGTGCGGTTTTACCACTGCGGATTTCTATAATGAAAGGGGGCAGAAACGCTGCAGATATGCACTTCTTTTAAATCCGCAGCGTTTCCGCCTGGATTTTTCCGCACAGCTTTTTTTTTCCCCATTGATTTACAGTGTACTGTAAATCACAGTGCGGATCTGCAGCGTTTCTGCGCGGAAAAATCCGCTGCGGATCCGCACTAAATCCTCATCGTGTGCACATAGCCTTATTGTGCACTAACCGCTTGAACTACCCACATGACATTATTTTTTTGTAAATCGACAGTTGCTTTTTATTTAATTGACGGGAGGATCCAATATACAATCGTGACATGAGATTAAATACTAGATTATTAAACTTTCTGTGCATCTTTCCACAAAGCATACAATCCATTTACTATATAAAATTCATTTTTAATACAATTCTCCAATCATTTTATTATAATTATTTGTTACTCCGCACCTCCATTTATATTGTGTGGTGTGGCTACAAAGAACAGTACGATGATCTATCATAACCAGTCATCCGCTTTATTTCGGCAGCACGGTGATGAATTCGTAAGACCTTTATTATGTGGGAGTACAATACTCATTACTTTTTCCTCTGTTAAATGAGAAGGTGAAGACAAATTTGTTTTGAGTTGCACTTGTGAAGTGAAGCAGGAGACAGATCTGATCCAGACAAAACTTGACAAATGGCCAGTCCTTCCAGTACACGTCTGTATTTTGCTCCCACTCGTACAGTCCCGTCAACACATGCTTTCAGATCCACTATGTACACTGGTGACAATTAAGTGACTGCCAATGACTGGATGTAACATTACGGCTGCCAGCTTTTGTTTTTTTTAATTCAGGCGATGCCTGTAACCTTTTCACGGTAAAGCTCCAGCTCAACCTACATAAAACACAATAGGAGAGCCAAAAGTCTGATGTAATATTAGCAATAGATGTGGAAGCACGGTTACATAAGGTGACTTCCATTTAAAGGGACTTTAAACTTAAGGGCTCTATTATATCCATTTCAATACAGTTAATTATTTTCAGTAATCAGCCATTTGAGGCTGAGCTAAAGCAGATTGTCAAGGTATTAAATAGGAATTCTGACAGTATGTCCAGGAAAATGTCGGCCTCAGCAATCACTGCTTTATGTCACATTTTATACATACGATTAATATGAGACGCGCTTTTAGAAAGGTTTCATCGGTTTGAAGTTCCTTAAAAATTGTGATCTTGCAAAAATGTATCCAAATCTCTATTATTTATTGTGTCCATTTATATCAGTATGTCTTTAGTGTGGGAGGAAACCCACGCAAACATGTTGTGATGATGACCGTGGCAAGATTTAAACCCAGGACCCCAAAGCAACAGTGCTACCCTCCGTGCTGCTCTACAAACTGTGCACGCAAATAAATACAATTATTAATGTTTTCTGTTGTTCTTCTTCCAACTCCTGGAGCACTTGAATACTCCATGCATGACATGTACAGATGTTGTACACCCGGGTAATAATAGCAGAGCACAGTGCTAGCTTCTATAAAGAAAAAAAAAAGGATTGTCTTCTTTATCAAATAATACCCATAAGATAATGCAGGAAGATCTTGTTAAAACATTATGAACAGCTAACAAAGTTTGATATGTCAGAATTCAGGATTTATTTGCGATAAAAATGCTTCTTGTATTCTTCGCACAACATTGTGACATGGCCTCAAAACAACAAATAAAAGAAACTGCAACATTGATAACCAAACTTATTGGCACAAAGTAAGACAACTAACTACATGGTGCAAATTCATTAAGGAGTAAGATGTGCCCAATTCATTCAGAGATGCATGCCACTTAATGAACTAAGCGCATCTTCCAAGTGCCGTGCACCTTCAGGAGAAATGTTACCGTAATCCAGTCCTGGACTAGAGTACATTTCTTAAGTACGGTAAGTTACTGCCGAAAGTTTTCATAAATTTAAAGGGTTTTACCACAAAGAAAGTGCATTTTAAATCAATAGATCTTTAATTATTAATAATAATAATAATAATAATAAATCTTCCTGTGCTGAGATAATCTTATAAATGTGCTCCTGCTACGATCACTGCTGATTCTTTTGTTAGGGTGGTCTGTCAGACCCTCAGGGATATTGGATGGCTGCCAGATATGAGGATGCTCCAGAGCAATGATGGACAGAGACAGACGTAATCTGTTTCAGAGGCCATAAGGTTTAATGGTTACATGCAGTTATATACCCTTCTACCCTTTTCGTGCGCGAATCAGCTGTTTATTACATATGAGACCATCATTAATTCATCAGGTAATTTCCACATTAACAGGTAACCTGCGGACAGGCACGTACTGTCTTAAAGTTCATCTAACCTCACCCTTGTCAGCAATTCTAATTGATAATCAATAGTCAGCAGAATGACTTAGCAAAGCTTGGACATGTCCGGGCATATTCTGTTAGACTAAGAAATATATACCGTATGTGGATTATAAGAATATATCAAGGTGGTCCCTGATTTCCCCATCACTTTCTGTGAGGTAAAACATTTTTCTGCCTGTTTTTAAACAATGTTTTATCTAAAAAAAAAAAAATCATCTGCAATCCCATAACGTAATGTCTGTATACTCTGGGGGGTTCTATATATTTGAACCCCCAAAAAGTGACACAATTTTCAATACTGAATCCCTCAAGGTACTCAAAATTGCTTAGGAGTAGTTAATTAACCCTTCAGTTGCTTTCCAGGAATTAATGCAAATTGACATGACAGGAATGAAAAAATTTATTTTTACCACCTAAATTTTGATAACTTCTGAATAGGCAGCTATAGCCGGCAGACTTTAAGGCTGTTATTTGGCAATGAGTTGCCATGTCAAACATCAGGACCACACGATCAAGATCTTTGGGTGCCAATGGGGTTGAAGAGGGAACCAACACACTGTTAACCATCTAGATGCTGTAGTTACTATTGACAGCAGCATTCAAGGGGTTAAATGACCATATTCGGTGCCAACACTGATCGTGGCTGATGCAAGTTGTCAGATATAGTGTACAGCCGACAGCTGCTGGATTGTCACCCGTTGGAAGATGCTAGTCTCTTATATCATAGGTCAGTTAGAAGACATATTGGTGGTCACTAAGGGGTTAAACTCATCCAATTGTGGAAAATATTATTGTTCAAAGATCTATTGATTAAAATTAACTTTGCAGGAAAACTCAACATATTGTCATAGCTGGCCAGGACTGATATGAAATTGCCAAAAGTCACTATATTTTGCGCAACTTACATGTTGCACTAAAATATTGAGACTTATTGAGGTATTAAAACCTTAATCAAAGCGGCCACTTTGTCCCCAAAAATGCACAAAAGAGCCAACTCTAGGAACTGCATGCATTTAGGAAACAGAGCTTGTCTCCTGCCCTGGTTCTCTTATGTTCACTCCTATCAGAATGATGAAAATGGCCAAGAACGCTATGAACATTGCAAATTCTGTGGATATGCTGTAAATGCACAAGATAGGAATATCACTTTAAAAATAGAAATGGTAGAATACTTAGTATAGAAATTGTTCTTTTTTCCAAGTACATCACAATTACATCACTGCAGTGTGGAAGTAAAGTAAAAGGGGTGTATGGCAGCTTTTCTTTTTCAGTTATTTGCCTATTTACTAACGGTTATAGAAACCCTTTATATGTTAAAGAAAAAAAAATCAACATGTCCAACATGCTGACTTTGCATTATATGGGTCCATCACTAGAATTCTGAAAACAAATCAGCAATGTTTTTCAAACACAGAATTTTCTATTCTCCAAATGCAGCCAAGATAGCAAATGGTCTCCTTATCATTGAGAACTTATCACTCTACATTTCCCTGGAGATAGTACACAGGAAAACAAGACACAAATTGCATATTTCCTAGATATAATTACACTGGATATATTTGTGTGTACACACTATATTTAGCTCTTGTCCTGATAAGAGTAAATGACCGAGTTCAACAACTTCACAAAGTTTGTAACATCGTTGTTTTGTGTCATAGCGGAAGAAAACAAACCAATTTTGGCTCAATGCCCTGGCTGTTCAGGTAATACATTGAAAGAAAAGGTCAAATGGGTAAAGCAGAGTTCAAGAGTCCAAAACGGAAAATTACGGAGTGCTCTACAGTCTTGGCTACAGTCACGGTGGACATACCAAATATTGAACTACTTAAAATACAAATCAGGCATCACTTGACCGCCACCTTTAAAATATTATCTTAGTAGAACAATGCATAATGAAATTTACCTTATTATATGACAGTCAACCATATAGCAATACATGGTCTCCAAGTTTTGCAGTGGCTAAGATGTTGGTGGAGCACAGTCCTGACAAGATATCACGTTGGCTACTGAAGTGGAAAGACAAAATTCCACATTTCATGTATATTTGTGGTCAAATACTAGAGAAATATAAGTTAATAACATAAAATAAATCATCATTTCCTCATGTAACATGCATTACACTTCTACCAGGGTACCAACGTCATTTATTTCTGCTCCTCAATACGCCTGAAAAAATTCATTTTTCTATATGCATGCTGCCTACAGTCATGGACAAAAATTTTGAGAATGAGAGAAATATTAATTTTTCCAAAGTCTACTGCTTCATTTTTTCTAATGGCAATTTGCATATACTCCTGAATGTCAGAGTGATCAGCTTAACAGCAATTACTGTACTTGCAAAGTCAATATTTGCCCAGAAAATGAACTTTAACCCCCAAAACACATTTCAACATCATTGCAGTCCTGCCTTAAAAGGAGCAGCTAACATCGTTTTAGTGATTGATCCATTAACACAGGTGTGGGTGTTGATGAGGACAGGGCTGGCAATCAGTCATGATTAAGCAAGAATGACATCACTGGACACTTTAACCCCTTCCCGACCTGTGACACAGCGTATGCGTCATGAAAGTCGGTGCCAATCCAACCTGTGACGCATATGCTGTGTCACAGAATGATCGCGTCCCTGCAGATCCGGTGAAAGGGTTAACTCCCATTTCACCCGATCTGCAGGGACAGGGGGAGTGGTAGTTTAGCCCAGGGGGGGTGGCTTCACCCCCCCGTGGCTACGATCGCTCTGATTGGCTGTTGAAAGTGAAACTGCCAATCAGAGCGATTTGTAATATTTCACCTAAAAAACTGGTGAAATATTACAATCCAGCCATGGCCGATGCTGCAATCTCATCGGCCATGGCTGGAAACACTTTTGTGCCCCCCACCCCCACCCCACCGATCTCCCCCCCCAGCCCTCCGATCTGTGGTCCGCTCCCCTCTGTCCTGTGCTCCGCTCCCTTGTCCCCCTGTCTGCGCCCCTGTGCTCCAATCCCACCCCCGTGCTCCAATCCACACCCCCTGCACACCGATCCACCCCCCCTGCACACCGATCCACCCCCCTGCACACCGATCCACCCCCCCTGCACACCGATCCACCCGCCCGCACACCGATCCACCCGCCCGCACACCGATCCACCCCCCTGCACACCGATCCACCCCCCTGCACACCGATCCACCCCCCCGCACACCGATCCACCCGCCCGCACACCGATCCACCCCCCATGCCCTGATCTCCCCCCCCCCTTATACTTACCTAGCCTCCCGGGGTCCGTCCGTCTTCTTTCCTGGGCGCCGCCATGTTCCTGGGCCGGCAGATTCGTTCCAATGTGAAGTTTGATCACTGTGATAAAACCTATCACAGTGATCAAAGTAAAAAAACAGTAAATTACCCCCCCCCCTTTGTCCCCCATAGGTAGGGACAATAATAAAATAAAGAATTTTTTTTTTTCCCCCACTAAGGTTGGAGTTAGAACTAGGGTTAGGGGTAGGGTTAGGGTTAGGGTACGGTATGTGCACACGTATTCTGGTCCTCTGCGGATTTTTCTGCAGCGAATTTGATAAATCCGCAGTGCTAAACCGCTGTGGATTTATCGCGTATTTACCACGGTTTTTCTGCGCATTTCACTGCGGTTTTACAACTGCGATTTTCTATTGGAGCAGTTGTAAAACTGCTGCGGAATCCGCAGAAAGAAGCGACATGCTGCGGAATGTAAACCGCTGCGTTTCCGTGCAGTTTTTCCGCAGCATGTGTACAGCGATTTTTGTTTCCCATAGGTTAAATTGAAATGTAAACTCATGGGAAACTGCTGCGGATCCGCAGCGTTTTCCGCAGTGTGTGCACATACCTTTAGAATTAGGCTATGTGCACACGGTGCGGATTTGGCTGCGGATCCGCAGCGGATTGGTCGCTGCGGATTCGCAGCAGTGTTCCATCAGGTTTACAGTACCATGTAAACCTATGGAAAACCAAATCCGCTGTGCCCATGGTGCGGAAAATACCGCGCGGAAACGCTGCGTTGTATTTTCCGCAGCATGTCAATTCTTTGTGCGGATTCCGCAGCGTTTTACACCTGTTCCTCAATAGGAATCCACAGGTGAAATCCGCACAAAAAACACTGGAAATCCACGTAAAATCCGCAGGTAAAACGCAGTGCCTTTTACCCGCGGATTTTTCAAAAATGATGCTGAAAAATCTCACACGAATCTGCAACGTGGGCACATAGCCTTAGGGTTAGGGTTGGAATTAGGGTTGTGGTTAGGGTTGTGATTAGGGTTATGGCTACAGTTGGGATTAGGGTTAGGGGTGTGGGGGTTAGGGTTAGAGGTAGAATTGAGGGGTTTCCACTGTTTAGGCACATCAGGGGGTCTCCAAACGCAACATGGCACCACCATTGATTCCAGCCAATCTTTTATTCAAAAAGTCAAATGGTGCTCCCTCACTTCCGAGCCCCGACGTGCACCCAAACAGTGGTTTACCCCCACATATGGGGTACCAGCATAGTCAGGACAAACTGCGCAACAATTACTGGGGTGCAATTTCTCCTGTTACCCTTGAGAAAATAAAAAATTGCTTGCTAAAACATCATTTTTGAGGAAAGAAAAATGATTTTTTATTTTCACGGCTCTGCGTTGTAAACGTCTGTGAAGCACTTGGGGGTTGAAAGTGCTCACCACATATCTACATAAGTTCCTTGGGGGGTCTAGTTTCCAAAATGGGGTCACTTGTGGGGGTTTCTACTGTTTAGGCACACCAGGGGCTCTGCAAACGCAACGTGACGCCCGCAGACCATTCCATCAAAGTCTGCATTTCAAAAGTCACTACTTCCCTTCTGAGCCCCGACGTGTGCCCAAACAGTGGTTTACCCCCACACATGGGGTATCAGCGTACTCAGGAGAAACTGGACAACAACTTTTGGGGTCCAATTTCTCCTGTAACCCTTGGGAAAATAAAAAATTCTGGGCTAAAAAATTATTTTTGAGGAATGAAAACGTATTTATTATTTTCACGGCTCTGCGTTATAAACTTCTGTGAAGCACTTGGGGGTTGAAAGTGCTCACCACATATCTACATAAGTTCCTTGGGGGGTCTAGTTTCCAAAATGGGGTCACTTGTGGGGGGTTTCTACTGTTTAGCCACATCAGGGGCTCTGCAAACGCAACGTGACGCCCATAGAGCATTCCATCAAAGTCTGCATTTCAAAACTTCACTACTTCACTTCCGAGCCCCGGCATGTGCCCAAACAGTAGTCTACCCCCACATATGGGGTATCACCGTACTCAGGAGAAACTGGACAACAAATATTGGGGTCAAATTTCTCCTGTTACCCTTGGGAAAATTAAAAATTGCGGGCTAAAAAATCATTTTTGAGAAAAGAAATTTTTTTTTTTATTTTCATGGCTCTGCGTTATAAACTTCTGTGAAGCACTTGAGGGTTCAAAGTGCTCACCACACATCTAGATTAGTTCCTTTGGGGTCTAGTTTCCAAAATGGGGTCATTTGTGGGGGATCTCCAATGTTTAGGCACACAGGGGCTCTCCAAACGCGACATGGTGTCCGCTAATGATTGGAGCTAATTTTCCATTTAAAAAGCCAAATGGCGTGCCTTCCCTTCCGAGCCCTGCCGTGCGCCCAAACAGTGGTTTACCCCCACATATGGGGTATCTGCGTACTGAAGACAAACTGGACAACAACATTTATGGTCCAATTTCTCCTATTACCGTTGGCAAAATAGGAAATTCCAGGCTAAAAAATCATTTTTGAGGAAAGAAAAATTATTTTTTATTTTCATGGCTCTGCGTTATAAACTTCTGTGAAGCACCTGGGGGTTTAAAGTGCTCAGTATGCATCTAGATAAGTTCCTTGGGGGGGTCTAGTTTCCAAAATGGCGTCACTTGTGGGGGAGCTCCAATGCATAGGCACACA
Organism: Ranitomeya imitator; assembly: GCF_032444005.1. Lineage (NCBI taxonomy): Eukaryota > Metazoa > Chordata > Amphibia > Anura > Dendrobatidae > Ranitomeya > Ranitomeya imitator. The sequence continues at coordinate 399,441,919 of NC_091287.1, read as the reverse complement.
GGGGCTCTCCAAACGCGACATTGTGTCCGCTAACAGTTGGAGCTAATTTTTCATTCAAAAAGTCAAAAGGCGTGCCTTCCCTTCCGAGCCCTGCCGTGTGCCCAAACAGTGGTTTACCCCCACATATGAGGTATCGGCGTACTCGGGAGAAATTGCCCAACAAATTTTAGGATCCATTTTATCCTATTGCCCATGTAAAAATGAAAAAATTGAGGCGAAAAGAAATTTGTTGTGAAAAAAAAGTACTTTTTCATTTTTATGGATCAATTTGTGAAGCACCTGAGGGTTTAAAGTGCTCACTAGGCATCTAGATAAGTTCCTTGGGGGGTCCAGTTTCCAAAATGGGGTCACTTGTGGGGGAGCTCCAATGTTTAGGCACACGGGGGCTCTCCAAATGTGACATGGTGTCCGCTAAAGAGTGCAGCCAATTTTTCATTCAAAAAATCAAATGGCGCTCCTTCCCTTCCAAGCCCTGCCGTGCGCCCAAACAGTGGTTTACCCCCACATATGAGGTATCGGCGTACTCAGGACAAATTGGACAACAACTTTCGTGGTTCAGTTTCTCCTTTTACCATTGGGAAAATAAAAAAATTGTTGCTGAAAGATCATTTTTGTGACTGAAAAGTTAAATGTTCATTTTTTCCTTCCATGTTGCTTCTGCTGCTGTGAAGCACCTGAAGGGTTAATAAACTTCTTGAATGTGGTTTTGTGCACCTTGAGGGGTGCAATTTTTAGAATGGTGTCACTTTTGGGTATTTTCAGCTATATAGACCCCTCAAACTGACTTCAAATGTGAGGTGGTCCCTAAAAAAAATGGTTTTGTAAATTTCGTTGTAAAAATGAGAAATCGCTGGTCAAATTTTAACACTTATAACTTCCTAGCAAAAAAAAAATGTTGTTTCCAAAATTGTGCTGATGTAAAGTATACATGTGGGAAATGTTATTTATTAACTATTTTGTGTCACATAACTCTCTGGTTAACAGAATAAAAATTCAAAATGTGAAAATTGCGAAATTTTCAAAATTTTCGCCAAATTTCCGTTTTTATCACAAATAAACACAGAATTTATTGACCTAAATTTACCACTAACATGAAGCCCAATATGTCACGAAAAAACAATCTCAGAACCGCTAGAATCCGTTGAAGCGTTCCTGAGTTATTACCTCATAAAGGGACACTGGTCAGAATTGCCAAAAACGGCAAGGTCTTTAAGGTCAAAATAGGCTGGGTCATGAAGGGGTTAAAAGGAGGCTGGTACTTGGTATCATTGTTTCTCTTCAGTTAACCATGGTTATCTCTAAAGAAACACATGCAGCCATCATTGCACTGCACAAAAATGGCCTAACAGGGAAGAGTATCGCAGCTACAAAGATTGCACCTCAGTCAACAATCTATCGCATCATCAAGAACTTCAAGGAGAGAGCTCCCATTGTTGTCAAAAAGGCTCCAGGGCGCCCAAGAAAGACCAGCAAGCGCCAGGACCGTATCTTAAAACTGTTTCAGCTGCGGGATCGGACTACCAGCAGTGCCGAGCTTGCTCAGGAATGGCAGCAGGCTGGTGTGAGTGCTTCTGCATGCACTGTGAGGCGGAGACTCTTTGAGCAAGGCCTGGTTTCAAGGAGGGCAGCAAAGAAGCCACTTCTCTCCAGAAAAAACATCAGGGACCGACTGATATTCTGTAAAAGGTACAGGGAGTGCACTGCTGAGGACTGGGGCAAAGTCATTTTCTCTGATGAATCCCCTTTTCGATTGTTTGGGACATCTGGAAAACAGCTTATTCGGAGAAGAAGAGGTGAGCGATACCACCAGTCTTGTCTCATGCCAACTGTAAAGCATCCTGAAACCATTCATGTGTGGGGTTGCTTCTCAGCCAAGGGAATCGGCTCACTCACAGTCTTGCCTAAAACACAGCCATGAATAAAGAATGGTACCAGAATGTCCTCCAAGAGCAACTGCTCCCAACCGTCCAAGAGCAGATTGGCGCCCAACAATGCCTTTTCCAGCATGATGGAGCACCTTGCCATAAAGCAAAGGTGATAACTAAATGGCTCATGGAACAAAACAAAGATTTTGGTTTCCATGGCCTGGAAACTCCCCAGATCTTAATCCCATTGAGAACTTGTGGTCAACCATCAAGAGACGGGTGGACAAACAAAAACCAACAAATTCTGGCAAAATGCATGCATTGATTATGCAAGAATGGACTGCTATCAGTCAGGATTTGGTCCAGAAGTTGATTGAGAGCATGCCAGGGAGAATTGCAGAGGTCTTGAAGAAGAAGGGTCAACACTGCAAATATTGACTTGTTGCATTAACTCATTCTAACTGTCAATATAACCTATTGGTACTCATAATATGATTGCAATTATATTTCTGTATGTGATATAAACATCAGACAAACACTAATAAAAACCAGAGGGCAGCAGATCATGGGGAAATATAATTTTGGTGTCATTCTCAAAAATTTTGGCCATGACTGTACAGTGAAACACGATGGTAGCAGTGACCTTATGTGGGTCTACATGAGAGCTGCTGGTGCCAAGGAGCTACATTTCATTGATGGCATCATGAATTCACGTGTATGTATTGCTCTATAGTCAAAGAGAAGAGGCCACCCTCATTCTGTGCCCTTGGTAGACGTGCGCTTTGTTTACATAATAATGTTCTGAAACACACATCTGTTGCATTTCTGAAGAACAGGGTCGATGTGATTCAGTGGCCAAGTATGTCTCCTGATCTGAATCCAACAGAACATCTATGGGGAATTCTGAAGAGAAAAGATGCTCATCACTCTACATCCTGCATTCAAGCTCAAAAAGAGGTCGCTCTTGAAGAATGGGAAAAGACAGATGTTGAAATATGTCGCCAGCTTCTTCATTTTATGCCTAGAAGACTTGGCGCTTTCCTAAAAAATCATAGAGGTCTTACAAAATACTAGATGTAGTAGTTCTTCGTGTGCAGCGTATTCATTTTTGAAACAACTGAGTAAAACTGAAGATTTTCAAATGAAATTTATACCATTAACCTTATTTTCATGTTATGAGTAAAAAAAATGTACTATGAAACTTAGTTTTGTTAAAATGTTGCAAGCTGTCCTGGTGTCCAGTGAGATATTGATTAAAATCTTGCTTCTCAAAGGGGGGTATAGATTATTTTTCATTCTTTATTGCACGTTTCTATTTTTTGAAGGATGCAGCAAGGCCCTTTAGTGTTGGTTGGGTGAACCGGGGCTTCTATCTTGTGGGGTGCACTTATATAGTGCCTGATCTAAGGCCATGTTCACACGTTCCTGATTTCCCTGCTGTTTTTTCTGCACTAAAAACCGCAGCTCTTGGCAGAAAATGCAGGTCCTTTTTTTGGTGCGTTTTTGGTGCGTTTTTTGATGCATTTTGATGCGTTTTTCAGTGCGTTTTTTAATGCAGTTTTCTATGCAGAGTCTGTGTGTTTTCTAGGAAGTTTTTTAGGGTTAAAATGGCTGAAAATACCCTACCCCTACCCCTTACCCTAACCCTACCCCTACCCCTATTCTAACCTTAGTGGGGAAAAAAAAAATTCTTTATTTTTTTATTGTCCCTACCTATGGGGGTGACAAAGGGGGGGGGTGGGGTCATTTACTATTTTTTTTTATTTTGATCACTGAGATAGATTATATCTCAGTGATCAAAATGCACTTTGGAACGAATCTGCCGCCCGGCAGATTCGGCGGGCGCACTGCGCAAGCGCCCGCCATTTTGGAAGATGGCGGCGCCCAGGGAGAAGACGGACGGACGGACGGACACCGGGAGGCCGGGTAAGTATAAGGGGGGGAGATGAGGGCACGGGGGGGCGTCGGAGCACGGGGGGTGGCATCGGAGCATGGGGGGGTGGGATTGGGGCACGGGGGGCAGCCACACTGCAGCGGTTCTGCACCACAAACCGCAGAAAGCCCGCAGATATTTTTTTCATCTGCGGGTTTTACTGCGGGTTTGACCTCACAATGGAGGTCAATGGGTGCAGAACCGCTGCAGTTCCGCTGCAGTTCCGCAAAAAGAAGTGACATGGTACTTCTTTTTTACCGCAGCTATTCAGCGCGGCTTTTTTACTTAATTCCCGCATCATGTGCACAGTGGTTCCTGTTTTCCATAGGGTACAGTGTACTGTACCCTGCATGGAAAACAGCTGCAGAGCCGCAGCGGCAAAATCGCGGCGGTTCCGCAGTAAAAAAAGCACTGTGTGAACATGGCCTTATAGTGTGGGCGTCATTAACAAGCTGTACGCCAGACACTGCATCACACGTATCTGTGTGACTGGCGTCCAACGCAAGACTCATTTGTGTGCATTATTCATTAGGCAACCACCCCCTCCATGAAGGGTTAGGTGTGAGTGCCTTTATCATGGGGGTGATCTGACCTGGTGTTGGCAAGGCTGTTTCTTTTCCTGATGTGCTGTTTTTAACAAAAGATGGTGCACTCATTTATGCGGAGCACAGTACTTGTAAGAACGACTTGCTTTTCATACATTCTGTATTTTGAACTTCTTTTTATTGCTTCTGGTTTCCAAAGACGCCAAGCAGATAACAGAAGTGACCTTGCCACATTTCAGGCGTTTTCCACTCTGAAAATACTCTAATCTTTACAATATAAGTCAATGGCATCTTTTTGAGCATTCTGCCAGCGTCTGGAAAATGAGAATAAAAAACACAGCTGGAAAACTGCTAAAAAAAAAAAAAACGGCAGTCCCAAACATCCAAAATAGCTTAGGAAACAACAACAATAAATCATCAGGTTTGTCAACCTGCTGGCACATACCCTTAAAGAGCAATGTATTTCACCTTTCTAGGCTAGGTCTGGACCTCAGCTAGAGATATAAGATGTTATGTGGGAACAGAACAATTTCACACCTTAAAGCACTACTCTAACTTTCCTTTTATTTCACCATTGGAGTGGTATCACTAATGCATGCTCCCTGCCGGTAAAAGAAATACTTACTTCTGTTTTCGATGCCACTCCGGCCATCTTTTGCAGGTTGTTACCGCTTCAGTGTTTACTGTGTAGACCAGAAGTCACTTCTCAATATAAGTCTATGAGAGTCAGAAGGTGGTCAGGACATGGATCTCGGACATACGGTGGCTGGTAATTTATATTACAACGGGTAGTAAATACGTATTAGTGACACCACTCCAACGGCAAACAAAAAAATACCGGAACCGTGTTTTGATGAATCCGTCTCTATGTATTGTGTTTCATAGTATGTCAGTTGTCAAGTCAGAAGAGTTCTAGAGTAAAACATCTCCAGGAAACACAATCTCCAGAATTCGCACCTGGTTGAATTCAAGTGGCCTATATGGTAGATGATGTAGAAATGGAAACACCATTGCTAAGAACCAGCACATTGATGACAGGGTCTCAACTGCTTACATGTGACTTACTAAATTACTAGAGAAATTTGATATCTACCATTTCCTTGTAAAAGCGCTGATATTTCCATAAACACATCTCAAGTGTTTTGTCTTTTTGCTACACTAACCTGTAAATCCAGTTTGAAACCACTAGAACCATGAATGTCAAATGTAAAGGTCTTTGGAGGCTAGCAGAAAATGCACAAGGTAAAAGAAAAACAAACAAAAAAGAAACAACACACAAATATTCCCCATTTTGTGTAGCATTGCTCCAACCTCAATGCTTGTGTGGTCCAGTGCTGGTCTTTGGCTGTAGCGCACAGTGCCAATCACTGGCCTCTGGTCACATCTTATCCTTACCGGCACCAGTGATTGTCTGCTGGTATGGCAAACATCGCTGCGGAATGTGTGACGCGGAGGCCAATGGAGCATCGGTGGGGCAGCACTTTGAATTTTTTGTATTGCTTGTTAAAATTCAGACAAAATCTTTTTAGTACGAATGAGCAGCAATAGTTGTGGCTTTATGCATAGCAGCAGGCCCTGGTAATCCATAGCCTGATACTAGAGATATGCCAGGCACATTGATCTCCGTGCGGCTGGTATTATGCCACACTGTGACCGGCCGTCACCTCATCGTCATACAGACCGGGAGAAATGTATTGACCTTATGTTGCACTTCTATGTGTGGCAGCAGCAGTACGTGGCTCTAAGCTTTGGCATATGTAAGACATTTGGAGACTTCTATGTGTGGCAGCAGCAGTACGTGGCTCTAAGCTTTGGCATATGTAAGACATTTGGAGACTTCTATGTGTGGCAGCAGCAGTTCGTGGCTCTAAGCTTTGGCATATGTAAGACATTTGGAGACGATGTTCCCCATTTAATTATTGTAAACAAGAAACATGTACTTTAAGAAGGAAAAAAGCATTTCCCCGATAGCCCTAAAGTAATAAAAGTGAAAAACAGTGTTAAGTGGGCACTTCTAACTCTCGCGTCACTTAGCAACTGTCTAATCGGAGGAAGTCTGCTGCAATCCAGACTGTCTCAATGTGAGCTGGAGCTGCTATCTGCGCTCAACACCTGCCAAGAGGTGGAGTGGCCTCAGAGCGAAGTGGAGGAGTGTGCTCAGGACTGCATGGGAATTAGAGGCAAGCATGGACAATAGGCCGAGCAGATAAGTGGAGGCTGAGCCCAAAAACAACAACCTGTTTCCCTGTATCACAGAATTAACTGTCAGCACTGTGCTGCTCTTGTGTAACCAAGCCTTGCACATCCAGAAGCATCTGGCAGATTAAGTGTTGTCTGTTAACACATCAACAGCTTTTTATGACTAGCCAAGCACTTCTGTTTTGTGGGTGATGTTACACAACTAACCTGTAATGATGCCGATTCCGATAACACACCATGCTCACTCATCAGTTATAATGGCTACGATGGAATCATCCAATACTATGGTAAACAGGATTTCTGCAATCATGACAGATTACAACTATTAAGGGAGCAGCCACATTGCTTTAAAGCTCCACAATGAATATTCTGTTAAGGGGTTATGTCTGAATAGATTAAAACAGTATTCAGATGTGCCCCTGCTTGTACCCATCCATTAAAAAATTATACACTGCTCAAAAAAATAAAGGGAACACTAAAATACCACATCATAGATATCTCTGAATGAAATATTCCAGTTGCAAATTTGTATTCATTGCATAGTGGAATGTGTTCAGAACAATAAAACATAGCAATCAATGTAAATCAAAATGAATATCCCATGGAGGTCTGGATTTGGAATGATACTCAAAATCAAGGTTGAAAATCAAATTACAGGCTGATCCAACTTCAGTGGAAATGCCTCATGACAAGGAAAAGATGCTCAGTATTGTGTGTGGCCTCCATGTGCCTGTATGACCTCCCTACTGTACAACACCTGGGCATGCTCCTGATGAGGCGGCGGATGGTCTCCTGAGGGTTCTCCTCCCTGACCAGGACTAAAGCATTAGCCAACTCCTGGACAGTCTGTGATGCAGCGTGACGTTGGTGGATGGTGCGAGACATGATGTCCCAGATGAGGTCAATCGGATTCAGGTCTGGGGAACAATGAGACCAGTCCATAGCTTCAATGCCTTCATCTTGCAGCAACTGCTGACACACTCCAGCCACATGAGGTCTGGCATTGTCCTGCATTAGGAGGAACCCAGGGCCAACCGCACAAGCACATGGTCTCACAAGGGGTCTGAGGATCTCATCTCGGCATCTAACGGCAGTCAGGCTACCTCTGGCGAGCACATTGAGGGCTGTGCGGCCCTCCAAAGAAATGCCACCCCACACCATTACTGACCCACTGCCAAACCAGTCATGCTGAAGGATGTTGCAGGCAGCAGATCGCTCTCCATGGCATCTCCAGACTCTGTCACGTCTGTCACATGTGCTCAGTGTGAACCTGTTTTCATCTGTGAAGAGCACAGGGTGCCAGTGGCGAATTTGCCAATCCTGGTGTTCTGTGGCAAATGCCAAGTGTTCTGCACGGTGTTGGGCTGTGAGCACAACCCCCATCTATGGACGTCAGGCACTCAGACCATCCTCATGGAGTCGGTTTCTAACCGTTTGTGCACATTTGTGGCCTGCTGGATGTCATTTTGCAGGGCTCTGGCAGTGCTCCTCCTGTTCCTCCTTGCACAAAGACGGAGGTAGTGGTCCTGCTGCTGGGTTGTTGCCCTCCTACGGCCCCCTCCACGTCTCATGGTGTACTGGCCTGTCTCCAAGTAGCGCCTCCAGCCTCTGGACACTACGCTGACAAACACAGCAAACCTTCCTGCCACAGCTCGCATTGATGTGGCATCCTGTATGAGCAGCACTACCTGAGCCACTTGTGTGGGATGTAGAGTCCGTCTCATGCTACCACGAGTGTGAAAGCACAACCAACATTCAAAAGTGACTGAGATGTGGTCTGTGGTCCCCACCTGCAGAACCACTCCTTTTTGGAGTGTGTCTTGATAATTGCCAATCATTTCCATCTGTTGTCTATTCCATTTGCACAACAGCATGTGAAATTGATTGTGAAACAGTGTTGGTACAGAACCCCCAGCACCAAGAATATGTTATGCAGTATATATTATGTATAATTGGTTCTATGTGAAATGCATCAGTCCACAGGCTGCGCCCCTGGTCAGAGGGGACAAGATATTCTCCTTCTGACCTCCCCCACCTTTGTAATTCCCACAGTAAATATCAGCAGGCTCCGGCCCCCTGCGGCTATTGTAATGTATGTCTGGCCTGCTTTTTCTATTGACCTGCCCTGTGTATCTGTGTTATATATTCTGTGTGCTGTGAATAAAGTGTGTTCTTTTAGACTGAAAATACGTGGAGTAGCAGTCAGCTTTTATATGCTCTCACGTAATCAAGGAATTCCAGCCAGCGTCCTTCATTCAGAATCCAGCAAAAGCAGAGTGCACCTCCTGAAACACGGGGGGTGCTGAAAGAGGTACTACAGCACAGTAGACCCCGTTACACTGGTGGCAGATAGCGGGATGTGATACCCCTTCTACAGGAGGAAAGGAATGAATGGAAGACAACTACCAGAAGTTAAAGAGGACTACATTAAAAGATCTGGTGGAAGCCCGAGGGTTAATCGCCAGCAACAAAACAAAAGCGGATTTGATAGCAGCCATCATGGAACACGACAGTGCAGCGCCCCCCAATGTGAACGTGGAGGAGACTGAATTCCAGAGGGAGGTAAAGAACAGA